>NC_141004.1:75653621-76253621 GCF_052327205.1 Somniosus microcephalus
ATACACGGGGAGAGTGACGTCAATACACGGGGAGAGTTATGTCAATACACGGGGAGAGTGATGTAAATACACGGGGAGAGTGATGTAAATACACGGGGAGAGTGTTGTAAATACCACGGGGAGAGTGACGTAAATACACGGTGAGAGTGACGTAAATACACGGGGAGAGTGACGTAAATACACTGGGGAGAGTGACGTAAATACACGGGGAGAGTGATTGTAAATACACGGGAGAGGAGTGATTTAAATACACGGGGAGAGTGACGTCAATACACGGGGAGAGTGACGTAAATACACGGGGAGAGTGATGTAAATACACGGGGAGAGTGACGTCAATACACGGGGAGAGTGATGTAAATACACGGGGAGAGTGTTGTAAATACACGGGGAGAGTGTTGTAAATACACGGGGAGAGTGACGTCAATACACGGGGAGAGTGACGTCAATACACGGGGAGAGTGATGTAAATACACGGGGAGAGTGATGTAAATACACGGGCGAGTGACGTCAATACACTGGGAGAGTGATGTAAATACACGGGGAGAGTGACGTCAATACACGGGGGAGAGTGATGTAAATACACGGGGAGAGTGACGTCAATACACGGGGGAGAGTGACGTCAATACACGGGGAGAGTGATGTAAATACACGGGGAGAGTGTTGTAAATACACGGAGAGTGTTGTAAATACACGGGGAGAGTGACGTCAACACACGGGGAGAGTGATGTAAATACACGGGGAGAGTGATGTAAATACACGGGGAGAGTGACGTCAATACACGGGGAGAGTGACGTAAATACACGGGGAGACTGATGTAAATACACGGGGAGAGTGATGTCAATACACGGGGAGAGTGATGTCAATACACGGGGAGAGTGATGTCAATACACGGGGAGAGTGATGTAAATACACGGGAAGAGTGATGTAAATACACGGGGGAGAGTGACTTAAATACACGGGGAGAGTGATGTAAATACACGGGGAGAGTGATGTAAATACACGGGGAGAGTGTTGTAAATACACGGGGAGAGTGATGTAAAATACACGGGGAGAGTGATGTAAATACACGGGGAGAGTGATGTAAATACACGGGGAGGTGATGTAAATACACGGGGAGAGTGACGTAAATACACGGGAGAGTGACGTAAATACACGGGGAGAGTGACGTAAATACACGGGGAGAGTGACGGAAATACACGGGGAGAGTGACGTAAATACACGGGGGAGAGTGACGTAAATACACGGGGGAGAGTGATTTAAATACACTGGAGAGTGACGTCATTAACGGGTGAGTGACGTCAATACACGGGGAGAGTGACGTCAATACACGGGGAGAGTGACGTAAATACACGGGGAGAGTGACGTAAATACACGGGGAGAGTGACGTCAATACACGGGGAGAGTGACGTCAATACACGGGGAGAGTGATGTAAATACACTGGGAGAGTGTTGTAAATACACGGGGGGAGTGTTGTAAATACACGGGGAGAGTGACGTCAATACACGGGGAGAGTGACGTAAATACACGGGGAGAGTGACGTAAATACACGGGGCGAGTGACGTCAATACACGGGGAGAGTGACGTAAATACACGGGGAGAGTGATGTAAATACACGGGGAAAGTGATGTAAATACACGGGGAGAGTGATGTAAATACACGGGGAGAGTGACGTCAATACACGGGGAGAGTGACGTAAATACACGGTGAGAGTGATGTAAATACACGGAGGGAGTGATGTAAATACACGGGTAGAGTGACGTAAATACACGGGGAGAGTGACGGAAATACACGGGGAGAGTGATGTAAATACACGGGGAGAGTGATGTAAATACACGGGGATAGTGATGTAAATACACTGGGAGAGTGTTGTAAATACACGGGGAGAGTATTGTAAATACACGGGGAGAGTGATGTAAATACACGGGGAGAGTGACGTAAATACACGGGGAGAGTGATGTAAACACATGGGGAGAGTGACGTCAATACACGGGGAGAGTGACGTCAATACACGGGGAGAGTGATGTAAATACACGGAGAGAGGTGACGTAAATACACGGGGAGAGTGATGTAAATACACGGGGAGAGTGATGTAAATACACGGGGAGAGTGACGTAAATACACGGGGAGAGTGACGTAAATACACGGGGAGAGTGACGTAAATACACGGGGAGAGTGACGTAAATACACGGGGAGAGTGATTTAAATACACGGGGAGAGTGACGTCAATACATGGGAGAGTGATGTAAATACACGGGGAGAGTGATGTAAATACACGGGGAGAGAGTGACGTCAATACACAGGGAGAGTGACGTAAATACACGGGGAGAGTGTTGTAAATACACGTGGAGAGTGACGTCAATACACGGGGGAGAGTGACGTAAATACACGGGGAGAGTGATGTAAATACACGGGGAGAGATGTAAATACACCGGGGCTAGTGACGTCAATACACGGGGCGAGTGACGTCAATACACGGGGAGAGTGACGTCAATACACGGGGAGAGTGACGTCAATACACGGGTCGAGTGATGTAAATACACGGGGAGAGTGACGTAAATACACGGGGAGAGTGATGTAAAGACACGGGGAGAGTGATGTAAATACACAGGGAGAGTGTTGTAAATAAACGGGGGAGAGTGACGTAAATACACGGGGGAGAGTGACGTAAATACACTGGGAGAGTGATGTAAATACACGGGGAGAGTGATGTAAATACACGGGGAGAGTGTTGTAAATACACGGGAGAGTGATGTAAATACACGGGGAGAGTGACGTAAATACACGGGGAGAGTGACGTAAATACACGGGGAGAGTGACGTAAATACACGGGGAGAGTGACGTAAATACACGGGGAGAGTGATGTAAATACATGGGGAGAGTGTTGTAAATACACGGGGAGAGTGATGTAAATACACGGGGTGAGTGATTTAAATACACGGGGAGAGTGACGTCAATACATGGGGAGAGTGATGTAAATACACGGGGAGAGTGATGTAAATACACGGGGAGAGTGATGTCAATACACGGGGAGAGTGACGTCAATACACGGGGAGAGTGACGTAAATACACGGGGAGAGTGTTGTAAATACACGGGGAGAGTGACGTCAATACACGGGGAGAGTGATGGAAATACACGGGGAGAGTGACGTCAATACACGGGGAGAGTGTTGTAAATACACGGGGGAGAGTGTTGTAATACACGGGGAGAGTGACGTCAATACACGGGGAGAGTGATGTAAATACACGGGGAGAGTGACGTCAATACACGGGGAGAGTGACGTAAATGCACGGGAGAGTGACGTAAATACACGGGGTGAGTGATGTAAATACACGGGGAGAGTGACGTCAATACATGGGGAGAGTGATGTAAATACACGGGGAGAGTGATGTAAATACACGGGGGAGAGTGACGTCAATACACGGGGAGAGTGACGTCAATACACGGGGAGAGTGACGTAAATACACGGGGAGAGTGTTGTAAATACACGGGGAGAGTGTTGTAAATACACGGGGAGAGTGTTGTAAATACACGGGGAGAGTGACGTCAATACACGGGGAGAGTGATGTAAATACACGGGGAGAGTGATGAAAATACACGGGAGAGTGATGTAAATACACGAGGAGAGTGATGAAAATACACGGGGAGAGTGATGTAAATACACAGGGAGAGTGATGTAAATACACGGAGAGTGACGTCAATACACGGGGAGAGTGATGTAAATACACGGGGAGAGTGACATCAATACACGGGGAGAGTGATGTAAATACACGAGGAGAGTGATGAAAATACACGGGGAGAGTGATGTAAATACACAGGAGAGTGATGTAAATACACGGAGAGTGATGTAAATACACGGGGAGAGTGATGTCAATGCACGGGGAGAGTGACGTCAATGCACGGGGGAGAGTGATGTAAATACACGGGGAGAGGGACGTCAATACACGGGGAGAGTGATGTAAATACACGGAGAGAGTGATGTAAATACACGGGTAGAGTGACGTAAATACACGGGGAGAGTGACGTAAATACACGGGGAGAGTGATGTAAATACAGGGGGGAGAGTGATGTAAATACACAGGGAGAGTGTTGTAAATAAACGGGGAGAGTGATGTAAATACACGGGGAGAGTGACGTAAATACACGGGGAGAGTGACGTAAATACACGGGGAGAGTGACGTAAATACACGGGGGAGAGTGATGTAAATACACGGGGAGAGTGTTGTAAATACACGGGGAGAGTGTTGTAAATACACGGGGAGAGTGATGTAAATACACGGGGAGAGTGATGTAAATACACGGGGAGAGTGATGTAAATACACGCGGAGAGTGATCTAAATACACGGGAGAGTGACGTAAATACACGGGGAGAGTGACGTAAATACACGGGGAGAGTGACGTAAATACACCGGGGAGAGTGATGTAAATACACGGGGAGAGTGATGTAAATACACGGGGAGAGTGATTTAAATACACGGGGAGAGTGACGTCAATACATGGGGAGAGTGATGTAAATACACGGGGAGAGTGATGTAAATACACGGGGAGAGTGACGTCAATACACGGGGAGAGTGACGTAAATACACGGGGAAGAGTGTTGTAAATACACGTGGAGAGTGACGTCAATACACGGGGAGAGTGATGTAAATACACGGGGAGAGTGATGTAAATACACGGGGCGAGTGACGTCAATACACGGGGCGAGTGACGTCAATACACGGGTGAGAGTGACGTCAATACACGGGTAGAGTGATGTAAATACACGGGGAGAGTGACGTAAATACACGGGGAGAGTGACGTAAAGACACGGGGAGAGTGATGTAAATACACAGGGGAGAGTGTTGTAAGTAAACGGGGAGAGTGACGTAAATACACGGGGAGAGTGACGTAAATACACTGGGAGAGTGATGTAAATACACGGGGGAGAGTGATGTAAATACACGGGGAGAGTGATGTAAATACACGGGGAGAGTGTTGTAAATACACGGGGAGAGTGATGTAAATACACGGGGAGAGTGATGTAAATACACGGGAGAGTGACGTAAATACACGGGGAGAGTGACGTAAATACACGGGGAGAGTGATGTAAATACACGGGGAGAGTGATGTAAATACACGGGGAGAGTGATGTAAATACACGGGGTGAGTGATTTAAATACACGGGGAGAGTGACGTCAATACATGGGGAGAGTGATGTAAATACACGGGGAGAGTGATGTAAATACACGGGGAGAGTGACGTCAATACACGGGGAGAGTGATGTAAATACACGGGGAGAGTGATGTAAATACACGGGGAGAGTGATGTAAATACACGGGGAGAGTGATGTAAATACACGGGGCGAGTGACGTCAATACACGGGGAGAGTGATGTAAATACACGGGGAGAGTGATGTAAATACACGGGGAGAGTGATGTAAATACACGGGGAGAGTGACGTCAATACACGGGGAGAGTGACGTCAATACACGGGGAGAGTGACGTCAATACACGGGGAGAGTGACGTCAATACACGGGGAGAGTGATGTAAATACACGGGGAGAGTGTTGTAATACACGGGGAGAGTGTTGTAAATACACGGGGGAGAGTGTTGTAAATACACGGGGAGAGTGACGTCAATACACGGGGAGAGTGATGTAAATACACGGGGAGAGTGACGTCAATACACGGGGAGAGTGACGTCAATACACGGGGAGAGTGACGTAAATACACGGGGAGAGTGACGTAATACACGGGGGAGAGTGACGTCAATACACGGGGAGAGTGATGTAAATACACGGGGAGAGTGATGTAAATACACGGGGAGAGTGACGTCAATACACGGGGAGAGTGACGTAAATACACGGGGAGAGTGTTGTAAATACACGGTGAGAGTGACGTCAATACACGGGGAGAGTGATGTAAATACACGGGGAGAGTGATGTAAATACACGGGGAGAGTGGATGTAAATACACGGGGAGAGTGACGTCAATACACGGGGAGAGTGACGTAAATACACGGGGAGAGTGATTTAAATACACGGGGAGAGTGACGTCAATACAAGGGGAGAGTGATGTAAATACACGGGGGAGAGTGATGTAAATACACGGGGAGAGTGACGTCAATACACGGGGAGAGTGACGTAAATACACGGGGGAGAGTGTTGTAAATACACGGGGAGAGTGTTGTAAATACACGGGGAGAGTGACGTCAATACACGGGGAGAGTGACGTCAATACACGGGGAGAGTGATGTAAATACACGGGGCGAGTGACGTCAATACACGGGGAGAGTGATGTAAATACACGGGAGAGAGAGATGTAAATACACGGGGAGAGTGACGTCAATACACGGGGAGAGTGATGTAAATACACGGGGAGAGTGATGTAAATACACGGGGAGAGTGATGTAAATACACGGGGAGAGTGACGTCAATACACGGGGAGAGTGACGTCAATACACGGGGAGAGTGACGTAAATACACGGAGAGAGTGACGTAAATACACGGGGAGAGTGATGTAAATACACGGGGAGAGTGATGTAAATACACGGGGAGAGTGATGTAAATACACGGGGAGAGTGATGTAAATACACGGGGAGAGTGATGTAAATACACGGGGAGAGTGACGTCAATACACGGGGAGAGTGACCGTCAATACACGGGGGAGAGTGACGTCAATACACGGGGAGAGTGATGTAAATACACGGGGAGAGTGTTGTAAATACACGGGGAGAGTGTTGTAAATACACGGGGAGAGTGACGTCAATACACGGGGAGAGTGACGTAAATACACGGGGAGAGTGACGTAAATACACGGGGAGAGTGACGTCAATACACGGGGAGAGTGACGTCAATACACGGGGAGAGTGACGTAAATACACGGGGAGAGTGACGTAAATACACGGGGAGAGTGACGTCAATACACGGGGAGAGTGATGTAAATACACGGGGAGAGTGATGTAAATACACGGGGAGAGTGACGTCAATACACGGGGAGAGTGATGTAAATACACGGGGAGAGTGATGTAAATACACGGGGAGAGTGACGTCAATACACGGGGAGAGTGACGTAAATACACGGGGAGAGTGTTGTAAATACACGGGGGAGAGTGACGTCAATACACGGGGAGAGTGATGAGGAAATACACGGGGAGAGTGACGTCAATACACGGGGAGAGTGATGTAAATACACGGGGAGAGTGATGTAAATACACGGGGAGAGTGACGTCAATACACGGGGAGAGTGACGTAAATACACGGGGAGAGTGTTGTAAATACACGGGGAGAGTGTTGTAAATACACGGGGAGAGTGACGTCAATACACGGGGAGAGTGATGTAAATACACGGGGAGAGTGATGTAAATATACACGGGAGAGTGATGTAAATACACGGGGAGAGTGACGTCAATACACGGGGAGAGTGACGTAAATACACGGGGAGAGTGATTTAAATACACGGGGAGAGTGACGTCAATACAAGGGGAGAGTGATGTAAATACACGGGGAGAGTGATGTAAATACACGGGGAGAGTGACGTCAATACACGGGGAGAGTGACGTAAATACACGGGGAGAGTGTTGTAAATACACGGGGAGAGTGTTGTAAATACACGGGGAGAGTGACGTCAATACACGGGGAGAGTGACGTCAATACACGGGGAGAGTGATGTAAATACACGGGGCGAGTGACGTCAATACACGGGGAGAGTGATGTAAATACACGGGGAGAGAGATGTAAATACACGGGGAGGAGTGACGTCAATACACGGGTGAGAGTGATGTAAATACACGGGAGAGTGATGTAAATACACGGGGAGAGTGATGTAAATACACGGGGAGAGTGACGTCAATACACGGGGAGAGTGACGTCAATACACGGGGAGAGTGACGTAAAGACACGGAGAGAGTGACGTAAATACACGGGGAGAGTTGACGTAAATACACGGGGAGAGGTGATGTAAATACACGGGGAGGAGTGATGTAAATACACGGGGAGAGTGATGTAAATACACGGGGAGAGTGACGTCAATACACGGGGAGAGTGACGTCAATACACGGGGAGAGTGACGTCAATACACGGGGAGAGTGATGTAAATACACGGGGAGAGTGTTGTAAATACACGGGGAGAGTGTTGTAAATACACGGGGAGAGTGACGTCAATACACGGGGAGAGGTGACGTAAATACACGGGGAGAGTGACGTCAATACACGGGGAGAGTGACGTCAATACACGGGGAGAGTGACGTCAATACACGGGGAGAGTGACGTAAATACACGGGGAGAGTGACGTCAATACACGGGGAGAGTGATGTAAATACACGGGGAGAGTGATGTAAATACACGGGGAGAGTGACGTCAATACATGGGGAGAGTGATGTAAATACACGGGGAGAGTGATGTAAATACACGGGGAGAGTGACGTCAATACACGGGAGAGTGACGTAAATACACGGGGAGGAGTGTTGTAAATACACGGGGAGAGTGACGTCAATACACGGGGAGAGTGATGGAAATACACGGGGAGAGTGACGTCAATACACGGGGAGAGAGTGACGTCAATACACGGGGAGAGTGTTGTAAATACACGGGGAGAGTGTTGTAAATACACGGGGAGGAGTGACGTCAATACACGGGGGAGAGTGATGTAAATACACGGGGAGAGTGACGTCAATACACGGGGAGAGTGACGTAAATGCACGGGGAGAGTGACGTAAATACACGGGGTGAGTGATGTAAATACACGGGGAGAGTGACGTCAATACATGGGGAGAGTGATGTAAATACACGGGGAGAGTGATGTAAATACACGGGGAGAGTGGACGTCAATACACGGGGAGAGTGACGTAAATACACGGGGAGAGTGACGTAAATACACGGGGAGAGTGTTGTAAATACACGGGGAGAGTGTTGTAAATACACGGGGAGAGTGTTGTAAATACACGGGGAGAGTGACGTCAATACACGGGGAGAGTGATGTAAATACACGGGGAGAGGTGATGAAAATACACGGGGAGAGTGATGTAAATACACGAGGAGAGTGATGAAAATACACGGGGAGAGTGATGTAAATACACAGGGAGAGTGATGTAAATACACGGAGAGTGACGTCAATACACGGGGAGAGTGATGTAAATACACGGGGAGAGTGACATCAATACACGGGGAGAGTGATGTAAATACACGAGGAGAGTGATGAAAATACACGGGGAGAGTGATGTAAATACACAGGGAGAGTGATGTAAATACACGGAGAGTGATGTAAATACACGGGGAGAGTGACGTCAATGCACGGGGAGAGTGACGTCAATGCACGGGGAGAGTGATGTAAATACACGGGGGAAGAGTGACGTCAATACACGGGGAGAGTGATGTAAATACACGGAGAGAGTGATGTAAATACACGGGTAGAGTGACGTAAATACACGGGGGAGAGTGACGTAAATACACGGGGAGAGTGGATGTAAATACAGGGGGAGGAGTGATGTAAATACACAGGGAGAGTGTTGTAAATAAACGGGGGAGAGTGATGTAAATACACGGGGAGAGTGACGTAAATACACGGGGAGAGTGACGTAAATACACGGGGAGAGTGATGTAAATACACGGGGAGAGTGATGTAAATACACGGGGAGAGTGTTGTAAATACACGGGGAGAGTGATGTAAATACACGGGGAGAGTGATGTAAATACACGGGGAGAGTGATGTAAATACACGCGGAGAGTGATCTAAATACACGGGGAGAGTGACGTAAATACACGGGGAGAGTGACGTAAATACACGGGGAGAGTGACTGTAAATACACGGGGAGAGGTGACGTAAATACACGGGGAGAGTGATGTAAAATACACGGTGGAGAGTGATGTAAATACACGGGGAGAGTGATTTAAATACACGGGGAGAGTGACGTCAATACATGGGGAGAGTGATGTAAATACACGGGGAGAGTGATGTAAATACACGGGGAGAGTGATGTAAATACACGGGAGAGTTGACGTCAATACACGGGGAGAGTGACGTAAATACACGGGGAGAGTGTTGTAAATACACGTGGAGAGTGACGTCAATACACGGGGAGAGTGATGTAAATACACGGGGAGAGTGATGTAAATACACGGGGCGAGTGACGTCAATACACGGGGCGAGTGACGTCAATACACGGGGAGAGTGACGTCAATACACGGTGGAGAGTGACGTCAATACACGGGTAGAGTGATGTAAATACACGGGGAGAGTGACGTAAATACACGGGGAGAGTGATGTAAAGACAACGGGGAGAGTGATGGTAAATACACGGGAGAGTGTCGTAAGTAAACGGGGAGAGTGACGTAAATACACGGGGAGAGTGACGTAAATACACTGGGAGAGTGATGTAAATACACGGGGAGAGTGATGTAAATACACGGGGAGAGTGATGTAAATACACGGGGAGAGTGTTTGTAAAATACACGGGGAGAGTGATGTAAATACACGGGGAGAGTGATGTAAATACACGGGGAGAGTGACGTAAATACACGGGGAGAGTGACGTAAATACACGGGGAGAGTGATGTAAATACATGGGGAGAGTGATGTAAATACACGGGGAGAGTGATGTAAATACACGGGGTGAGTGATTTAAATACACGGGGAGAGTGACGTCAATACATGGGGAGAGTGATGTAAATACACGGGGAGAGTGATGTAAATACACGGGGAGAGTGACGTCAATACACGGGGAGAGTGATGTAAATACACGGGAGAGTGATGTAAATACACGGGGAGAGTGATGTAAATACACGGGGAGAGTGATGTAAAATACACGGGGCGAGTGACGTCAATACACGGGGAGAGTGATGTAAATACACGGGGAGAGTGATGTAAATACACGGGGAGAGTGATGTAAATACACGGGGAGAGTGACGTCAATACACGGGGAGAGTGACGTCAATACACGGGGAGAGTGACGTCAATACACGGGGGAGAGTGACGTCAATACACGGGGAGAGTGACGTAAATACACGGGGAGAGTGTTGTAAATACAACGGGGAGAGTGTTGTAAATACACGGGGAGAGTGTTGTAAATACACGGGGAGAGTGACGTCAATACACGGGGAGAGTGATGTAAATACACGGGGAGGGTGACGTCAATACACGGGGAGAGTGACGTCAATACACGGGGAGAGTGACGTAAATACACGGGGAGAGTGACGTAAATACACGGGGAGAGGTGACGTCAATACACGGGGAGAGTGATGTAAATACACGGGGAGAGTGATGTAAATACACGGGGAGAGTGACGTCAATACACGGGGAGAGTGACGTAAATACACGGGGAGAGTGTTGTAAATACACGGGGAGAGTGTTGTAAATACACGGGGAGAGTGACGTCAATACACGGGGAGAGTGATGTAAATACACGGGGAGAGTGATGTAAATACACGGGGAGAGTGATGTAAAATACACGGGGAGAGTGATGTAAATACACGGGGAGAGTGACGTCAATACACGGGGAGAGTGACGTAAGATACACGGGGAGAGTGATTTAAATACACGGGGAGAGTGACGTCAATACAAGGGGAGAGTGATGTAAATACACGGGGAGAGTGATGTAAATACACGGGGAGAGTGACGTCAATACACGGGGAGAGTGACGTAAATACACGGGGAGAGTGTTGTAAATACACGGGAGAGTGTTGTAAATACACGGGGAGAGTGACGTCAATACACGGGGAGAGTGACGTCAATACACGGGGAGAGTGATGTAAATACACGGGGGCGAGTGACGTCAATACACGGGGAGAGTGATGTAAATACACGGGGAGAGAGATGTAAATACACGGGGAGAGTGACGTCAATACACGGGGAGAGTGATGTAAATACACGGGGAGAGTGATGTAAATACACGGGGAGAGTGACGTCAATACACGGGGAGAGGACGTCAATACACGGGGAGAGTGACGTAAATACACCGGAGAGAGTGACGTAAATACACGGGGAGAGTGATGTAAATACACGGGGAGAGTGATGTAAATACACGGGGAGAGTGATGTAAATACACGGGGAGAGTGACGTAAATACACGGGGGAGAGTGACGTCAATACACGGGGAGAGTGACGTAAATACACGGGGAGAGTGACGTCAATACACGGGGAGAGTGACGTCAATACACGGGGAGAGTGATGTAAATACACGGGGAGAGTGTTGTAAATACACGGGGAGAGTGTTGTAAATACATGGGGAGAGTGACGTCAATACACGGGGAGAGTGATGTAAATACACGGGGAGAGTGGACGGTCAATACACGGGGAGAGTGACGTCAATACACGGGGAGAGTGACGTAAATACACGGGGAGAGTGACGTAAATACACGGGAGAGTGACGTCAATACACGGGGAGAGATGTAAATACACGGGGAGAGTGATGTAAATACACGGGGAGGAGTGACGTCAATACACGGGGAGAGTGACGTAAATACACGGGGAGAGTGTTGTAAATACACGGGGAGAGTGTTGTAAATACACGGGGAGAGTGTTGTAAATACACGGGGGAGAGTGACGTCAATACACGGGGAGAGTGACGTAAATACACGGGGAGAGTGATGTAAATACACGGGGAGAGTGATGTAAATACACGGGGAGAGTGACGTCAATACACGGGGAGAGTGACGTAAATACACGGGGAGAGTGATTTAAATACACGGGGAGAGTGACGTCAATACAAGGGGAGAGTGATGTAAATACACGGGGAGAGTGATGTAAATACACGGGGAGAGTGACGTCAATACACGGGGAGAGTGACGTAAATACACGGGGAGAGTGTTGTAAATACACGGGGAGAGTGTTGTAAATACACGGGGAGAGTGACGGTCAATACACGGGGAGAGTGACGTCAATACACGGGGAGAGTGATGTAAATACACGGGGCGAGTGACGTCAATACACGGGGAGAGTGATGTAAATACACGGGGAGAGAGATGTAAATACACGGGGAGAGTGACGTCAATACACGGGGAGAGTGATGTAAATACACGGGGAGAGTGATGTAAATACACGGGGAGAGTGATGTAAATACACGGGGAGAGTGACGTCAATACACGGGGGAGAGTGACGTCAATACACGGGGAGAGAGTGACGTAAATACACGGAGAGAGTGACGTAAATACACGGGGAGAGTGATGTAAAATACACGGGGAGAGTGATGTAAATACACGGGGAGAGTGATGTAAATACACGGGAGAGTGATGTAAATACACGGGGAGAGTGACGTCAATACACGGGGAGAGTGACGTAAATACACGGGGAGAGTGACGTCAATACACGGGGAGAGTGACGTCAATACACGGGGAGAGTGATGTAAATACACGGGGAGAGTGTTTGTAAATACACGGGGAGAGTGTTGTAAATACACGGGGAGAGTGTTGTAAATACACGGGGAGAGTGACGTCAATACACGGGGAGAGTGATGTAAAATACACGGGGAGAGTGACGTCAATACACGGGGAGAGTGACGTCAAATACACGGGGAGAGTGACGTCAATACACGGGGGAGAGTGACGTAAATACACGGGGAGAGTGACGTCAATACACGGGGAGAGTGATGTAAATACACGGGGAGAGGTGATGTAAATACACGGGGAGAGTGACGTCAATACACGGGGAGAGTGACGTAAATACACGGGGAGAGTGTTGTAAATACACGGGGAGAGTGTTGTAAATACACGGGGAGAGTGACGTCAATACACGGGGAGAGTGACGTAAATACACGGGGAGAGTGATGTAAATACACGGGGAGAGTGATGTAAATACACGGGGAGAGTGACGTCAATACACGGGGAGAGTGACGTAAATACACGGGGAGAGTGATTTAAATACACGGGGAGAGTGACGTCAATACAAGGGGAGAGTGATGTAAATACACGGGGAGAGTGACGTCAATACACGGGGAGAGTGACGTAAATACACGGGAGAGTGTTGTAAATACACGGGGAGAGTGTTGTAAATACACGGGAGAGTGACGTCAATACACGGGGAGAGTGACGTCAATACACGGGGAGAGTGATGTAAATACACGGGGCGAGTGACGTCAATACACGGGGAGAGTGATGTAAATACACGGGGAGAGAGATGTAAATACACGGGGAGAGTGACGTCCAATACACGGGGAGAGTGATGGTAAATACACGGGGAGAGTGATGTAAATACACGGGAGAGGGGGAGAGTGATGTAAATACACGGGGAGAGTGATGTAAATTACACGGGGAGAGTGACGTCACTCTCCCCGTGGTATTGACGTCACTCTCCCCGTGTATTTACATCACTCTCCCCGTGTATTTACTCACTCTCCCCTCTCCCCGTGTATTTACATCACTCTCCCCGTGTATTTACATCACTCTCCCCGTGTATTGACGTCACTCTCCCCGTGTATTTACATCTCTCTCCCCGTGTATTTACATCACTCTCCCCGTGTATTGACGTCACTCGCCCCGTGTATTTACATCACTCTCCCCGTGTATTGACGTCACTCTCCCCGTGTATTGACGTCACTCTCCCCGTGTATTTACAACACTCTCCCCGTGTATTTACAACACTCTCCCCGTGTATTTACGTCACTCTCCCCGTGTATTGACGTCACTCTCCCCGTGTATCTTACATCACTCTCCCCTTGTATTGACGTCACTCTCCCCGTGTATTTAAATCACTCTCCCCGTGTATTTACGTCACTCTCCCCGTGTATTGACGTCACTCTCCCCGTGTATTTACATCACTCTCCCCGTGTATTTACATCACTCTCCCCGTGTATTTACGTCACTCTCCCCGTGTATTGACGTCACTCTCCCCGTGTATTTACAACACTCTCCCCGTGTATTTACAACACTCTCCCCGTGTATTTACGTCACTCTCCCCGTGTATTGACGTCACTCTCCCCGTGTATTTTACATCACTCTCCCCGTGTATTTACATCACTCTCCCCGTGTATTTGACGTCACTCTCCCCGTGTATTTACGTCACTCTCCCCGTGTATTGACGTCACTCTCCCCGTCGTATTGACGTCACTCTCCCCGTGTATTGACGTCACTCTCCCCGTGTATTTACATCACTCTCCCCGTGTATTGACGTCACTCTCCCCGTGTATTTACAACACTCTCCCCGTGTATTTACAACACTCTCCCCGTGTATTTACAACACTCTCCCCGTGTATTTACGATCACTCTCCCCGTGTATTGACGTCACTCTCCCCGTGTATTGACGTCACTCTCCCCGTGTATTTACGTCACTCTCCCCGTGTATTGACGTCACTCTCCCCGTGTATTTACATCACTCTCCCCGTGTATTACATCACTCTCCCCGTGTATTTACATCACTCTCCCCGTGTATTTACATCACTCTCCCCGTGTATTTACGTCACTCTCTCCGTGTATTTTACGTCACTCTCCCCGTGTATTGACGTCACTCTCCCCGTGTATTGACGTCACTCTCCCCGTGTATTTACATCACTCTCCCCGTGTATTTACATCACTCTCCCCGTGTATTTACATCACTCTCCCCGTGTATTGACGTCACTCTCCCCGTGTATTTACATCTCTCTCCCCGTGTATTTACATCACTCTCCCCGTGTATTGACGTCACTCGCCCCGTGTATTTACATCACTCTCCCCGTGTATTGACGTCACTCTCCCCGTGTATTGACGTCACTCTCCCCGTGTATTTACAACACTCTCCCCGTGTATTTACAACACTCTCCCCGTGTATTTACGTCACTCTCCCCCGTGTATTGACGTCACTCTCCCCGTGTATTTACATCACTCTCCCCGTGTATTTACATCACTCTCCCCTTGTATTGACGTCACTCTCCCCGTGTATTTAAATCACTCTCCCCGTGTATTTACGTCACTCTCCCGTGTATTGACGTCACTCTCCCCGTGTATTTACATCACTCTCCCCGTGTATTTACATCACTCTCCCCGTGTATTTACGTCACTCTCCCCGTGTATTGACGTCACTCTCCCCGTGTATTTACAACACTCTCCCCGTGTATTTACAACACTCTCCCC
Source organism: Somniosus microcephalus (assembly GCF_052327205.1). Lineage (NCBI taxonomy): Eukaryota > Metazoa > Chordata > Chondrichthyes > Squaliformes > Somniosidae > Somniosus > Somniosus microcephalus. The sequence goes on from NC_141004.1 coordinate 75,669,631, forward strand.
GTGTATTTACAACACTCTCCCCGTGTATTTACGTCACTCTCCCCGTGTATTGACGTCACTCTCCCCGTGTATTTACATCACTCTCCCCGTGTATTTACATCTCTCCCCGTGTATTGACGTCACTCTCCCCGTGTATTTACGTCACTCTCCCCGTGTATTTACGTCACTCTCCCCGTGTATTGACGTCACTCTCCCCGTGTATTGACGTCACTCTCCCCGTGTATTTACATCACTCTCCCCGTGTATTGACGTCACTCTCCCCATGTATTTACAACACTCTCCCCGTGTATTTACAACACTCTCCCGTGTATTTACATCACTCTCCCCGTGTATTGACGTCACTCTCCCCCGTGTATTGACGTCACTCTCCCCGTGTATTTACGTCACTCTCCCCGTGTATTGACGTCACTCTCCCCGTGTATTTACGTCACTCTCCCCGTGTATTTACATCACTCTCCCCGTGTATTTACATCACTCTCCCCGTGTATTTACATCACTCTCCCCGTGTATTTACGTCACTCTCTCCGTGTATTTACGTCACTCTCCCCGTGTATTGACGTCACTCTCCCCGTGTATTGACGTCACTCTCCCCGTGTATTTACAACACTCTCCCCGTGTATTTACATCACTCTCCCCGTGTATTGACGTCACTCTCCCCGTGTATTTACATCTCTCTCCCCGTGTATTTACATCACTCTCCCCGTGTATTGACGTCACTCGCCCCGTGTATTTACATCACTCTCCCCGTGTATTGACGTCACTCTCCCCGTGTATTGACGTCACTCTCCCCGTGTATTTACAACACTCTCCCCGTGTATTTACAACACTCTCCCCGTGTATTTACGTCACTCTCCCCGTGTATTGACGTCACTCTCCCGTGTATTTACATCACTCTCCCCGTGTATTTACATCACTCTCCCCTTGTATTGACGTCACTCTCCCCGTGTATTAAATCACTCTCCCCGTGTATTTACGTCACTCTCCCCGTGTATTGACGTCACTCTCCCCGTGTATTTACATCACTCTCCCCGTGTATTTACATCACTCTCCCCGTGTATTTACATCACTCTCCCCGTGTATTTACATCACTCTCCCCGTGTATTGACGTCACTCTCCCCGTGTATTTACAACACTCTCCCCGTGTATTTACAACACTCTCCCCGTGTATTTACGTCACTCTCCCCGTGTATTGACGTCACTCTCCCCGTGTATTTACATCACTCTCCCCGTGTATTTACATCACTCTCCCCGTGTATTGACGTCACTCTCCCCGTGTATTTACGTCACTCTCCCCGTGTATTTACGTCACTCTCCCCGTGTATTGACGTCACTCTCCCCGTGTATTGACGTCACTCTCCCCCGTGTATTTACATCACTCTCCCCGTGTATTGACGTCACTCTCCCCCGTGTATTTACAACACTCTCCCCGTGTATTTACAACACTCTCCCCGTGTATTTACAACACTCTCCCCGTGTATTTACGTCACTCTCCCCGTGTATTGACGTCACTCTCCCCGTGTATTGACGTCACTCTCCCGTGTATTGACGTCACTCTCCCGTGTATTGACGTCACTCTCCCCGTGTATTTACATCAACTCTCCCCCGTGTATTTACATCACTCTCCCCGTGTATTTACATCACTCTCCCCGTGTATTGACGTCACTCGCCCCGTGTATTTACATCACTCTCCCCGTGTATTTACATCACTCTCCCCGTGTATTTACATCACTCTCCCCGTGTATTTACATCACTCTCCCCGTGTATTGACGTCACTCTCCCCGTGTATTTACATCACTCTCCCCGTGTATTTACATCACTCTCCCCATGTATTGACGTCACTCTCCCCGTGTATTAAATCACTCACCCCGTGTATTTACATCACTCTCCCCGTGTATTTACATCACTCTCCCCATGTATTTACATCACTCTCCCCGTGTATTTACGTCACTCTCCCCGTGTATTTACGTCACTCTCCCCGTGTATTTTACATCACTCTCCCCGTGTATTTACATCACTCTCCCCGTGTATTTACAACACTCTCCCCGTGTATTTACATCACTCTCCCCGTGTATTTACATCACTCTCCCCGTGTATTTACATCACTCTCCCAGTGTATTTACGTCACTCTCCCCGTGTATTTACGTCACTCTCCCCGTTTACTTACGACACTCTCCCTGTGTATTTACATCACTCTCCCCGTGTCTTTACATCACTCTCCCCGTGTATTTACGTCACTCTCCCCGTGTATTTACATCACTCTACCCGTGTATTGACGTCACTCTCCCCGTGTATTGACGTCACTCTCCCCGGTGTATTGACGTCACTCGCCCGTGTATTGACGTCACTCGCCCCCGTGTATTTACATCACTCTCCCCGTGTATTTACATCACTCTCCCCGTGTATTGACGTCACTCTCACGTGTATTTACAACACTCTCCCCGTGTATTTACGTCACTCTCCCCGTGTATTGACGTCACTCTCCCCGTGTATTTACATCACTCTCCCCGTGTATTTACATCACTCTCCCCGTGTATTTACATCACTCTCCTCCATGTATTGACGTCACTCTCCCCGTGTATTTAAATCACTCTCCCCGTGTATTTACATCACTCTCCCGTGTATTTACATCACTCTCCCCCGTGTATTTACGTCACTCTCCCCGTGTATTTACGTCACTCTCCCGTGTATTTACGTCACTCTCCCCGTGTATTTACGTCACTCTCCCCGTGTATTTAGATCACTCTCCGCGTGTATTTACATCACTCTCCCCGTGTATTTACATCACTCTCCCCGTGTATTTACATGCACTCTCCCCGTGTATTTACAACACTCTCCCCGTGTATTTACATCACTCTCCCCGTGTATTTACATCACTCTCCCGTGTATTTACGTCACTCTCACCCCGTGTATTTACGTCACTCTCCCCGTGTATTTACATCACTCTCCCCGTTTATTTACAACACTCTCCCTGTGTATTTACATCACTCTCCCCCTGTATTTACATCACTCTCCCCGTGTATTTACGTCACTCTCCCCGTGTATTTACGTCACTCTACCCGTGTATTTACATCACTCTCTCCGTGTATTTACATCACTCTCCCCGTGTATTGACGTCACTCTCCCCGTGTATTTACATCACTCTCCCCGTGCATTGACGTCACTCTCCCCGTGCATTGACGTCACTCTCCCCCGTGTATTTACATCACTCTCCGTGTATTTACATCACTCTCCCTGTGTATTTACATCACTCTCCCCGTGTATTTTCATCACTCTCCTCGTGTATTTACATCACTCTCCCCGTGTATTGATGTCACTCTCCCCGTGTATTTACATCACTCTCCCCGTGTATTGACGTCACTCTCCGTGTATTTACATCACTCTCCCTGTGTATTTACATCACTCTCCCCGTGTATTTTCATCACTCTCCTCGTGTATTTACATCACTCTCCCCGTGTATTTTCATCACTCTCCCCGTGTATTTACATCACTCTCCCCGTGTATTGACGTCACTCTCCCCCGTGTATTTACAACACTCTCCCCGTGTATTTACAACACTCTCCCCGTGTATTTACAACACTCTCCCCGTGTATTTACGTCACTCTCCCCGTGTATTTACGTCACTCTCCCCGTGTATTGACGTCACTCTCCCCGTGTATTTACATCACTCTCCCCGTGTATTTACATCACTCTCCCCATGTATTGACGTCACTCTCCCCGTGTATTTACATCACTCACCCCGTGTATTTACGTCACTCTCCCCGTGCATTTACGTCACTCTCCCCGTGTATTGACGTCACTCTCCCCGTGTATTTACATCACTCTCCCCGTGGTATTGACGTCACTCTCCCCGTGTATTTACAACACTCTCCCCCGTGTATTTACAACACTCTCCCCGTGTATTGACGTCACTCTCCCCGTGTATTGACGTCACTCTCCCCGTGGTATTTCCATCACTCTCCCCGTGTATTGACGTCACTCTCCCCGTGTATTTACAACACTCTCCCCGTGTATTTACGTCACTCTCCCCGTGTATTGACGTCACTCTCCCCGTGTATTTACATCACTCTCCCCGTGTATTTACATCACTCTCCCCATGTATTGACGTCACTCTCCCCGTGTATTTACATCACTCTCCCCGTGTATTTACATCACTCTCCCCGTGTATTGACGTCACTCTCCCCCGTGTATTTACGTCACTCTCCCCGTGTATTGACGTCACTCTCCCCGTGTATTGACGTCACCTCTCCCCGTGTATTGACGTCACTCTCCCCGTGTATTTACCGTCACTCTCCCCGTGTATTGACGTCACTCTCCCCGTGTATTTACAACACTCCTCCCCGTGTATTTACAACACTCTCCCCGTGTATTTACATCACTCTCCCCGTGTATTGACGTCACTCTCCCCGTGTATTGACGTCACTCTCCCCGTGTATTGACGTCACTCTCCCCGTGTATTTACATCACTCTCCCCGTGTATTTACATCACTCTCCCCGTGTATTTACATCACTCTCCCGTGTATTTTACGTCACTCTCCCCGTGTATTTACGTCACTCTCTCCGTGTCTTTACGTCACTCTCCCCGTGTATTGACGTCACTCTCCCCGTGTATTGACGTCACTCTCCCCGTGTATTTACATCACTCTCCCCGTGTATTTACATCACTCTCCCCGTGTATTTACATCACTCTCCCCGTGTATTGACGTCACTCTCCCCGTGTATTTACAATCTCTCTCCCCGTGTATTTACATCACTCTCCCCGTGTATTGACGTCACTCGCCCCGTGTATTTTACATCACTCTCCCCGTGTGATTGACGTCACTCTCCCCCGTGTATTGACGTCACTCTCCCCGTGTATTTACAAACACTCTCCCCGTGTATTTACAACACTCTCCCCGTGTATTTACGTCACTCTCCCCGTGTATTGACGTCACTCTCCCCGTGTATTTACATCACTCTCCCCGTGTATTTACATCACTCTCCCCTTGTATTGACGTCACTCTCCCCGTGTATTTAAATCACTCTCCCCGTGTATTTACGTCACTCTCCCCGTGTATTGACGTCACTCTCCCCGTGTATTTACATCACTCTCCCCGTGTATTTACATCACTCTCCCCGTGTATTTACATCACTCTCCCCGTGTATTGACGTCACTCTCCCCGTGTATTTACAACACTCTCCCCGTGTATTTACAACACTCTCCCCGTGTATTTACGTCACTCTCCCCGTGTATTGACGTCACTCTCCCCGTGTATTTACATCACTCTCCCCGTGTATTTACATCACTCTCCCCGTGTATTGACGTCACTCTCCCCGTGTATTTCCATCACTCTCCCCGTGTATTGACGTCACTCTCCCCGTGTATTTACAACACTCTCCCCGTGTATTTACGTCACTCTCCCCGTGTATTGACGTCACTCTCCCCGTGTATTTACATCACTCTCCCCGTGTATTTACATCACTCTCCCCGTGTATTGACGTCACTCTCCCCGTGTATTTACATCACTCTCCCCGTGTATTTACATCACTCTCCCCGTGTATTGACGTCACTCTCCCCGTGTATTTACGTCACTCTCCCCGTGTATTTACGTCACTCTCCCCGTGTATTGACGTCACTCTCCCCGTGTATTGACGTCACTCTCCCCGTGTATTTACGTCACTCTCCCCGTGTATTTACGTCACTCTCCCCGTGTATTGACGTCACTCTCCCCGTGTATTTACAACACTCTCCCCGTGTATTTACAACACTCTCCCCGTGTATTTACATCACTCTCCCCGTGTATTGACGTCACTCTCCCCGTGTATTGACGTCACTCTCCCCGTGTATTGACGTCACTCTCCCCGTGTATTTACATCACTCTCCCCGTGTATTTACATCACTCTCCCCGTGTATTTACATCACTCTCCCCGTGTATTTACATCACTCTCCCCGTGTATTTACATCACTCTCCCCGTGTATTTACGTCACTCTCTCCGTGTATTTACGTCACTCTCCCCGTGTATTGACGTCACTCTCCCCGTGTATTGACGTCACTCTCCCCGTGTATTTACATCACTCTCCCCGTGTATTTACATCACTCTCCCCGTGTATTTACATCACTCTCCCCGTGTATTGACGTCACTCTCCCCGTGTATTTACATCTCTCTCCCCGTGTATTTACATCACTCTCCCCGTGTATTGACGTCACTCGCCCCGTGTATTTACATCACTCTCCCCGTGTATTGACGTCACTCTCCCCGTGTATTGACGTCACTCTCCCCGTGTATTTACAACACTCTCCCCGTGTATTTACAACACTCTCCCCGTGTATTTACGTCACTCTCCCCGTGTATTGACGTCACTCTCCCCGTGTATTTACATCACTCTCCCCGTGTATTTACATCACTCTCCCCTTGTATTGACGTCACTCTCCCCGTGTATTTAAATCACTCTCCCCGTGTATTTACGTCACTCTCCCCGTGTATTGACGTCACTCTCCCCGTGTATTTACATCACTCTCCCCGTGTATTTACATCACTCTCCCCGTGTATTTACATCACTCTCCCCGTGTATTGACGTCACTCTCCCCGTGTATTTACAACACTCTCCCCGTGTATTTACGTCACTCTCCCCGTGTATTGACGTCACTCTCCCCGTGTATTTACATCACTCTCCCCGTGTATTTACATCACTCTCCCCGTGTATTGACGTCACTCTCCCCGTGTATTTACGTCACTCTCCCCGTGTATTTACGTCACTCTCCCCGTGTATTGACGTCACTCTCCCCGTGTATTGACGTCACTCTCCCCGTGTATTTACATCACTCTCCCCGTGTATTGACGTCACTCTCCCCGTGTATTTACAACACTCTCCCCGTGTATTTACAACACTCTCCCCGTGTATTTACAACACTCTCCCCGTGTATTTACATCACTCTCCCCGTGTATTGACGTCACTCTCCCCGTGTATTGACGTCACTCTCCCCGTGTATTGACGTCACTCTCCCCGTGTATTGACGTCACTCTCCCCGTGTATTTACATCACTCTCCCCGTGTATTTACATCACTCTCCCCGTGTATTTACATCACTCTCCCCGTGTATTGACGTCACTCGCCCCGTGTATTTACATCACTCTCCCCGTGTATTTACATCACTCTCCCCGTGTATTTACATCACTCTCCCCGTGTATTTACATCACTCTCCCCGTGTATTGACGTCACTCTCCCCGTGTATTTACATCACTCTCCCCGTGTATTTACATCACTCTCCCCATGTATTGACGTCACTCTCCCCGTGTATTTAAATCACTCACCCCGTGTATTTACATCACTCTCCCCGTGTATTTACATCACTCTCCCCGTGTATTTACATCACTCTCCCCGTGTATTTACGTCACTCTCCCCGTGTATTTACGTCACTCTCCCCGTGTATTTACATCACTCTCCCCGTGTATTTACATCACTCTCCCCGTGTATTTACAACACTCTCCCCGTGTATTTACATCACTCTCCCCGTGTATTTACATCACTCTCCCCGTGTATTTACATCACTCTCCCAGTGTATTTACGTCACTCTCCCCGTGTATTTACGTCACTCTCCCCGTTTACTTACAACACTCTCCCTGTGTATTTACATCACTCTCCCCGTGTCTTTACGTCACTCTCCCCGTGTATTTACGTCACTCTCCCCGTGTATTTACATCACTCTACCCGTGTATTGACGTCACTCTCCCCGTGTATTGACGTCACTCGCCCCGTGTATTGACGTCACTCGCCCCGTGTATTTACATCACTCTCCCCGTGTATTTACATCACTCTCCCCGTGTATTGACGTCACTCTCCACGTGTATTTACAACACTCTCCCCGTGTATTTACGTCACTCTCCCCGTGTATTGACGTCACTCTCCCCGTGTATTTACATCACTCTCCCCGTGTATTTACATCACTCTCCCCATGTATTGACGTCACTCTCCCCGTGTATTTAAATCACTCTCCCCGTGTATTTACATCACTCTCCCCGTGTATTTACATCACTCTCCCCGTGTATTTACGTCACTCTCCCCGTGTATTTACGTCACTCTCCCCGTGTATTTACGTCACTCTCCCCGTGTATTTAGATCACTCTCCGCGTGTATTTACATCACTCTCCCCGTGTATTTACATCACTCTCCCCGTGTATTTACATCACTCTCCCCGTGTATTTACAACACTCTCCCCGTGTATTTACAACACTCTCCCCGTGTATTTACATCACTCTCCCCGTGTATTTACGTCACTCTCCCCGTGTATTTACGTCACTCTCCCCGTGTATTTACGTCACTCTCCCCGTGTATTTACATCACTCTCCCCGTTTATTTACAACACTCTCCCTGTGTATTTACATCACTCTCCCCCTGTATTTACATCACTCTCCCCGTGTATTTACGTCACTCTCCCCGTGTATTTACGTCACTCTACCCGTGTATTTACATCACTCTCTCCGTGTATTTACATCACTCTCCCCGTGTATTGACGTCCCTCTCCCCGTGTATTTACATCACTCTCCCCGTGCATTGACGTCACTCTCCCCGTGCATTGACATCACTCTCCCCGTGTATTTACATCACTCTCCGTGTATTTACATCACTCTCCCTGTGTATTTACATCACTCTCCCCGTGTATTTTCATCACTCTCCTCGTGTATTTACATCACTCTCCCCGTGTATTGATGTCACTCTCCCCGTGTATTTACATCACTCTCCCCGTGTATTGACGTCACTCTCCGTGTATTTACATCACTCTCCCTGTGTATTTACATCACTCTCCCCGTGTATTTTCATCACTCTCCTCGTGTATTTACATCACTCTCCCCGTGTATTTTCATCACTCTCCCCGTGTATTTACATCACTCTCCCCGTGTATTGACGTCACTCTCCCCGTGTATTTACAACACTCTCCCCGTGTATTTACAACACTCTCCCCGTGTATTTACAACACTCTCCCCGTGTATTTACGTCACTCTCCCCGTGTATTGACGTCACTCTCCCCGTGTATTGACGTCACTCTCCCCGTGTATTTACATCACTCTCCCCGTGTATTTACATCACTCTCCCCATGTATTGACGTCACTCTCCCCGTGTATTTACATCACTCACCCCGTGTATTTACGTCACTCTCCCCGTGCATTTACGTCACTCTCCCCGTGTATTGACGTCACTCTCCCCGTGTATTTACATCACTCTCCCCGTGTATTGACGTCACTCTCCCCGTGTATTTACAACACTCTCCCCGTGTATTTACAACACTCTCCCCGTGTATTGACGTCACTCTCCCCGTGTATTTCCATCACTCTCCCCGTGTATTGACGTCACTCTCCCCGTGTATTTACAACACTCTCCCCGTGTATTTACGTCACTCTCCCCGTGTATTGACGTCACTCTCCCCGTGTATTGACATCACTCTCCCCGTGTATTTACATCACTCTCCCCGTGTATTTACATCACTCTCCCCATGTATTGACGTCACTCTCCCCGTGTATTTAAATCACTCACCCCGTGTATTTACATCACTCTCCCCGTGTATTTACAACACTCTCCCCATGTATTTACATCACTCTCCCCGTGTATTTACGTCACTCTCCCCGTGTATTTACGTCACTCTCCCCGTGTATTTACGTCACTCTCCCCGTGTATTTACGTCACTCTCCCCGTGTATTTACATCACTCTCCCCGTGTATTTACAACACTCTCCCCGTGTATTTACATCACTCTCCCCGTGTATTTACATCACTCTCCCAGTGTATTTACGTCACTCTCCCCGTGTATTTACGTCACTCTCCCCGTTTATTTACAACACTCTCCCTGTGTATTTACATCACTCTCCCCGTGTCTTTACATCACTCTCCCCGTGTATTTACGTCACTCTCCCCGTGTATTTACATCACTCGACCCGTGTATTGACGTCACTCTCCCCGTGTATTGACGTCACTCTCCCCGTGTATTGACGTCACTCGCCCCGTGTATTGACGTCACTAGCCCCGTGTATTTACATCTCTCCCCGTGTATTTACATCACTCTCCCCGTGTATTTACGTCACTCTCCCCGTGTATTGACGTCACTCTCCACGTGTATTTACAACACTCTCCCCGTGTATTTACGTCACTCTCCCTGTGTATTGACGTCACTCTCCCCGTGTATTTACATCACTCTCCCCGTGTATTTACATCACTCTCCCATGTATTGACGTCACTCTCCCCGTGTATTTAAATCACTCTCCCCGTGTATTTACGTCACTCTCCCCGTGTATTTACGTCACTCTCCCCGTGTATTTACGTCACTCTCCCCGTGTATTTACGTCACTCTCCCCGTGTATTTACATCACTCTCCCCGTGTATTTACATCACTCTCCCCGTGTATTTACGTCACTCTCTCCGTGTATTTACATCACTCTCCCCGTGTATTGACGTCACTCTCCCCGTGTATTGACGTCACTCTCCCCATGTGTTTACATCACTCTCCCCGTGTATTTACGTCACTCTCCCCGTGTATTTACATCACTCTCCCCGTGTATTTACAATACTCTCCCCGTGTATTTACAACACTCTCCCAGTGTATTTACATCACTATCCCCGTGTATTTACATCACTCTCCCCGTGTATTTACATCACTCTCCCCGTGTATTTCCGTCACTCTCCCCGTGTATTTACGTCACTCTACCCGTGTATTTACATCACTCCCTCCGTGTATTTACATCACTCTCACCGTGTATTTACGTCACTCTCCCCGTGTATTGACGTCACTCTCCCCGTGTATTTACATCACTCTCCCCGTGTATTTACATCACTTTCCCCGTGTATTTACATCACTCTCCCCGTGTATTTACGTCACTCTCCCCGTGTATTGACGTCACTCGCCCCGTGTATTTACGTCACTCTCCCCGTGTATTTACGTCACTCTCCCCGTGTATTGACGTCACTCTCCCCGTGTATTTACAACACTCCCCCCGTGTATTTACAACACTCTCCCAGTGTATTTACATCACTCTCCCCGTGTATTGACGTCACTCTCCCCGTGTATTGACGTCACTCTCCCCGTGTATTTACGTCACTCTCCCCGTGTATTTACGTCACTCTCCCCGTGTATTGACGTCACTCTCCCCGTGTATTGACGTCACTCTCCCAGTGTATTTAAATCACTCTCCCCGTGTATTTACGTCACTCTCCCCGTGTATTTACGTCACTCTCCCCGTGTATTTCCGTCACTCTCCCCGTGTATTTACGTCACTCTCCCCGTGTATTTACGTCACTCTCCCCGTGTATTTACGTCACTCTCCCCGTGTATTTACATCACTCTCCCCGTGTATTTACATCACTCTCCCCGTGTATTTACATCACTCTCCCCGTGTATTTACATCACTCTCCCCGTGTATTTACAACACTCTCCCCGTGTATTTACATCACTCTCCCCGTGTATTTACATCACTCTCCCCGTGTATTTAAGTCACTCTCCCCGTGTATTTACATCACTCTTCCCGTGTATTTACATCACTCTCCCCGTGTATTGACATCACTCTCCCCGTGTATTGACATCACTCTCCCCGTGTATTGACATCACTCTCCCCGTGTATTTACATCAGTCTCCCCGTGTATTTACGTCACTCTCCCCGTGTATTGACGTCACTCTCCCCGTGTATTTACATCACTCTCCCCGTGTATTTACATCACTCTCCCCGTGTGTTGACGTCACTCTCCCCGTGTATTTACAACACTCTCCGTGTATTTACAACACTCTCCCCGTGTATTTACATCACTCTCCCCGTGTATTGACGTCACTCTCCCCGTGTATTGACGTCACTCTCCCCGTGTATTTACATCACTCTCCCCGTGTATTGACGTCACTCTCCCCGTGTATTTACATCACTCTCCCAGTGTATTGACGTCACTCGCCCCGTGTATTTACATCACTCTCCCCGTGTATTTACATCACTCTCCCCGTGTATTGACGTCACTCTCCCCGTGTATTGACGTCACTCTCCCCGTGTATTTACAACACTCTCCCCGTGTATTTACAACACTCTCCCCGTGTATTTACATCACTCTCCCCGTGTATTGACGTCACTCTCCCCGTGTATTTACATCACTCTCCCCGTGTATTTACGTCACTCTCCCCGTGTATTGACGTCACTCTCCCCGTGTATTTAAATCACTCTCCCCGTGTATTTACATCACTCTCCCCGTGTATTTACGTCACTCTCCCAGTGTATTTACGTCACTCTCCCCGTGTATTTACGTCACTCTCCCCGTGTATTTACGTCACTCTCCCCGTGTATTTACAACACTCTCCCCGTGTATTTACATCACTCTCCCCGTGTATTTACATCACTCTCCCCGTGTATTGACATCACTCTCCCCGTGTATTGACGTCACTCTCCCCGTGTATTGACGTCACTCTCCCCGTGTATTGACGTCACTCTCCCCGTGTATTTACGTCACTCTCCCCGTGTATTTACGTCACTCTCCCCGTGTATTTACGTCACTCTCCCCGTGTATTTACGTCACTCTCCCCGTGTATTTACGTCACTCTCCCCGTGTATTTACGTCACTCTCCCCGTGTATTTACGTCACTCTCCCCGTGTATTTACGTCACTCTCCCCGTGTATTTACGTCACTCTCCCCGTGTATTGACGTCACTCTCCCCGTGTATTTACATCACTCTCTCCGTGTATTTACATCACTCTCCGTGTATTGACGTCACTCTCCCCGTGTATTTACAAAACTCTCCCCGTGTATTTACAACACTCTCCCCGTGTATTTACAACACTCTCCCCGTGTATTTACATCACTCTCCCCGTGTATTGACGTCACTCTCCCCGTGTATTGACGTCACTCTCCCCGTGTATTGACGTCACTCTCCCCGTGTATTTCCATCACTCTCCCCGTGTATTGACGTCACTCTCCCCGTGTATTTACAACACTCTCCCCGTGTATTTACGTCACTCTCCCCGTGTATTGACGTCACTCTCCCCGTGTATTTACATCACTCTCCCCGTGTATTTACATCACTCTCCCCGTGTATTTACATCACTCTCCCCATGTATTGACGTCACTCTCCCCGTGTATTTAAATCACTCACCCCGTGTATTTACATCACTCTCCCCGTGTATTTACAACACTCTCCCCATGTATTTACATCACTCTCCCCGTGTATTTACGTCACTCTCCCCGTGTATTTACGTCACTCTCCCCGTGTATTTACGTCACTCTCCCCGTGTATTTACGTCACTCTCCCCGTGTATTTACGTCACTCTCCCCCTGTATTTACATCACTCTCCCCGTGTATTTACAACACTCTCCCCGTGTATTTACATCACTCTCCCCGTGTATTTACATCACTCTCCCCGTGTATTTACATCACTCTCCCAGTGTATTTACGTCACTCTCCCCGTTTATTTACAACACTCTCCCTGTGTATTTACATCACTCTCCCCGTGTCTTTACATCACTCTCCCCGTGTATTTACGTCACTCTCCCCGTGTATTTACATCACTCGACCCGTGTATTGACGTCACTCTCCCCGTGTATTGACGTCACTCTCCCCGTGTATTGACGTCACTCGCCCCGTGTATTGACGTCACTAGCCCCGTGTATTTACATCTCTCCCCGTGTATTTACATCACTCTCCCCGTGTATTTACGTCACTCTCCCCGTGTATTGACGTCACTCTCCACGTGTATTTACAACACTCTCCCCGTGTATTTACGTCACTCTCCCCGTGTATTGACGTCACTCTCCCCGTGTATTTACATCACTCTCCCCGTGTATTTACATCACTCTCCCCATGTATTGACGTCACTCTCCCCGTGTATTTAAATCACTCTCCCCGTGTATTTACATCACTCTCCCCGTGTATTTACATCACTCTCCCCGTGTATTTACGTCACTCTCCCCGTGTATTTACGTCACTCTCCCCGTGTATTTACATCACTCTCCCCGTGTATTTACATCACTCTCCCCGTGTATTTACGTCACTCTCTCCGTGTATTTACATCACTCTCCCCGTGTATTGACGTCACTCTCCCCGTGTATTGACGTCACTCTCCCCGTGTGTTTACATCGCTCTCCCCGTGTATTTACGTCACTCTCCCCGTGTATTTACATCACTCTCCCCGTGTATTTACAATACTCTCCCCGTGTATTTACAACACTCTCCCAGTGTATTTACATCACTATCCCCGTGTATTTACATCACTCTCCCCGTGTATTTACATCACTCTCCCCGTGTATTTCCGTCACTCTCCCCGTGTATTTACGTCACTCTACCCGTGTATTTACATCACTCCCTCCGTGTATTTACATCACTCTCACCGTGTATTGACGTCACTCTCCCAGTGTATTGACGTCACTCTCCCCGTGTATTTACATCACTCTCCCCGTGTATTTACATCACTCTCCCCGTGTATTTACATCACTCTCCCCGTGTATTTACGTCACTCTCCCCGTGTATTGACGTCACTCGCCCCGTGTATTTACGTCACTCTCCCCGTGTATTTACGTCACTCTCCCCGTGTATTGACGTCACTCTCCCCGTGTATTGACGTCACTCTCCCCGTGTATTTACAACACTCCCCCCGTGTATTTACAACACTCTCCCAGTGTATTTACATCACTCTCCCCGTGTATTGACGTCACTCTCCCCGTGTATTGACGTCACTCTCCCCGTGTATTTAAATCACTCTCCCCGTGTATTTACGTCACTCTCCCCGTGTATTTACGTCACTCTCCCCGTGTATTTCCGTCACTCTCCCCGTGTATTTCCGTCACTCTCCCCGTGTATTTACGTCACTCTCCCCGTGTATTTACGTCACTCTCCCCGTGTATTTACGTCACTCTCCCCGTGTATTTACATCACTCTCCCCGTGTATTTACATCACTCTCCCCGTGTATTTACATCACTCTCCCCGTGTATTTACAACACTCTCCCCGTGTATTTACATCACTCTCCCCGTGTATTTACATCACTCTCCCCGTGTATTTAAGTCACTCTCCCTGTGTATTTACATCACTCTTCCCGTGTATTTACATCACTCTCCCCGTGTATTGACATCACTCTCCCCGTGTATTGACATCACTCTCCCCGTGTATTGACATCACTCTCCCCGTGTATTGACATCAGTCTCCCCGTGTATTTACGTCACTCTCCCCGTGTATTGACGTCACTCTCCCCGTGTATTTACATCACTCTCCCCGTGTATTTACATCACTCTCCCCGTGTGTTGACGTCACTCTCCCCGTGTGTTGACGTCACTCTCCCCGTGTATTTACATCACTCTCCCCGTGTATTTACATCACTCTCCCCGTGTATTGATGTCACTCTCCCCGTGTATTTACATCACTCTCCCCGTGTATTGACGTCACTCGCCCCGTGTATTTACATCACTCTCCCCGTGTATTTACATCACTCTCCCCGTGTATTGACGTCACTCTCCCCGTGTATTGACGTCACTCTCCCCGTGTATTTACAACACTCTCCCCGTGTATTTACAACACTCTCCCCGTGTATTTACGTCACTCTCCCCGTGTATTGACGTCACTCTCCCCGTGTATTTACATCACTCTCCCCGTGTATTTACGTCACTCTCCCCGTGTATTGACGTCACTCTCCCCGTGTATTTAAATCACTCTCCCCGTGTATTTACATCACTCTCCCCGTGTATTTACATCACTCTCCCCGTGTATTTACGTCACTCTCCCCGTGTATTTACGTCACTCTCCCCGTGTATTTACGTCACTCTCCCCGTGTATTTACAACACTCTCCCCGTGTATTTACATCACTCTCCCCGTGTATTTACATCACTCTCCCCGTGTATTTACATCACTCTCCCCGTGTATTTACGTCACTCTCCCCGTGTATTTACGTCACTCTCCCCGTGTATTTACGTCACTCTCCCCGTGTATTTACGTCACTCTCCCCGTGTATTTACATCACTCTCCCCGTGTATTGACGTCACTCTCCCCGTGTATTTACATCACTCTCTCCGTGTATTTACATCACTCTCCCTGTGTATTGACGTCACTCTCCCCGTGTATTTACAAAACTCTCCCCGTGTATTTACAACACTCTCCCCGTGTATTTACAACACTCTCCCCGTGTATTTACAACACTCTCCCCGTGTATTTACATCACTCTCCCCGTGTATTGACGTCACTCTCCCCGTGTATTGACGTCACTCTCCCCGTGTATTTACATCACTCTCCCCATGTATTTACATCACTCTCCCCGTGTATTGACGTCTCTCCCCGTGTATTTACATCACTCTCCCCGTGTATTTACAACACTCTCCCCGTGTATTTACGTCACTCTCCCCGTGTATTGACGTCACTCTCCCCGTGTATTTACATCACTCTCCCCGTGTATTTACATCACTCTCCCCGTGTATTTACATCACTCTCCCCATGTATTGACGTCACTCTCCCCGTGTATTTAAATCACTCACCCCGTGTATTTACATCACTCTCCCCGTGTATTTACAACACTCTCCCCATGTATTTACGTCACTCTCCCCGTGTATTTACGTCACTCTCCCCGTGTATTTACGTCACTCTCCCCGTGTATTTACGTCACTCTCCCCGTGTATTTACGTCACTCTCCCCGTGTATTTACGTCACTCTCCCCCTGTATTTACATCACTCTCCCCGTGTATTTACAACACTCTCCCCGTGTATTTACATCACTCTCCCCGTGTATTTACATCACTCTCCCCGTGTATTTACATCACTCTCCCAGTGTATTTACGTCACTCTCCCCGTGTATTTACGTCACTCTCCCCGTTTATTTACAACACTCTCCCTGTGTATTTACATCACTCTCCCCGTGTCTTTACATCACTCTCCCCGTGTATTTACGTCACTCTCCCCGTGTATTTACATCACTCGACCCGTGTATTGACGTCACTCTCCCCGTGTATTGACGTCACTCTCCCCGTGTATTGACGTCACTCGCCCCGTGTATTGACGTCACTAGCCCCGTGTATTTACATCTCTCCCCGTGTATTTACATCACTCTCCCCGTGTATTTACGTCACTCTCCCCGTGTATTGACGTCACTCTCCACGTGTATTTACAACACTCTCCCCGTGTATTTACGTCACTCTCCCCGTGTATTGACGTCACTCTCCCCGTGTATTTACATCACTCTCCCCGTGTATTTACATCACTCTCCCCGTGTATTGACGTCACTCTCCCCGTGTATTTAAATCACTCTCCCCGTGTATTTACATCACTCTCCCCGTGTATTTACATCACTCTCCCCGTGTATTTACGTCACTCTCCCCGTGTATTTACGTCACTCTCCCCGTGTATTTACATCACTCTCCCCGTGTATTTACATCACTCTCCCCGTGTATTTACGTCACTCTCTCCGTGTATTTACATCACTCTCCCCGTGTATTGACGTCACTCTCCCCGTGTATTGACGTCACTCTCCCCGTGTGTTTACATCACTCTCCCCGTGTATTTACGTCACTCTCCCCGTGTATTTACATCACTCTCCCCGTGTATTTACAATACTCTCCCCGTGTATTTACAACACTCTCCCAGTGTATTTACATCACTATCCCCGTGTATTTACATCACTCTCCCCGTGTATTTACATCACTCTCCCCGTGTATTTCCGTCACTCTCCCCGTGTATTTACGTCACTCTACCCGTGTATTTACATCACTCCCTCCGTGTATTTACATCACTCTCACCGTGTATTGACGTCACTCTCCCCGTGTATTGACGTCACTCTCCCCGTGTATTTACATCACTCTCCCCGTGTATTTACATCACTCTCCCCGTGTATTTACATCACTCTCCCCGTGTATTTACGTCACTCTCCCCGTGTATTGACGTCACTCGCCCCGTGTATTTACGTCACTCTCCCCGTGTATTTACGTCACTCTCCCCGTGTATTGACGTCACTCTCCCCGTGTATTTACAACACTCCCCCCGTGTATTTACAACACTCTCCCAGTGTATTTACATCACTCTCCCCGTGTATTGACGTCACTCTCCCCGTGTATTGACGTCACTCTCCCCGTGTATTTACGTCACTCTCCCCGTGTATTTACGTCACTCTCCCCGTGTATTTACGTCACTCTCCCCGTGTATTGACGTCACTCTCCCCGTGTATTTAAATCACTCTCCCCGTGTATTTACGTCACTCTCCCCGTGTATTTACGTCACTCTCCCCGTGTATTTACGTCACTCTCCCCGTGTATTTCCGTCACTCTCCCCGTGTATTTACGTCACTCTCCCCGTGTATTTACGTCACTCTCCCCGTGTATTTACGTCACTCTCCCCGTGTATTTACATCACTCTCCCCGTGTATTTACATCACTCTCCCCGTGTATTTACATCACTCTCCCCGTGTATTTACATCACTCTCCCCGTGTATTTACAACACTCTCCCCGTGTATTTACATCACTCTCCCCGTGTATTTACATCACTCTCCCCGTGTATTTAAGTCACTCTCCCCGTGTATTTACATCACTCTTCCCGTGTATTTACATCACTCTCCCCGTGTATTGACATCACTCTCCCCGTGTATTGACATCACTCTCCCCGTGTATTGACATCACTCTCCCCGTGTATTTACATCAGTCTCCCCGTGTATTTACGTCACTCTCCCCGTGTATTGACGTCACTCTCCCCGTGTATTTACATCACTCTCCCCGTGTATTTACATCACTCTCCCCGTGTGTTGACGTCACTCTCCCCGTGTATTTACAACACTCTCCGTGTATTTACAACACTCTGCCCGTGTATTTACGTCACTCTCCCCGTGTATTGACGTCACTCTCCCCGTGTATTGACGTCACTCTCCCCGTGTATTTACATCACTCTCCCCGTGTATTTACATCACTCTCCCCGTGTATTGATGTCACTCTCCCCGTGTATTTACATCACTCTCCCCGTGTATTGACGTCACTCGCCCCGTGTATTTACATCACTCTCCCCGTGTATTTACATCACTCTCCCCGTGTATTGACGTCACTCTCCCCGTGTATTGACGTCACTCTCCCCGTGTATTTACAACACTCTCCCCGTGTATTTACAACACTCTCCCCGTGTATTTACGTCACTCTCCCCGTGTATTGACGTCACTCTCCCCGTGTATTTAAATCACTCTCCCCGTGTATTTACATCACTCTCCCCGTGTATTTACATCACTCTCCCCGTGTATTTACGTCACTCTCCCCGTGTATTTACGTCACTCTCCCCGTGTATTTACGTCACTCTCCCCGTGTATTTACGTCACTCTCCCCGTGTATTTACGTCACTCTCCCCGTGTATTTACAACACTCTCCCCGTGTATTTACATCACTCTCCCCGTGTATTTACATCACTCTCCCCGTGTATTGACATCACTCTCCCCGTGTATTTACGTCACTCTCCCCGTGTATTTACGTCACTCTCCCCGTGT
The DNA here is from genome assembly GCF_052327205.1 of Somniosus microcephalus. NCBI lineage: Eukaryota > Metazoa > Chordata > Chondrichthyes > Squaliformes > Somniosidae > Somniosus > Somniosus microcephalus. Next base: position 75,689,052 of record NC_141004.1, read on the forward strand.
ATTTACGTCACTCTCCCCGTGTATTTACGTCACTCTCCCCGTGTATTTACATCACTCTCCCCGTGTATTGACGTCACTCTCCCCGTGTATTTACATCACTCTCTCCGTGTATTTACATCACTCTCCCTGTGTATTGACGTCACTCTCCCCGTGTATTTACAAAACTCTCCCCGTGTATTTACAACACTCTCCCCGTGTATTTACAACACTCTCCCCGTGTATTTACAACACTCTCCCCGTGTATTTACATCACTCTCCCCGTGTATTGACGTCACTCTCCCCGTGTATTGACGTCACTCTCCCCGTGTATTTACATCACTCTCCCCGTGTATTTACATCACTCTCCCCGTGTATTGACGTCACTCTCCCCGTGTATTTACATCACTCTCCCCGTGTATTTACATCACTCTCCCCGTGTATTGACATCACTCTCCCCGTGTATTGACGTCACTCGCCCCGTGTATTTACGTCACTCTCCCCGTGTATTTACATCACTCTCCCCGTGTATTGACGTCTCTCCCCGTGTATTTACAACACTCTCCCCGTGTATTTACAACATTCTCCCCGTGTATTTACGTCACTCTCCCCGTGTATTTACGTCACTCTCCCCGTGTATTGACGTCACACTCCCCGTGTATTTACATCACTCTCCCCGTGTATTTACATCACTCTCCCCATGTATTGACGTCACTCTCCCCGTGTATTTAAATCACTCTCCCCGTGTATTTACATCACTCTCCCCGTGTATTTACGTCACTCTCCCCGTGTATTTACGTCACTCTCCCCGTGTATTTACGTCACTCTCCCCGTGTATTTACGTCACTCTCCCCGTGTATTTACGTCACTCTCCGTGTATTTACAACACTCTCCCCGTGTATTTACAACACTCTCCCCGTGTATTTACATCACTCTCCCCGTGTATTTACATCACTCTCCCCGTGTATTTACGTCACTCTCCCCGTGTATTTGCGTCACTCTCCCCGTGTATTTACGTCACTCTCCCCGTGTATTTACGTCACTCTCCCCGTGTATTTACGTCACTCTCCCCGTGTATTTGCGTCACTCTCCCCGTGTATTTGCGTCACTCTCCCCGTGTATTTACGTCACTCTCCCCGTGTATTTACATCACTCTCCCCGTGTATTTACAACACTCTCCCCGTGTATTTACAACACTCTCCACGTGTATTTACGTCACTCTCCCCGTGTATTTACGTCACTCTCCCCGTGTATTTACGTCACTCTCCCCGTGTATTTACGTCACTCTCCCCGTGTATTTACATCACTCTCCCCGTGTATTTACAACACTCTCCCCGTGTATTTACAACACTCTCCCCGTGTATTTACATCACTCTCCCCGTGTATTTACATCACTCTCCCCGTGTATTTACGTCACTCTCCCCGTGTATTTACGTCACTCTCCCCGTGTATTTACGTCACTCTCCCCGTGTATTTACGTCACTCTCCCCGTGTATTTACGTCACTCTACCCGTGTATTTACGTCACTCTCCCCGTGTATTTACATCACTCTCCCCGTGTATTTACAACACTCTCCCCGTGTATTTACAACACTCTCCCCGTGTATTTACATCACTCTCCCCGTGTATTTACATCACTCTCCCCGTGTATTTACGTCACTCTACCCGTGTATTTACGTCACTCTCTCCGTCTATTTACATCACTCTCTCCGTGTATTTACATCACTCTCCCCGTGTATTGACGTCACTCTCCCCGTGTATTGACGTCACTCTCCCCGTGTATTGACGTCACTCTCCCAGTGTATTTACATCACTCTCCCCGTGTATTTACAACACTCTCCGTGTATTTACAACACTCTCCCCGTGTATTTACATCACTCTCCCCGTGTATTTACATCACTCTCCCCGTGTATTTACGTCACTCTACCCGTGTATTTACGTCACTCTCTCCGTGTATTTACGTCACTCTCCCCGTGTATTGACATCACTCTCCCCGTGTATTGACGTCACTCTCCCCGTGTATTGACGTCACTCTCCCCGTGTATTTACGTCACTCTACCCGTGTATTTACATCACTCCCTCCGTGTATTTACATCACTCTCACCGTGTATTTACGTCACTCTCCCCGTGTATTGACGTCACTCGCCCCGTGTATTTACATCACTCTCCCCGTGTATTTACGTCACTCTCCCCGTGTATTGACGTCACTCTCCCCGTGTATTTACAACACTCTCCCCGTGTATTTACAACACTCTCCCAGTGTATTTACATCACTCTCCCCGTGTATTGACGTCACTCTCCCCGTGTATTGACGTCACTCTCCCCGTGTATTTACATCACTCTCCCCGTGTATTTACGTCACTCTCCCCGTGTATTGACGTCACTCTCCCCGTGTATTTAAATCACTCTCCCCGTGTATTTACGTCACTCTCCCCGTGTATTTACGTCACTCTCCCCGTGTATTTCCGTCACTCTCCCCGTGTATTTCCGTCACTCTCCCCGTGTATTTACGTCACTCTCCCCGTGTATTTACGTCACTCTCCCCGTGTATTTACGTCACTCTCCCCGTGTATTTACATCACTCTCCCCTTGTATTTACATCACTCTCCCCGTGTATTTACAACACTCTCCCCGTGTATTTACATCACTCTCCCCGTGTATTTACATCACTCTCCCCGTGTATTTAAGTCACTCTCCCCGTGTATTTACGTCACTCTACCCGTGTATTTACATCACTCTCTCCGTGTATTTACATCACTCTCCCCGTGTATTTACGTCACTCTCCCCGTGTATTTACGTCACTCTCCCCGTGTATTGACGTCACTCTCCCCGTGTATTGACGTCACTCTCCCCGTGTATTGACGTCACTCTCCCCGTGTATTTACATCACTCTCCGTGTATTTACATCACTTTCCCCGTGTATTTACATCACTCTCCCCGTGTATTTACATCACTCTCCCCGTGTATTTGCATCACTCTCCCCGTGTATTTACATCACTCTCCCCGTGTATTGACATCACTCTCCCCGTGTATTGACATCACTCTCCCCGTGTATTGACATCACTCTCCCCGTGTATTTACATCAGTCTCCCCTTGTATTTACGTCACTCTCCCCGTGTATTGACGTCACTCTCCCCGTGTATTTACATCACTCTCCCCGTGTATTTACATCACTCTCCCCGTGTATTGACGTCACTCTCCCCGTGTATTTACAACACTCTCCGTGTATTTACAACACTCTCCCCGTGTATTTACGTCACTCTCCCCGTGTATTGACGTCACTCTCCCCGTGTATTGACGTCACTCTCCCCGTGTATTTACGTCACTCTCCCCGTGTATTTACATCACTCTCCCCGTGTATTGATGTCACTCTCCCCGTGTATTTACGTCACTCTCCCCGTGTATTTACATCACTCTCCCCGTGTATTGACGTCACTCGCCCCGTGTATTTACATCACTCTCCCCGTGTATTTACATCACTCTCCCCGTGTATTGACGTCACTCTCCCCGTGTATTGACGTCACTCTCCCCGTGTATTTACAACACTCTCCCCGTGTATTTACAACACTCTCCCCGTGTATTTACGTCACTCTCCCCGTGTATTGACGTCACTCTCCCCGTGTATTTACATCACTCTCCCCGTGTATTTACGTCACTCTCCCCGTGTATTGACGTCACTCTCCCCGTGTATTTAAATCACTCTCCCCGTGTATTTACATCACTCTCCCCGTGTATTTACATCACTCTCCCCGTGTATTTACGTCACTCTCCCCGTGTATTTACGTCACTCTCCCCGTGTATTTACGTCACTCTCCCCGTGTATTTACGTCACTCTCCCCGTGTATTTACAACACTCTCCCCGTGTATTTACAACACTCTCCCCGTGTATTTACATCACTCTCCCCGTGTATTTACATCACTCTCCCCGTGTATTGACATCACTCTCCCCGTGTATTGACATCACTCTCCCCGTGTATTTACATCACTCTCCCCGTGTATTTACGTCGCTCTCCCCGTGTATTTACGTCACTCTCCCCGTGTATTTACGTCACTCTCCCCGTGTACTTACGTCACTCTCCCCGTGTATTTACGTCACTCTCCCCGTGTATTGATGTCACTCTCCCCGTGTATTTACATCACTCTCTCCGTGTATTTACATCACTCTCCCTGTGTATTGACGTCACTCTCCCCGTGTATTTACAAAACTCTCCCCGTGTATTTACAACACTCTCCCCGTGTATTTACAACACTCTCCCCGTGTATTTACAACACTCTCCCCGTGTATTTACATCACTCTCCCCGTGTATTGACGTCACTCTCCCCGTGTATTGACGTCACTCTCCCCGTGTATTTACATCACTCTCCCCGTGTATTTACGTCACTCTCCCCGTGTATTGATGTCACTCTCCCCGTGTATTTACATCACTCTCCCCGTGTATTTACATCACTCTCCCCGTGTATTGACATCACTCTCCCCGTGTATTGACGTCACTCGCCCCGTGTATTTACATCACTCTCCCCGTGTATTTACATCACTCTCCCCGTGTATTGACGTCACTCTCCCCGTGTATTTACAACACTCTCCCCGTGTATTTACAACACTCTCCCCGTGTATTTACAACACTCTCCCCGTGTATTTACGTCACTCTCCCCGTGTATTGACGTCACACTCCCCGTGTATTGACGTCACACTCCCCGTGTATTTACATCACTCTCCCCGTGTATTTACATCACTCTCCCCATGTATTGACGTCACTCTCCCCGTGTATTTAAATCACTCTCCCCGTGTATTTACATCACTCTCCCCGTGTATTTACATCACTCTCCCCGTGTATTTACGTCACTCTCCCCGTGTATTTACGTCACTCTCCCCGTGTATTTACGTCACTCTCCCCGTGTATTTACAACACTCTCCCCGTGTATTTACAACACTCTCCCCGTGTATTTACATCACTCTCCCCGTGTATTTACATCACTCTCCCCGTGTATTTGCATCACTCTCCCCGTGTATTTACGTCACTCTCCCCGTGTATTTACGTCACTCTCCCCGTGTATTTACATCACTCTCCCCGTGTATTTACAACACTCTCCCCGTGTATTTACAACACTCTCCCCGTGTATTTACATCACTCTCCCCGTGTATTTACATCACTCTCCCCGTGTATTTACGTCACTCTACCCGTGTATTTACGTCACTCTCTCCGTGTATTTACATCACTCTCCCCGTGTATTGACGTCAGTCTCCCCGTGTATTGACGTCACTCTCCCCGTGTATTTACGTCACTCTTCCCGTGTATTTACATCACTCTCCCCGTGTATTTACATACCTCTCCCCGTGTATTTACATCACTCTCCCCGTGTATTTACATCACTCTCCCCGTGTATTTACATCATTCTCCCCGTGTATTTACATCACTCTCTCCGTGTATTTACATCTCTCCCCGTGTATTTACGTCACTCTCTCCGTGTATTTCCATCACTCTCCCCGTGTATTGACGTCACTCTCCCCGTGTATTGACGTCACTCTCCCCGTGTATTTACATCACTCTCCCCGTCTATTTACATCACTCTCCCCGTGTATTGACGTCACTCTCCCCGTGTATTTACATCACTCTCCCCGTGTATTTACATCACTCTCCCCGTGTATTTACATCACTCTCCCCGTGTATTTACATCACTCTCCCTGTGTATTTACATCACTCTCCCCGTGTATTTACATCACTCTCTCCGTGTATTTACATCACTCTCCCCATGTATTTACGTCACTCTCTCCGTGTATTTACATCACTCTCCCCGTGTATTGACGTCACTCTCCCCGTGTATTTACATCACTCTCCCCGTGTATTTACATCACTCTCCCCGTGTATTTACGTCACTCTCCCCGTGTATTGACGTCACTCTCCCCGTGTATTTACGTCACTCTTTCGTACCTGAGTTCCTCCGCCAGGAATATCACCCGTCTCTCCAGCAGCACTGTGGAGAAGATGTCAATGATGTTTTCCTCAGATAAATATTTGAAGAGCGAAGTAAAGTCCACATGTTCAAGGCGGGAGTCTGAGGGCCGGGTCAGCTCGATGATCTGGAGAGGACAAAAGATTTGAATAGCTCCTGGCCTGTCACATCCTCCACCAAGCACCTCACCAGCATCTTTGATCAATGCTTCCACGTGTTTTGAAACTCGTTTTATTAACTAAGGTTGGGCTGCTGTAAATGCCTGTCCATACCCAACTTTAAATTGAACTGTACAATGTCGCATCAAGTCCGCCTTTCTCCCAGTCATTCGCTCTTCTCGCTGCCAAAGTGTTAGAAGAGTGTCAGACCCCAGCACTAATCCGTCACAGCCCTGAGAAGGTCACTCATTCACTGTCACCAAGGCAACCAGTTGACAATCCCCAGTCAGCTGTCTCTGCACCCTCCTCTGATGCGTGAGCTCGATCATTCCTCTACTGGGCTTCGATATCCTTGAATGGCCTCCTCCTGTTCCTGTGTAACAGGCTCGAGGGGCTGAATGGCCTCCTCCTGTTCCTGTGTAATAGAATCGAGGGGCTGAATGGCCTCCTCCTGTTCCTCTGTAATGGACTCGAAGAGCTGAATGGCCTCCTCCAATTCCTGTGTAATGGACTCGAGGGGCTGAATGGCCTCCTCCTGTTCCTATGTAATAAACTATAGGGGCTGAATGGTCTCCTCCTGTTCCTGTGTAATGGACTCGAAGGGCTGAATGGCCTCCTCCAGTTCCTGTGTAATGGACTCGAGGGGTTGAATGGCCTCCTCCTGTTCCTATGTAATAAACTATAGGGGCTGAATGGTCTCCTCCTGTTGCTATGTAACAGGCTCGAGGGGCTGAATTGCCTCCTCCTGTTCCTGAGTAATAGACTCGAGGGGCTAAATGGCCTCCTCCTGCTCCTGTGTAATAGACTCGAGGGGCTGAATGGCCTCCACCTGTTCCTGTGTAATAGACTCGAGGGGCTGAATGGCCTCCTCCTGTTCCTGTGTAACAGACTCGAGGGGCTGAATGGCCTCCTCCTGCTTCTGTGTAATAGACTCGAGGGGCTGAATTGCCTCCTCCTGTTCCTGTGTAACAGGCTTGAGGGGCTGAATGTCCTCCTCCTGTTCCTGTGTAACAGGCTCGAGGGGCTGAATGGCCTCCTCCTGTTCCTGTGTAACAGGCTCGAGGGGCTGAATGGCCTCCTCCTGTTCCTGTGTAACAGGCTCGAGGGGCCGAATGGCCTCCTCCTGTTCCTGTGTAACAGGCTCGAGGGGCTGAATGGCCTCCTCCTGTTCCTGTGTAACAGGCTTGAGGGGCTGAATGTCCTCCTCCTGTTCCTGTGTAATAGACTCGAGAGGCTGAATGGCCTCCTCCTGTTCCTGTGTAACAGACTCGAGGGGCTGAATGGCCTCCTCCTGCTTCCGTGTAATAGACTCGAGGGGCTGAATTGCCTCCTCCTGTTCCTGTGTAATAGACTCGAGAGGCTGAATGGCCTCCTCCTGTTCCTGTGTAACAGGCTTGAGGGGCTGAATGTCCTCCTCCTGTTCCTGTGTAATAGACTCGAGAGGCTGAATGGCCTCCTCCTGTTCCTGTGTAACAGGCTCAAGGGGCTGAATGGCCTCCTCCTGTTCCTGTGTAATAGACTCAAGGGGCTGAATGTCCTCCTCCTGTTCCTGTGTAACAGGCTCAAGGGGCTGAATGGCCTCCTCCTGTTCCTGTGTAATGGACTCGAGAGGCTGAACGGGCTCCTCCTGTTCCTGTGTAACAGGCTCGAGAGGCTGAACGGGCTCCTCCTGTTCCTGTGTAACAGGCTCGAGGGGCTGAATGGCCTCCTCCTGTTCCTGTGTAATAGACTCGAGAGGCTGAACGGGCTCCTCCTGTTCCTGTGTAACAGGCTCGAGGGGCTGAATGGCCTCCTCCTGTTCCTGTGTAATAGACTCGAGGGGCTGAATGGCCTCCTCCTGTTCCTGTGTAACAGACTCGAGGGGCTGAATGGCCTCCTCCTGCTTCTGTGTAATAGACTCAAGGGGCTGAATTGCCTCCTCCTGTTCCTGTGTAACAGGCTTGAGGGGCTGAATGTCCTCCTCCTGTTCCTGTGTAACAGGCTCGAGGGGCTGAATGGCCTCCTCCTGTTCCTGTGTAACAGGCTCAAGGGGCTGAATGGCCTCCTCCTGCTTCTGTGTAATAGACTCGAGAGGCTGAACGGGCTCCTCCTGTTCCTGTGTAATAGACTCGAGGGGCTGAACGGGCTCCTCCTGTTCCTGTGTAACAGGCTCGAGGGGCTGAATGGCCTCCTCCTGTTCCTGTGTTCAAGCTGGAAAAATAGCAATTTTTTTCAGAAAGAGCAGTTCAATTTGAAGACTGTCTGTGGCTAGTTTTGTCCTGAAGAGCACTTGGGGGTCATTTTAATTTTCCATTGTGGAAAGGAAACTTGGGCCGGGTGTATAACGGGGGGGCGGCGATCGACTGCCGCCAATATCCCGTCCCTGCCCAAAGTGAATATTTACCTCCCCCATTTGTTGATGTTTGGGGAACAATTCTTGAAGCCATCTCGAGATAAGCTTGTAATTTGGGGGAAGTTGGTCAACTGTGGCTTTGGTGTTACTGTCTGGTCAGAAATGTAACAGCTCAAATTGGACTCGTATCTTTGTCCGCTTACAGGCTCATAGCAGATACTCCAAATAGATTCTGTGGCGTTCAGAGGCAAAGGCTCAACATCGAAACATAGAAGATAGGAGCAGGAGTAGGCCATTCGGCCCCTCGAGCCTGCTCCGCCATTCAATGCGATCATGGCTGATCATCCAAGTTCAGTACCCGGTACCTGCTTTCTCCCCATACCTCTTGATCCCTTTAGCCTTAAGAAATATATCCAACTCCTTCTTGAATATATTTAATGAATTGGCCTCTACTGCCTTCTGTGGTAGAGAATTCCACAGGTTCACCACTCTCTGGGTGAAGAAATTCCTCCTCATTTCTGTCCTAAATGGCTTACCCCCGTATCCTTAGAAAGTATGAGCAAGAGACTGCTCTTCACACTTTGTCTGCTTCAGTACTGGAAATTATTAATTGCTTGATTGCCTGGCTACTGAGAGAGAACGCTGCCCTGTTGGAAGCTTGGTGGAATTGTATGAGAGCGATGTGCTTTCTCCGTAACGCTAGTTTCTGCAACTCACTGCCTCTTCCATTTGAAGTGGTGAACAGGAGGGGCTCCAAGGTCCTTCATTTCAACAGGGTCTCCGTTAATAATGGCAGGAACAAGTCAACGATTTTGGACCTAGTTTAAGTATCGTACACGCCAAATTATTTTGCTTCTATGTAGCTCTTTCGGTTGTAAATAAATCTGTTTGTTAACTTTAGCCTGAATGGAGAGGGTCTGATAGATCGGCACTTGCTACCCTTCAAAGTGGACAGGAGAACAGAGTGAGCAGTCCTCATCATAATCCCAATAATCTCCAAACAAACAAAAAGGACATTTATTAGTTGTGTCATGCAAGCTTTAGTTCGCGGCAGGTGTGTGTCTGCTTATCGAATCCATCTTGTGCTGTTAGCCCAAGCTAAAAGTGATTTAAGAATTCTAAGACTTCCATCTTCATGGCGGTCCCCTGAATCTTAGCAAATCTCACGGGGCAAGTGGTTGAAGGCCTTCTTGAGTAAGGCTGTCATTTTGCGTCAGACTTGGGTCAGGTTTGTGAATTGAGCAGAAACTGGGTTGCGACTGCACACTCACCTCACATCCCGCCCTTACAGCCAGCCCTGGGGGAGACTGGTACCCCCTCACTGTGGGAGGTGAAAGGGCAATGTCTAACTTGACGCACGGAGAGTTAAATACAATGATATCACGAGAGCAAGATTCCCTGTGTAGGCTTTCTGATCACCCAGTGGCCATGGGAGCAGATCAGTGTCACTTGACTTGTGAAGTATCCCGTCTTGCCACTGGTCTGAAGACTCACCTCAGTTCCCGAATCCGGGATGAAGCTTTTCACACAGACGGTCTTCCCTGGAGCTGGGAACGCTGCTTCCCGGAGCCCTTGCATGAAGGGGTAAATGACAGCCATGCAGATCTGCCTCCGCTTCTCAACCTCATCGAGGATCTAGAGAGAGAGGAGCTCAGCTCAATTGTCCATCAGAGCAGGGTGAAAAAATCCCCACACCTCACTGTTCAGCAAGGAGGCCCGATAAACCAGGCCTGAAACACCACACTCCTGAAACCCCCTCATCCCGCCCACAGACCTGTAACCCCCTCACCCCCCACACTGACCTGTAACCCCCTCACCCCCCACACTGACCTGTAACCCCCTCACCCCCCACACTGACCTGTAACCCCCTCACCCCCCACACTGACCTGTAACCCCCTCACCCCCCACACTCTGACCTGTAACCCCCTCACCCCCCACACTGACCTGTAACCCCCTCACCCCCCACACTGACCTGTAACCCCCTCACCACCCCCACACTGACCTGTAACCCCCTCACCCCCCACACTGACCTGTAACCCCCTCACCACCCCCACACAGACCTGTAACCCCCTACATTTGGGAACACACTGACTCTACATGGGCCGGTACAGCTGTGTGAGCCATGGCCCAGTAGTAGCACTCTTGGCTGAATGACAGCCGTGTGTTCGAGTCCCACTCCAGAGATTCAAACACAAAATCCAGGCTGAGGCTGCCAGTCCAGTATCTGGGGAGCGCTGCACTGTCGGAGGGGCAGTACTGAGGGAGTGCTGCACTGTCGGAGGGGCAGTACTGAGGGAGCGCTGCACTGTCGGAGGGGCAGTACTGAGGGAGCGCTGCACTGTCCGAGGGGCAGTACTGAGGGAGTGCTGCACTGTCGGAGGGGCAGTACTGAGGGAGCGCTGCACTGTCCGAGGGGCAGTACTGAGGGAGTGCTGCACTGTCCGAGGGGCAGTACTGAGGGAGCGCTGCACTGTCCGAGGGGCAGTACTGAGGGAGTGCTGCACTGTCGGAGGGGCAGTACTGAGGGAGCGCCGCACTGTCCGAGGGGCAGTACTGAGGGAGCGCCGCAATGTCGGAGGGTCAGTACTGAGGGAGCGCTGCACTGTCCGAGGGGCAGTACTGAGGGAGTGTCGCACTGTCGGAGGGGCAGTACTGAGGGAGCGCCGCACTGTCGGAGGGGCAGTACTGAGGGAGTGCCGCACTGTCGGAGCAGCAGAACTGAGGGAGCGCCGCACTGTCGGAGGGGCAGTACTGAGGGAGCGCCGCAATGTCGGAGCAGCAGAACTGAGGGAGCGCCGCACTGTCGGAGGGACAGTACTGAGGGAGTGCCGCACTGTCGGAGGGACAGTACTGAGGGAGTGCCGCACTGTCGGAGGGGCAGTACTGAGGGAGCGCCGCAATGTCGGAGGGTCAGTACTGAGGGAGCGCTGCACTGTCGAAGGGGCAGTACTGAGGGAGCGCCGCACTGTGGGAGGGACAGTACTGAGGGAGCGCCGCACTGTGGGAGGGACAGTACTGAGGGAGTGGCGCAACGTCGGAGGGGCAGTACTGAGGGAGCGCCGCACTGTCGGAGGGTCAGTACTGAGGGAGCGCTGCACTGTCGGAGGGGCAGTACTAAGGGAGCGCCGCAATGTCGGAGGGACAGTACTGAGGGAGCGCCGCAATGTCGGAGGGTCAGTACTGAGGGAGCGCCGCACTGTCGGAGGGGCAGTACTGAGAGAGCGCCGCACTGTCGGAGGGGCAGTACTGAGGGAGCGCTGCACTGTCGGAGGGTCAGTACTGAGGGAGCGCTGCACTGTCGGAGGGACAGTACTGAGGGAGTGATGAGATGTTAAAACGAGACTCTGTCTGCCATCTCAAGTGGAGGTAAACGATCCCAGAACACTATTTCGAAGAGGAGCAGGGTAAATCTCCCCGGTGTCCTAGTCAACATTTATCCGTCAACCAACATTGGTGAAACGGATTAGCTGGTCATTATCACATTGCTGTCTGCATGCCGTGTTTCCCACATTACAACCATGACTACACTTCAAAAGTACTTCATTGGCTGTGATGAGCTTTGGGACATCCTGAGGAAGTGAAAGGCACTATATAAATGCAAGTCTTTCTAATAGAAAAACGAAGTGAATCAAAAGCTAGCAGCAGAACAGGAGAATGTACCTTGGAGAACAGACCAAAACAGCCCAGGCAGCTGATGATGCAGAAAACCTCTGGTAGTCGCGCTCCTCCTCCACGTGGCTGCAGACAGGGAGAGTTACTCCATTATTCAGGGGAGATACAGCACATCCTTAACAAGCATGTCTCTGTCCTGCCTTCAGTCCCCCCTCCCCAACATGTGGAGCATAAATACCAGCACAGACCAGTTGGACCGAATGGCCTGTTTCTATGCTGTAAATTCTATGTAATTCATCCAACCACCACACGCACCTCACCTTCCTCTCACCAGCGCAGGGACCCCGCGGCCAACTGTATGACCCCATTACTGCCCCACCTGGAAGCAGCGAGCACTGCACCAACCGGGAACTTCCCGACACAGTGGGCTCAGCCTGACTCTGGCCAGCAAATCTGGGCAGTTGTTCCAGAATTTCTGTCTGTTTTGTTTTCTTTATCCATTCGTGGGATGTGGGCGTCGCTGGCAAGGCCGGCATTTATTGCCCATCCCTAGTTGCCCTTGAGAAGGTGGTGGTGAGCCGCCTTCTTGAACCGCTGCAGTCCGTGTGGTGAAGGTGCTCCCACAGTGCTGTTAGGGAGAGAGTTCCTGGATTTTGACCCAGCGACGATGAAGGAACGGCCGATATATTTCCAAGTCAGGATGGTGTGTGACTTGGAGGGGAACTTGGAGGTGGTGGTGCTCCCATGCGCCTGCTGCCCTTGTCCTTCTAGGTGGAAGAGGTCGTGGGTTTGGGAGGTGCTGTCGCAGAAGCCTCGGCGAGTTGCTGCAGTGCATCTTGTAGATGGTACACACTGCAGCCACGGTACGCCGGTGGTGGAGGGAGTGAATGTTTAAGGTGGTGGATGGAGTGCCAATCAAGCGGGCTGCTTTGTCCTGGATGGTGTCGAGCTTCTCGAGTGTTGTTGGAGCTGCACTCATCCAGGCAAGTGGAGAGTATTCCATCACAATCCTCACTTGTGCCTTGTAGATTCTGACCCCTCTGAGCCATTATTAACACACTAGAGGCAGCCTCAACACCCTGCCCAACCTCCTGACAGGTCCTCCCCCTCCTGTGGGAGTGAGAGACAATCTGCCGCAGAGTAATTATTGTTGCGTTCCCTCCCAGTCCCAGTCTTTTTCCTCTCGTCCCGCACTGTGTATTGGAGTGCTGAATCCCACAATCTCGACACCGGACCGGAACCAGTAAACCCCGGACCTGGAGCCCGGTAAACCCCAGACCGGAGCCCGGTACACCCGGGACCGGAGCCCGTAAACCCCGGACCGGAGACCGGTACACCCGGGACCAGAGACCGGTACACCCCTGACCCGGAGCCCGGTTAAACTCCGGACCGGTGCCCGGTTAAACTCCGGACCGGTGTCCGGTTAAACTCCGGACCGGAGTCTGGTTAAACTCCGGACCGGAGTCCGGTTAAACTCCGGACCGGTGTCCGGTTAAACTCCGGACCGGAGTCCGGTTAAACTCCGGACCGGAGTCCGGTTAAACTCCGGACCGGTGTCCGGTTAAACTCCGGACCGGAGCCCGGTTAAACTCCGGACCGGTGTCCGGTTAAACTCCGGACCGGTGTCCGGTTAAACTCCGGACCGGAGCCCGGTTAAACTCCGGACCAGTGTCCGGTTAAACTCCGGACCGGAGTCCGGTTAAACTCCGGACCGGAGTCCGGTTAAAGTCTGGACCGGGTAAACTCCAGACCGGAGTCCTGGTAAACTCCGGACCGGAGTCCGGTTAAAGTCTGGACCGGAGTCCTGGTAAACTCTGGACTGGAGTCCGGTTAAGCTCTGGACTGGAGTCTGGTGCGGTCGGCGTTGAGTGTAAGCAAGAGTTTGGTAAGTGAGAGAGTTCGGGCAAGTGGGAGGTGAGGGGGTGTTTTTGCTCTGTTTTGCTTCCCACTCTCAGGCTTAGACAGCACTGCGGAAGCGGAGCAGCGAGACGACTCAACCTAACAGGCCCCACAGACAGCATTCAAAAGGGAGGCAGGTGATCAGCTGGTTGGTAGGTCCTCTTCCTTCTCTTTTATACCTTTATAAGTTGGTAAGTCCTATTAAATAGTGGTGTGATAATCATCATCTATAACGGGGGCAGAGGGTCTTTATAACTAATGATAAGAAATTTAATTAATTATATAGAAATGGGTGAGCAGGTGATGTGTTACTGCTGTGAGATGTGGGAGCCGGTGGACACCATTGATGCTCACGGTGAATACATTTGCGACAAGTGTTTGCTGCTAGAGGAACTCCGGCACCATGTTGATGTGCTTGAGACCGAGCTTCAGACACTGCGACACATCAGGGAGGGAGAGAAGTACCTGGACTGTTTCAGAAGGTAGTCACACCTGTGAAATTAATTAACCCAGATGTAGTCCATGGTCAGGGACAGGACGGTATGACTATGAGTGAGGCAGGTACAGGGATCCAGGAGGTAGTGTTGGAGGAGCCGCAGCCCTTGCTCTCGTCAAACAGGTTTGAGGTTCTTACTCCCTGTGGGGGCGGGAGCGGGGACTGCAGGGAGGATGAGCAACCTGGCCAAAGCACCGTGGAACAGGGGGCCATTCAAGAGGGGGTAGTAAATAGAAATGTTGTAGTGGTAGGGGATAGTATCATTAGGGGGATAGATAGGGTTCTCTGCAGTCGAGAGCGGGGGTCCCGAAGGCTGTGTTGCCTGCCCGGTGCCAGGGTCAAGGACATCTCTTCTGGGCTGGAGAGAAACTTGGAGTGGGAGGGGGAGGATCCAGTTGTTGTGGTCCATGTTGGTACCAACGACATAGATAGAACAAGGAAGGGGGTTCTGTTAAAGGAGTATGAGCAGCTAGGGGTCAAATTAAAAAACAGAACCTCAAGAGTAATAATCTCTGGATTATTACCTGAGCCACGAGTGAATTTGGCTAGGATAAATAAAATTAGAGAGTTAAATACGTGGCTCAAAGACTGGTGTGGGAGAAATGGGTTTTGCTTCCTGGGACACTGGCACCAATACTGGGACAGGAGAGAGCTGTTCCGTTGGGACGGACTTCACTTGGCCAGTGCTGGGACTAAAATCTTGGCGAATCATATAACTAGGGCTGTAGAGAGGGCTTTAAACTAATTAGTGGGGGAGGAGGTTTCTAGAGAGCAAATAATAAAAATGACAACAGAGAAGGTCATAGACTTAGGTAGCAGTGGGGGAATTAAAAACCAGAGCGTGTCAGGAAGGGACAGAATGTATGGAGTAAAAGGTAAAGTAGTAAAAGGGGAAAAAGTAGGAACTAAGTGTCACAAAACATATTTGAAAGTTCTTTATCTGAATGTACGTAGCATTCGTAACAAAATGGACGAGCTGACGGCACAAATAACTACATATGGGTATGATCTTGTGGCCATTACAGAAACATGGCTGCAGGGTAACCATGACTGGGATTAAACATACGAGGGTATTTAACAATCAGGAAGGACAGGCAGGAAGGTAGGGGAGGTGGGGTGGCTATGTTAATAAAGGAAGGAATCACTGCAATACAGAGAAATGACATTGGGTCAAAGGATCAGGATAATGAAACAGTTTGGGTGGAGATAAGGAATAATAAGGGGAAAAAAACACTAATGGGCGTAGTCTATAGGCCTCTTAACAGTTGCAACTCTGTTGGACGGAGTATTAATCAGGAAATAATTGGAGCTTGTAATAAGGAAACAGCTATAATTATGGGGGATTTTAACTTTCATATTAACTGGACAAATCAAATTAGGCAGAGCAGCCTTGAGGATGAGTTCATTGAGTGTATTAGGGATGGGTTTCTTGAGCAGTATGTAACTGAACCGACCAGGGGGCAGGCAACCTTAGATCTGGTCCTGTGTAATGAGACAGGATTAATTAAAAATGTCCTAGTAAAGGATCCCCTTGGAACGAGTGACCATAACATGGTTGAATTACATATTAAATTAGAGGGTGAGAAGGTTGGATCTCAAACAAACGTACTGAGCTTGAATAAAGGAGACTATGAAGGCATGAGAGCGGAATTGATTAGAGTGGACTGGGAAAATAGATTAAAGGGTAAGACGGTACATGATCAGTGGTGTACATTCAAGGAGTTATTTACAACTTTCAAAAAAAAAATATTCCACTGAGGAAAAGAGGGTGTAAAAGAAAAGACAGCCATCCGTGGCTAAGTAAAGTAATAAAGGATAGTATCCGACGAAAAACAAGGGCACATAAGGTAGCCACATCTAGTGGGAGGATAGAAGATTGGGAAGTCTTTAAAAGACAGCAAAAAATAACTAAAAGATTGATTAAGAAAGGGAAAATAGATTATGAAAGTAAATTAGCTAAAAATATAAAAACAGATAGCAAGAGTTTCTATAGTTATATAAAAAGAAAAAGGGTGGCTAAAGTAAATGTTGGTCCCTTAGAGGATGAGACCGGGAAATTAATAGTGGGAAAAACGCAGAACAAATATTTTGTATCAGTCTTTACAGTAGAAGACACTAAGAATATCCCAACACTGGGCAAACAGGGGGCTCTAGGGGGGGGGGAGGAGCTAAATACGATTAAAATCACTAAGGAAGTGGTACTCGGTAAAATAATGGGACTTAAGGCGGATAAATCCCCTGGACCTGATGGCTTACATCCTAGGGTCTTGAGGGAAGTGGCGGTAGGGATTGTGGATGCATTGGTAATAATTTTCCAAAATTCCCTGCAGATTGGAAAACTGCTAATGTAACACCCTTATTTAAAAAGGGTAATAGACAGAAGGCTGGAAACTATAGACCAGTTAGCCTAACATCTGTGGTTGGTAAAATTTTAGAGTCGATTATTAAGGAGACAGTAACGGGACATTTGGATAAACATAATTTAATAGGACAAAGTCAGCATGGTTTTACGAAGGGGAAGTCATGTTTGACAAATTTGCTTGAGTTCTTTGAGGACATAACATACAGGGTGGATAAAGGGGAACCAGTGGACGTAGTGTATTTAGACTTCCAAAAGGCATTTGACAAGGTGCCACACAAAAGATTACTGCTCAAGATAAAAAATCACGGGATTGGGGGTAATATTCTGGCATGGGTGGAGGATTGGCTATCTAATAGAAAGCAGAGAGTTGGGATAAATGGTTCATTCTCAGACTGGCAATCAGTAACTAGTGGTGTTCCGCAGGGGTCAGTGCTGGGACCCCAACTCTTTACAATCTATATTAACGATTTGGAGGAGGGGACCGAGTGTAACATATCAAAGTTTGCAGATGATACAAAGATGGGAGGGAAAGTAGTGAGGAGGACATAAAAAACCTGCAAAGGGACATAGATAGGCTAAGTAAGTGGGCAGAGATTTGGCAGATGGAATATAATACTGGAAAGTGTGAGTTTATGCACTTTGGCAGGAAAAATCATAGAGCAAGTTATTATCTTAATGGCAAGAAACTGGAAAGCGCTGCAGTACAAAGGGATCTGGGGGTCCTGGTGCACGAAACACAAAAAGTTAGTATGCAGGTGCAGCAGGTGATCAAGAAGGCCAATGGAATGTTGGCTTTTATTGTTAGGGGGATGGAATATAAAAACAGGGAGGTATTGCTGCAGTTGTACAAGGTATTGGTGAGACCACACCTGGAATACTGCATACAGTTTTGGTGTCCATACTTAAGAAAAGACAAACTTGCTCTCGAGGCAGTACAAAGAAGGTTCACTCGGTTAATCCCGGGGATGAGGGGGTGGTCATATGAGGAGAGGTTGAGTAGATTGGGACTCTACTCATTGGAGTTCAGAAGAATGAGAGGCGATCTTATTGAAACATATAAGATTGTGAAGGGGCTTGATCGGGTGGATGCGGTGAGGATGTTCCCAATGATGGGTGAAACTAGAACTAGGGGGCATAATCTTAGAATAAGGGGCTGCTCTTTCAAAACTGAGATGAGGAGAAACTTCTTCACTCAGAGGGTGGTAGGTTTGTGGAATTTGCTGCCCCAGAGAGCTGTGGAAGCTACATCATTAAATAAATTTAAAACAGAAATAGACAGTTTCCTAGAAGTAAAGGGAATTAGGGGTTACGGGGAGCGGGTAGGAAATCGGACATGAGGCTAGGTTCGGATTGGTCATGGCCCTGTGGGTGGCGGAGCGGGCCCAGGGGCCATGTAGCCTGGTCCTGCTCCTACTTCTTGTGTTCTAATTCTGTGTTAGATTTCAGGAGATGGTTCTATTCACAGGGATTAGTGGAGACCTCGGGAACAGGCTGCCAGCTAGGAGTCCTTCAAGAGTAAATTGGGCCTGTTCCTGGCTGGGGTGGAGATCACCTCTTACAGAAGGTAAGTACTGTTGGAAATACAGGGACAGAGTGATCTCCTGGACGAGTTTCGATCGCCTAGATGGGTCGGAGAGGAATTTCCCAGATTTTTTCTCCCAAATTGGCACATTGGGTTTTTTATCTGGTTTTTCGCCTCTCCCGGGAGATCACATGCGTTCAGGTGGGATGGAGAGTGAAAGTAGATTTGAGGTTAGGATCAGATCAGCCATGATCTTATTGAATGGTGGAGCAGGCTCGAGGGGCCGATTGGCCTACTCCTGCTCCTATTTCTTATGTTCTTATGGTTAAACACTGGACCAGAGTCTGGTTAAACTCTGGACTGCAGTCCTGGTAAACTCTGGACCGGGGTCTCAAACTCTGGACCGGAGTCCATTTAAACTCTGGACCGGAGTCTCAAACTCTGGACTGGAGTCTAGTTAAACTCTGGACCGGAGTCTGGTACACAAACATTTGCTGCACTGATTAGGACAGTTTTGATTTGAACACAACTACATCTATGTTTGTAAACAGTCCATCATTCCCCGTCTCCTCCTCCCCCGCCCTGCTCCAATACTTTCCGCTTTTGTGATCCGATGAAGAACATTGATTTGACCATGAGGTTTTGGAAAAGGAGGGGGAACGCAGGTGGGGGCGGGGGGGGGGGAGGGGGGGGAAGAGAAATAACACAATAAACTGAGAAGAGAGCTGGAGGTTACCAGGAGGCGTCTGCAGTACCCAAACTTCCTGCTGCCATCCATGTTGGTCAGGACAAAGGAGAAGGTTTCACTGAAAGAAAGTAAAACATTTTTAGTTAAACAAAAGGAATAACCACGGACCAACAACAACAACTTGCATTTATATAGTGCCTTTAATGTAATAAAACATCCCCAGGTATTTCACAGATGCATTATCAAACAGAATTTGACACCGAGCCACATGAGGAGATATTAGGACAGGTGACCAAAAGCTTGGTCAAAGAGGTCGGTTTTAAGGAGCACCTTAAAGGAGGAGAGAGAGGCGGAGAGGTTTAGGGAGGGAATTCCAGAGCTTAGGGCTTCAGCAGCTGAAGGCACGGCTGCCAATGGTGGAGTGATTAAAATTGGGGATGTTCAAGAGGCCAAAATTGGAGGAGGGCAGAGATCACGGGGGGGTCGTGGGGCTGGAGGAGGTTACAGAGATAGGGAGAGATGAGGCCATGGAGGGATTTGAAAACAAGGATGAGAATTTTAAAACTGAGGCGTTGCTCAACCGGGAGCCAATGTAGGTCGGTGAGCACAGGGGGTGATGGGTGAACGGGACTTGGTGCGAGTTCGGACACGGGGCAGCGAGCACAGGGGGTGATGGGTGAACGGGACTTGGTGCGAGTTCGGACACGGGGCAGTGAGCACAGGGGGTGATGGGTGAACGGGACTTGGTGCGAGTTAGGACACGGGGCAGTGAGCACAGGGGGTGATGGGTGAACGGGACTTGGTGCGAGTTAGGACACAGGGCAGTGAGCACAGGGGGTGATGGGTGAACGGGACTTGGTGCGAGTTAGGACACGGGGCAGTGAGCACAGGGGGTGATGGGTGAACGGGACTTGGTGCGAGTTAGGACACAGGCAGCAGAGATTTAGATCAGCTCAAGTTTACGGAGGGTAGAATGTGGGAGGCCAACCAGGAGTGTGTTGGAATCATCAAGTCTGGAGGCAACCAAGGCATGGATGAGGGTTTCAGCAGCAGATGAGCTGAGGCAGGGGCGGAGACGGGCAATGTTACGAAGGTGGAAGCAGGTGATCTTAGTGATGGCACGGATATGTGGTCAGAAGCTCATTTCAGGGTCAGATATGACACCAAGGTTGTGAACTGTCTGGTTCAGCCTCAGACAGATGCCAGGGAGAGGGATGGAGTCAGTGGTTAGGGAACAGAGTTTGTGGTGAGTGTAGTGTATGTACCTTTAAGAGAGAACTACTTTTACAGCTCCTGTATACTGTAGTACCAGCAGTGACCACACCTGTATATAAGCCTTGAGCATGCCTCTGTACCCCAGTCTTGAGACTACCCTACTCCAGTAAATACCTGTTGATTGTTAAGTTACAGCATCCGTGTGGTTATTGAAAAACATCATACTCTCAGAATCACGGATCTAACAGTGAGGACCGAAGACAATGGCTTCGGTCTCCCCAAGATTTATTTGGAGGAAATTTCTGTTCATCCAATACTGGATGTCGGACAAGCAGTGTGACAATTTAGAGACAGTGGAGGGCTCGAGAGGGGTGGTGGTGAGGTAGAGCTGGGTGTCGTCAGCTTACATGATTTCGCCGAGAGGCAGTATGGAGATGAGAAATAGGAGGGGGCCAAGGATAGATTCTTGAGGGACTCCAAAGGTAACGGTGTGGGAGTGGGAAGAGAAGCCATTGCAGGTGATTCTCTGGCTATGACTGGATAGATAAGAGAGCCCTAATGCTCTCTACTATAGAGCTTTACTCTGTATCTAACCTGTGCTGTACCTGCCCTGGGAGTGTTTGATGGGACAGTGTAGAGGGAGCTTTACTCTGTATCTAACTCGTGCTGTTACTGCCCTGGGAGTGTTTGATGGGACAGTGTAGAGGGACAGTGTAGAGGGAGCTTTACTCTGTATCTAACCTGTGCTGTACCTGCCGTGGGAGTGTTTGATGGGACAGTGTACAGGGAGTTTTATTCTGTATCTAACTCGTGCTGTTACTGCCCTGAGAGTGATTGATGGGACAGTGTAGAGGGAGCTTTACTCTGTATCTAACCTGTGCTGTACCTGCCCTGGGAGTGTTTGATGGCAAAGAGTAGAGGGAGCTTTACTCTGTACCTAACCCGTGCTGTACCTGCCCTGGGAGTGTTTGATGGGACAGTGTAGAGGGAGCTTTACTCTGTATCTAACCTGTGCTGTACCTGCCCTGGGAGTGTTTGATGGGACAGTGTAGAGGGAGCTTTACTCTGTATCTAACCTGTGCTGTACCTGCCCTGGGAGTGTTTGATGGGACAGTGTAGAGGGAGCTTTACTCTGTATCTAAACTGCGCTGTACCTGCCCTGGGAGTGTTTGATGGGACAGTGTAGAGGGAGCTTTACTCTCTATCTAACCCGTGCTGTACCTGCCCTGGGAGTGTTTGATGGGACAGTGTAGATGGAGCTTTACTCTGTATCTAACCTGTGCTGTACCTGCCCTGAGAGTGTTTGATGGGACAGTGTAGAGGGAAGTTCAGTGCAATACTGATGGAGTGCTGCGCTGTCGGAGGTGCCGTCTTTCGGATGATGTAAAAGATTCCATGGCACTATTTCGAAGAAGAGCAGGGGAGTTATTCCCTGGTGCCCTGGGCCAATATTTATCCCTCAATTAACATCACTAAAATAGATTATCTGGTCATTATCACATTGCTTCTTTGTGGGAGCTTGCTGTGCGCAAACTGGCTGCATTGGCTGTAAAGCATTTCGGGATGCCCGGTGGTTGTGAAAGGCGCTATATAAATGCAAGTCTTTCTTTCTTTCTCCTATGGCGCATATCAAAGAAGAGCAGGGGAGTTCTCCCCGGTCAATATTTATCCCTCAACTAACCTCACTAAAATAGATGATGTTGTCAGTAGCTCTTGCTGTATTTGGGAGCTTGCTGTGCACAAATTCCCTACTGTGTTTCCTACATTACAACAGTGATTTCACTTCAAAAGTAATGAATTGGCTGTGAAGCTCTTTGGGATGTCGGGAGGCTGTGGAAGTTCTTACTTTGAAACTTAGACACTAGAAATATACCGTGAGTGAACGGCCTGTATCAAAGGGCAATTGTGATGAAGAGTAAATGAAATGGGCACGAACCTCTCGTACTCCGTGAGTGGGGCCCAGTTGTTGCCATCTGGGAAACAAAACAGCGGAATCGCCTTGAGTAAATTCTCCTCCTCCTCCTTCTGGAAGCGCATCAGATTCTCCCGCTGAAACAGAGAGTAAATCCTGCAGATCAGACATGTTTCCCGCCCGGTTTACTCCCCTGACACACTGCCCCCTGACACGCTAGCAACCCCCCCAACCCCCGGACACACTGTCGGTGTTAATGGGGTGGGAGCAGGCCTGAGTGTGGGGACACAGGGTGACATACTGCTGTGCCAGGGTTTGGATATCCCAGCCCAGCAGATCAGGACAGGCAGGCTAGGGCCTTAAAATGGCACTTGGAGAGCTCGGTCTTCTGAAACATTTCTGCTCTGATTATTCCACATTCTCTATCGTGACTATTTGTGTCGGGAGCACTAGTAACATCACAGAGCCTCAGTGCCGTCGTGTGTTCAAGAGATCGGCTCGTCTCCCAGCCCCCTTCTAGAGCACTGCGTTCAGCTCTGGCCACCGCTCCTCAGGAAGGATATACTGGCCTTGGCAAGGGTGCAGCACAGATTCACCAGATGATACCAGGGCTAAAAGGGTTAAATTATAAAAACAGGTTGCCCAGACTAGGCTTGTAGTCCTTTGTGTACAGAGGATCAAGGGGTGATGTAATCGAGGTGTTTAAGACGATTAAAGGATTTGATCGGGTCGAGAGAGAGAAACCATTTCCTCTGGTGGGGGGAGTCCAGAACAAGGGGGCAAAACCTTAAAATTACAGCCAGGTCAGTCAGAGGTGATGTCAGGAAGCACGTCTTCACTCAAAGGGTAGTGGAAATCTGGGACTCCTTCCCCCCAAAAGCTGTTGAGACTGGGGGTCAATTCATAATTTCAAAACTGAGATTGACATTTTTGTTCGGCAAGGTTGTGAAAGGATATGGAACCAAGGCCGGTGGATGGAGTTAAGATCCAGAGCAGCCATTGATCTCATTGAATGGCAGAACAGGCTCAAGCGACGGAATGGCCTCCTCCTATTCCTATGAAAGGGTCCAGGACAGTTGAATGAAAGTTATATATTTTTATTCGTTTATGGGATGTGGGCATCGCTGGCAAAGCCAGCATTTATTGCCCATCCCTAATTGCTCTTGAGAAGGTGGTGGTGAGCCGTCTTCTTGAACCACTGCAGTCCGTCTGGTGAGGGCACTTCCAAAGTGCTGTTAGGAAGGGAGTTCCAGGATTTTGTTCCAAGATTTTGACCCAGTGACGATGAAGGATCGGTGATATATTTCCAAGTCAGGATGGTGTGTGACTTGGAGGGGAACTTGGAGGTGGTGGTGTTCCCATGCGCCTGCTGCCCTTGTCCTTCTAGGTGGTAGAGATCGCAGGTTTGGGAGGTGCTGTCGAAGAAACCTTGGCGAGTTGATGCAGTGCATCTTGTAGATGGTACACACTGCAGCCACGCTGCGCCGGTGGTGGAGGGAGTGAATGTCGAAGGTGGATGGGGTGCCAATCAAGCGAGCTACTTTATCCTGAATGGTGTCGAGTTTCTTGAGTGTTGTTGGAGCTGCACTCATCCAGGCAAGTGGTGAGTATTCCATCACATTCCTGACTTATGCCTTGTAGATGGTGGAAAGGTTTTGGGGAGTCAGGAGGTGAGACACTCACCGCAGAATACCCAGCCTCTGACCTGCTCCTGTAACCACAGTATTTATGTGGCTGGTCCAGTTAAGTTTCTGGTCAATGGTGACCCCCAGGATGTTGATACCGTTGAATGTCAAGGGGCGGTGGTTCAACTCTCTCTTGTTGGAGATAGTCATTGCCTGGCACTTGTGTGGCACGAATGTTACTTGCCACTTATCAGCCCAAGCTTGACTGTCGTCCAGGTCTTGTTGCATGTGGACATGGATTGCTTCATTATCTGGGGAGTTGTGAATGGCGCTGAACACTGTACAATCATCAGCGAACACCCCCACTTCTGACCTTATGATGGAGGGAAGGTCATTGATGAAGCAGCTGCAGATGGTTGGGCCTAGGACACTGCCTTGAGGAACTCCTGCAGCAATGTCCTGGGGCTGTGATGATTGACCTGCAACCACCACAACCATCTTCCTATATCTCATCATTGGGGGAGGGTGAAGAAAAATAGAAAAGATGGTGGCTCTTCAGGCTGTGTGTTTGCGGGGGGTCGGAGTCGGGGGTGTGGAGGGTGGTGGATTGTTTGGGATACAGAGATGGGAAGGGGCCACTGTTAACACTGGTGAGGTTAATGACAGCTTTATATTGGCCTTTGTTTCTAGTCTGTTACACCCTGGGGTTCCTGGTCCGCTCACAGAGTCGCTTCGTATATTAAAATCACAGCTGCCACCTTCCCTTCTGCCCACAGCCTATAAAATTGGCAGCAGGTGCCAACGGTGACACGGATGCACCTGGACGTGAAATAAGACAGGATGCAGCAGAGTCTCCCCTTCGAAATAACCAACGGTGCCCACCAATACAAACACCACCGACAGTAAAATACAGAGTGAAATACAGACCACACACAGTAACACACAGCGTGAAATACAGACCATCCACAGTAAACCAAAGAGTGAAATACAGACCACCCACAGTAAAACACAGGGGGAGAGAAATTTGGTTGTTAGCGCCACCGATTAACGCCTAAAGAGGCCGAGAAGTGGGGCGCTAGCCAATTTCCGGGCGGGCGCAAGGCGCTTAGCGCCTCGCCCCATATTGAGCATGCATTTAGCGCCGGCGCTAAATCTTAGCGCCCGCTCATGGGTGCAGGCTGATTATGATGTCATTTGAGTGTGCAACGCCTTTTAGGTGCCCCGGACCGGAAATTCAGTGGCGCCCCCCTTCGTAGCGCCTGGCGCTAATAGTGACAGCTTACCTGCACCTTACCAAGTCGCTCTCGGGCTGGAGGAGGGTTATTTAAAGGGGACTGGTGTGGTTTAAAAGCGGCAGCCATTTTTGGAGCACAACTTCCTCGAGAGCTACAAAGAGTTGCTGAGCTGCGCACTAAGAGCCATTTGACCACTGAGCCAGCGCAGGCAGACGATCTTCAGCCTTCTGACCATCACCTTGCTGTTGGTGAGCCTTGACAACAGGGAACTTTCCTGTGGGCACTTATTATGGGGGCTGCATTGGAGGGGAACGTCCTGCTGCTGAATCATCTGGAAAGGGCACTGAGACGCTGGGAGAGGGGGGCGGGCATGGCCAGATGGAGGAGGGCCAACAGACGTCGCCACAGCAGACCTTACGCTGGCAGGGTTTTCCGACAGCAGTTTTCCGACATGAACATGCCGGAGGAGCAGTGTGTCAGAAGGCTGCGATTTAGAAAGGAGGTGGTGACTGAGCTGTGCCAGCTGCTTCAGCCAGATCTGCAGCCTCAGATAAGGTGCAGGACATCTCTGTCGGTGGCTGAGAAGATGCCTGCGGGCCTGAACTTCTACGCGAGCGGCTCTTCTCGGGCTGCGCGTCAGAGGCTGATCAGAAGTAGCTTCTAGGCCCCTCTCATGGAATGCTTGCTGCCATTCCAAGAACAGGAATGGAACTGGTCTGATACCCCCAAGCCAGTGAAGGCAAGATGCATGTAAATAGCAGGCATGGCCATTGTAAATGAAGAAAGTGTTTCATTACACAAAATGTGGTTCCTTCAAACATGAGAAAGCTATGGCAACAGAAAGCAAAACTAATACACTGACACATAACTGGCTCTCACACCCGGGAGACTGTCCAAAACATAAATCACATTCCGGCCATCTTCCTTGGCCTTGATTCCACTGCGCCAACCAAAGCATCCAATGCCCCATCAGTGAGGTGTTCCGCCCTCTGCCTCACCCTTTCCATGTCTTGCTAGGCTGGTGCGCCACAGGTAGGCTCCCACTGCTTTGAAGGCCTACAAGGCAGTGAGTGTGTCTGGTGATGCCAATTGACCTGCCCCTTTAAGAGCTGGCCGGCGCCACTGTGTCTCAGGGAAAGTGATTATTGACAGTACCTGCGCTGCGCCCCGCCGCCGCGAAATTGGGTTGCGCCGCCGGGTTAGCGCCTTAGGAGTAGCGTGCAGCGCCTGATTTAGTGCCGCAATCACCTTTAGGGGCGCTGCAACCCAATGTCGCGCTAGGTGGCGCTAAATTGCGCCTGGCGCTAAACTTTGCGCATCGCCAGGACTAGCGCCCCAAATGGGGCGATACCCAATTTCTCCCCCAGATTGAAAAACAGACCACCCACAGTAAAACACAGAGTGAAATACAGACCATCCACAGTAAAACACAGAGTGAAATACAGACCATCCACAGTAAAACAGAGAGTGAAATACAGACCATCCACAGTAAAACAGAGAGTGAAATACAGACCACCCACAGTAAAACAGAGAGAGTGAAATACAGACCATCCACAGTAAAACAGAGAGTGAAATACAGACCACCCACAGTAAAACAGAGAGTGAAATACAGACCATCCACAGTAAAACAGAGAGTGAAATACAGACCACCCACAGTAAAACAGAGAGTGAAATACAGACCACCCACAGTAAAACAGAGAGTGAAATACAGACCACCCACAGTAAAACACAGAGTGAAATACAGACCATCCACAGTAAAACAGAGAGTGAAATACAGACCATCCACAGTAAAACAGAGAGTGAAATACAGACCACCCACAGTAAAACAGAGAGAGTGAAATACAGACCATCCACAGTAAAACAGAGAGTGAAATACAGACCACCCACAGTAAAACAGAGAGTGAAATACAGACCATCCACAGTAAAACAGAGAGTGAAATACAGACCACCCACAGTAAAACAGAGAGTGAAATACAGACCACCCACAGTAAAACAGAGAGTGAAATACAGACCACCCACAGTAAAACACAGAGTGAAATACAGACCATCCACAGTAAAACACAGAGTGAAATACAGACCATCCACAGTAAAACAGAGAGAGTGAAATACAGACCATCCACAGTAAAACAGAGAGTGAAATACAGACCATCCACAGTAAAACACAGAGTGAAATACAGACCATCCACAGTAAAACACAGAGTGAAATACAGACCATCCACAGTAAAACACAGAGTGAAATACAGACCATCCACAGTAAAACAGAGAGTGAAATACAGACCATCCACAGTAAAACAGAGAGAGTGAAATACAGACCATCCACAGTAAAACAGAGAGTGAAATACAGACCATCCACAGTAAAACAGAGAGTGAAATACAGACCATCCACAGTAAAACACAGAGTGAAATACAGACCATCCACAGTAAAACAGAGAGTGAAATACAGACCATCCACAGTAAAACAGAGAGAGTGAAATACAGACCATCCACAGTAAAACAGAGAGAGTGAAATACAGACCATCCACAGTAAAACAGAGAGTGAAATACAGACCATCCACAGTAAAACACAGAGTGAAATACAGACCACCCACAGTAAAACACAGTGAAATACAGACCACCCACAGTAAAACAGAGAGTGAAATACAGACCATCCACAGTAAAACAGAGAGTGAAATACAGACCACCCACAGTAAAACAGAGAGAGTGAAATACAGACCATCCACAGTAAAACAGAGAGTGAAATACAGACCATCCACAGTAAAACAGAGAGTGAAATACAGACCATCCACAGTAAAACACAGAGTGAAATACAGACCAGCCACAGTAAAACACAGAGTGAAATACAGACCAGCCACAGTAAAACACAGAGTGAAATACAGACCATCCACAGTAAAACAGAGAGTGAAATACAGACCATCCACAGTAAAACAGAGAGTGAAATACAGACCATCCACAGTAAAACAGAGTGAAATACAGACCATCCACAGTAAAACAGAGAGTGAAATACAGACCATCCACAGTAAAACACAGTGAAATACAGACCACCCACAGTAAAACACAGTGAAATACAGACCACCCACAGTAAAACAGAGAGTGAAATACAGACCATCCACAGTAAAACAGAGAGTGAAATACAGACCATCCACAGTAAAACAGAGAGTGAAATACAGACCACCCACAGTAAAACACAGTGAAATACAGACCATCCACAGTAAAACAGAGAGAGTGAAATACAGACCATCCACAGTAAAACAGAGTGAAATACAGACCATCCACAGTAAAACACAGTGAAATACAGACCATCCACAGTAAAACAGAGAGAGTGAAATACAGACCACCCACAGTAAAACAGAGAGTGAAATACAGACCACCCACAGTAAAACACAGAGTGAAATACAGACCATCCACAGTAAAACAGAGAGAGTGAAATACAGACCATCCACAGTAAAACAGAGAGTGAAATACAGACCACCCACAGTAAAACAGAGAGTGAAATACAGACCATCCACAGTAAAACACAGAATGAAATACAGACCACCCACAGTAAAACAGAGAGTGAAATACAGACCATCCACAGTAAAACAGAGAGTGAAATACAGACCATCCACAGTAAAACAGAGAGAGTGAAATACAGACCATCCACAGTAAAACAGAGTGAAATACAGACCATCCACAGTAAAACAGAGTGAAATACAGACCATCCACAGTAAAACACAGAGTGAAATACAGACCACCCACAGTAAAACAGAGTGAAATACAGACCACCCACAGTAAAACAGAGTGAAATACAGACCACCCACAGTAAAACACAGAGTGAAATACAGACCATCCACAGTAAAACAGAGAGTGAAATACAGACCATCCACAGTAAAACAGAGAGTGAAATACAGACCATCCACAGTAAAACAGAGAGTGAAATACAGACCACCCACAGTAAAACAGAGAGTGAAATACAGACCACCCACAGTAAAACACAGAGTGAAATACAGACCATCCACAGTAAAACAGAGAGAGTGAAATACAGACCATCCACAGTAAAACAGAGAGTGAAATACAGACCACCCACAGTAAAACAGAGAGTGAAATACAGACCATCCACAGTAAAACACAGAATGAAATACAGACCACCCACAGTAAAACAGAGAGTGAAATACAGACCATCCACAGTAAAACAGAGAGTGAAATACAGACCATCCACAGTAAAACAGAGAGTGAAATACAGACCATCCACAGTAAAACACAGAATGAAATACAGACCATCCACAGTAAAACACAGAATGAAATACAGACCACCCACAGTAAAACACAGAGTGAAATACAGACCATCCACAGTAAAACAGAGTGAAATACAGACCATCCACAGTAAAACACAGAGTGAAATACAGACCATCCACAGTAAAACAGAGAGAGTGAAATACAGACCATCCACAGTAAAACACAGTGAAATACAGACCATCCACAGTAAAACACAGAGTGAAATACAGACCATCCACAGTAAAACAGAGAGAGTGAAATACAGACCATCCACAGTAAAACAGAGAGTGAAATACAGACCATCCACAGTAAAACAGAGAGAGTGAAATACAGACCATCCACAGTAAAACAGAGAGTGAAATACAGACCATCCACAGTAAAACAGAGAGAGTGAAATACAGACCATCCACAGTAAAACAGAGAGTGAAATACAGACCATCCACAGTAAAACAGAGTGAAATACAGACCATCCACAGTAAAACACAGAGTGAAATACAGACCATCCACAGTAAAACAGAGAGAGTGAAATACAGACCATCCACAGTAAAACAGAGAGTGAAATACAGACCATCCACAGTAAAACAGAGAGAGTGAAATACAGACCACCCACAGTAAAACAGAGAGTGAAATACAGACCACCCACAGTAAAACAGAGAGTGAAATACAGACCATCCACAGTAAAACAGAGTGAAATACAGACCATCCACAGTAAAACAGAGAGAGTGAAATACAGACCATCCACAGTAAAACAGAGAGTGAAATACAGACCACCCACAGTAAAACAGAGAGAGTGAAATACAGACCATCCACAGTAAAACAGAGAGAGTGAAATACAGGCCATCCACAGTAAAACAGAGAGTGAAATACAGACCATCCACAGTAAAACAGAGAGAGTGAAATACAGACCATCCACAGTAAAACACAGTGAAATACAGACCATCCACAGTAAAACACAGTGAAATACAGACCATCCACAGTAAAACAGAGAGAGTGAAATACAGACCATCCACAGTAAAACACAGAGTGAAATACAGACCACCCACAGTAAAACAGAGAGAGTGAAATACAGACCATCCACAGTAAAACACAGAATGAAATACAGACCACCCACAGTAAAACAGAGAGAGTGAAATACAGACCATCCACAGTAAAACACAGAATGAAATACAGACCACCCACAGTAAAACACGGAGTGAAATACAGACCATCCACAGTAAAACACGGAGTGAAATACAGACCATCCACAGGAAAACAGAGAGAGTGAAATACAGACCATCCGCAGGAAAACAGAGTGAAATACAGACCACCCACAGTAAAACAGAGTGAAATACAGACCATCCACAGTAAAACAGAGAGAGTGAAATACAGACCATCCACAGTAAAACAGAGTGAAATACAGACCATCCACAGTAAAACAGAGAGTGAAATACAGACCATCCACAGTAAAACAGAGTGAAATACAGACCACCCACAGTAAAACAGAGTGAAATACAGACCATCCACAGTAAAACAGAGAGTGAAATACAGACCATCCACAGTAAAACAGAGAGAGTGAAATACAGACCATCCACAGTAAAACAGAGAGTGAAATACAGACCATCCACAGTAAAACAGAGAGAGTGAAATACAGACCACCCACAGTAAAACACAGAATGAAATACAGACCACCCACAGTAAAACAGAGAGAGTGAAATACAGACCATCCACAGTAAAACACAGAATGAAATACAGACCACCCACAGTAAAACACGGAGTGAAATACAGACCACCCACAGGAAAACAGAGAGAGTGAAATACAGACCACCCACAGTAAAACAGAGTGAAATACAGACCATCCACAGTAAAACAGAGAGAGTGAAATACAGACCATCCACACTAAAACAGGGCCTCTCAAATGAGTTGTGACACTTCTTCTGGGATCAAAACAATTAAGAAGGTATTCACAACCAGGAGGAAGTTAGCTGGAGATCTTCAAGTATGTGCATTACTCAATGACACTTCTGACTTCCTCCCACAAAGATGATGCAGGCTGCCATACAAGTTCCCGCACAGTGAAAGATTGAGAGGCTGTCACTTACCTTTGGAAACTGGTAGGTTATCTGTGGCTCGTAGGTTTCTCCAGACTTCTTCAGCGAAACAACCACCAGATATTCGAAGAAGAACTGCGCAGAATATCGGGTCATGTCTCGTTCTGGCTTTGTCTCTTCGTGTGAAATGCTCCTCTCAATGCCTGTTTTAGAAACGCAGAATATGCAGCTGCTGACTTTCAGTCTTAAACTCCTTTTTGCTGTTGGCATCCTGCTCCATCTCCCAGTCTCACTGTGATCTCCTGTCCTGCTCCATCTCCCAGTCTCACAGTGATCTCCTGTCCTGCTCCGTCTCTCAGTCTCAGTGATCTCCTGTCCTGCTGCATCTCCGAGTCTCTCTGTGATCTCCAGTCCTGCTCCATCTCCGAGTCTCTCAGTGATCTCCTGTCCTGCTCTGTCTCTCAGCCTCAGTGATCTGTCCTGCTCCATCTCCGAGTCTCTCTGTGATCTCCTGTCCTGCTCTGTCTCAGTGATCTCCTGTCCTGCTCTGTCTCTGTGATCTCCAGTCCTGCTCTGTCTCTGTGATCTCCTGTCCTGCTCTGTCTCTCTGTCTCAGTGATCTCCAGTCCTGCTCTCTCTCTGTGATCTCCAGTCCTGCTCTGTCTCTGTGATCTCCAGTCCTGCCCGTTCCACTTTCTAAGTAAACAATATTTGGGGTTTTCCCACAGCAAACAATGAAGTAATCTTCCTCCCTCCTAGTCCTTATGACAAGTACTACATTACTGGTAAATACTGTCATTCATTAACCTTTAGGTTAAGGGATATAGGACAGGACAGCACAAGAGGTGAAAAGATTAAAAAAGCAGAGAGAGGTGACTTCAGTAGCTCAGGCCCTTATACTCCAGCTGCTGTTCAATGGATCAAATAGGAATGTTTTTAAAATTCCATTACTGAATTTTCTTTATCCAGTTACAAATGGACCCAGTGATGAATTGAGTAAGACGCTGTCTTTTCACCTCTAGGATCTGTGTTTAAATACAGCATTCAATGTTAAATTGGCAATCTCTATCAGAGAAACCCACGGGACACTGATGTGGGAGGTGAAAAAAAGAAACATTACTGAGGTTGAATCCTGATGTTAGTCGGTATGGACTCATAAAACTGGGAGCTGGTTGGCTCCCTAACTGCACGCTTCCCTCACTCCATGAGAAAGAGCCAAGAATCTGTAATCTCTGGAATCGCCTCCAGCCCTACAACCCTTCGAGATTTCTGCGCTCCTCCAATTCTGGCCTCTTGTGCATTCCTGGTTTTAATTGCTCATCATTGGCGGCCGTGCCTTCAGCTGCCGAGGCTCTGGAATTCCCCCACTAAACCTCTCTCTCCTCCTTTAAGATGATCCTTAATATCTACCTCTTTGACCGAGCTTTTAGTCACCTGTCCTAATATCTCCCTATGTGGCTCAAGTGTTCAATTTTGTTCGATAATCGTTCCTATGAAGCGTCTTGGGACATTTACTATGTTAAAGGTGCTATATAAATACAAGCTGTTGTTGGTTGAATCAAAGGAAAGAGTGCCGTAAATTGCTGATACTTTCCTTTGTACTTTGTCCCCTTGCAGTGTCTCGGGTAGTTCAGGGAATTATGGCAGAGCTTTCTCCAATTTACATCCGCAATAGTGCTGGGAGTTCCCTAAATGCCTGTGTGGAACAATGCTCACACCTTGTGAGTCACACAGCCCAGGAAACGAAACAGAAAGACTTGCATTTATTTAGCACCTTTCACAACCTCAGGATGTCCCAACGCACTTTACAGCCAATGAAGTACTTTTGAAGTGTGGTCACTGTTGTAATGTGGGAAACGTGGCAGCTAATCTGCGCACAACAAACACCCACAAACAGCAATCAGATGATGACCAGATAATCTGTTTTAGTGATATTGGTTGAGGGATAAATATTGACCAGGACATCGGGGATAAACTCCCCTGCTCTTCTTCGAAATAGTGCCGCGGGATCTTTTACGTCCTCCTGAGCGAGCAGACGGGGCCTCGGTTTAACATCTCATCCCAAAGACGACACCTCCGACAGTGCAGCGCTCCCTCAATACTACACTAGAGTGTCAGCTGGATTATGTGCTCAAATCTCTGGAGTGGGACTTATTACTCACATTCTGACCTCTGGGTCAGAAGGTCGTGGGTTCGAGTTAAGAGTGACACTGTGGAAAACCCCTGGTCAGCGGTGGGTCAGCTGACATGGGCTGGAGTGGCAGTGACAATGTTGTAATTGAATCAGGGAGTGGGGGGTGGCAGGGCTAAACCTAGTCCAGGCTCCTTCCTCCTGCCGACTATCCAGTCACACCTGCCGGGGAGTGCACGTGTGGATATCGGCTGAGGACGGCACTGAGCTCAGTTGTCTGGTGTCCTCCCCTCGCGGTCAAACACTCTCACGTATGAAGAATGGCCACTCGGGTGAGGTAGAGCAGGGCAGCCGCCATCCGTGAGACTCGACTCCGACAAGCACGGCCTCGTCCAAAGGGGAGGAAGGGAACGCCGGGAGGGAGTCACTCGGTGAAGTGAAGGAGCGCGCACCCAGCGGTGTGCGACCGCGCACGACTGCAGCTTCACCAGCACTAACACAAAGCCCGCCCACTCCGCATAGGCCTTCAGACTCACTAAAGAAGTGCAGGAAACGCGGTAGCCAATTTGTGCACAGCAAGATCCCACAAACAGCAATGTGATCATGGCCAGATAATCCGTTTTAGTGATTGCTGCCGGACCTGCTGAGTATTTCCAGCATTTTCTGTTTCGAAATCAGTTTTAGTGATGTTGGGTGAGGGGTAACTATTGGCCAGGACACTGGGGAGAGCGCCCCTGCTCTTCATCGAATAGTGCGGTTTTACATCCGCCCGAAAAGGCAGACGGGGCCTTGGTTTAAAGACAAATGCATTTGTGGCGTGCCTGGAGACCCTCTAATCTGGATCAATGTGTCAGAGCAGAGCCGGTAACGAGTGGGTTAGCCAGCCCTTACGCAGCGCTCGCACCCTCTTTCCCACTCGAAGGAGATGCTCTCCCGGGAGCACTGTTCCCTTCACTCAGGGTCTTTGGGTAGGGAACGCAGGTCCGCACACGGCATCAAAACTCACGTCAAACTTATATTTCACACAGAACAAGCTGTCCTGCTCCCGGGATTGCCCGATTAAAAAAAAAACAGTTTGAATAAAAAACTTGAGATACCGAATCATTGAATGTTAGAGCACAGGAGGAGGCCATTCAGCCCATCGCGCCTGTGCCGGCTCTTACCCCCCTGCTCTTTCCCCATAGCCCTGCCATTCTTTTCTTTTCTCATGTATATACGATTTCCGTTTGAAAGTTGCTGTTGAATCTGTAGGTGTCAGCCGGGGCTCACTCAGTTGGTCACCCTCTTACCTCTGGGTCAGAATACTGTGGGTTCCACGTCAGAGATTTGAGCTCATAATCCAGACTGACGTGTGTGAAATATAAGTTTGACGTGAGTTTTGATGCCATGTGTGGATCTGCGTTCCCTGCCCAAACACCCCGAGTGAAGGGAACAGTGCTCCCGGGAGAGCATCTCCTTCGAGTGGGAAAGCGGGTGCGAGCGCTGCGTAAGGGCTGGCTAACCCACTCGTTACCGGCTCTGCTCTGACACATTGATTTAGATTACAGGGTCTCCAGGCACGCCACAAATGCATTCGTCTTTCAGACGTCACATACTGAGGGAGTGCTGCACTGTCGGAGGTGCCGTCTTTCGGATGAGACGTTAAACCGAGGCCCCATCTGCTCTCTCAGGTGAACGTAAAAGATCCCGCGGCACTATTTCGAAGAAGAGCAGGGGCGTTCTCCCCGGTGTCCTGGCCAATATTTATCCCTCAATCAACATCACTAAAACAGATGACAGTAAACTCTTTCCTATCCGGAACCTGTGGGACCAGGATGGTGCCGGTTGATGAAGAATTCCGGATAACAGAGAGGTCTACCTACCAAGGCAATTTTTAACACAAACAAAAATAAAAACCACTGACTAACTCGGCCACCGCGGGAGATTCGGACTTGGCGAAACGAGGGCTGGATGGATTCGGCAAGATTACCGGTTATCTATATTGCCGGTTATTAAAGTATTCCGGATGATTAAGTGCCGTTTAAACAAGAGTTTACTGTATCTGGTCATTATCACATTGCTGTTTTGTGGGAGCTTGCTGTGCACAAATTGGCTGCTGTGTTTCCTACATTACGACAGTGGCTGCACTTCAAAAGTACTTCATTGGCTGTAAAGCACTTTGGGACGTCCTGAATTCACGAGAGGCGCTATAGAAATGTAAGTTTTTTCTTTTCTTTGTCGAATCTGCTTCCACCGTCCTTTCAGGCACTGCATTCCAAATCATAACTCACTGCGTAAAACAATTCTCCTCATCGCCCCTCTGCTGCTTTTGCCAATTATCTTAAATCTCTGTCCTCTGGTTACCCGTCCTCCTGTCAGTGGAAACAGTTTCTCCTGAGATACTGTATTAAAACCCTGTAGGTCAGGAGCAGTCAAGAGTTGCTGTTAGTTTACTATATATAGATATGCACACTCTGTAATGACAGTCTGTGTACAGCCAAGAAACAAGAGGTCAGAAAGATCACGTCGGCAGGGTGACGTCATGCTCCTGGAAAATCTCAGGTTGCTATAGCAACGCTTTCTGTATTCTGGCATATTTCATCCCACAGTCATAAATCAGGATCTTCCCAGCACTGTTGTTGCAAGCTGTGGAATCTATGGGACTTTCTAATGTCGCAACTGGTTGGCAACCTGCTCACCGTATTAACTCAAACCAGTCCAGGGGGTGAGGGTCCCAGCTCAACTCGGGCACTGACTCCAGTCCAGAGGGGCCGAGGGTCCCGGCTCACCTCGGGCATTGACTCCAGTCCAGGGGGTGAGGGTCCCAGCTCACCTCGGGCACTGACTCCAGTCCAGGGGGTGAGGGTCCCAGCTCACCTCGGGCACTGACTCCAGTCCAGAGGGGCCGAGGGTCCCGGCTCACCTCGGGCATTGACTCCAGTCCAGGTGGTGAGGGTCCCAGCTCACCTCGGGCACTGACTCCAGTCCAGGGTGAGAGGGTCCTGGCTCACCTCGAGCATTCACTCCAGTCCAGGGAGTGAGGGTCCTGGCTCACCTCGGGCATTCACTCCAGTCGAGGGGCCGAGGGTCCCGGCTCACCTCAGGCATTCACTCCAGTCCAGGGGGGCCGAGGGTCCCGGCTCACCTCGGGCACTGACTCCAGTCCAGGGGCCGAGGGTCCCGGCTCACCTCGGGCACTGACTCCAGTCCAGGGTGAGGGTCCCGGCTCACCTCGGGCACTGACTCCACTCCAGGGGGTGAGGGTCCCGGCTCACCTCGGGCACTGACTCCAGTCCAGGGGGTGAGGGTCCCGGCTCACCTCGGGCACTGACTCCAGTCCAGGGGCCGAGGTTCCCGGCTCACCTCGGGCACTGACTCCAGCCCAGGGGGTGAGGGTCCCGGCTCACCTCAGGCACCGACTCCAGTCCAGGGGGTGAGGGTCCCGGCTCACCTCGGGCCCTGACTCCAGTCCAGAGGGGCCGAGGGTCCCGGCTCACCTCGGGCACTGACTCCAGTCCAGGGGGTGAGGGTCCCGGCTCACCTCGGGCACTGACTCCAGTCCAGGGGGTGAGGGTCCCGGCTCACCTCGGGCACTGACTCCAGTCCAGGGGGTGAGGGTCCCGGCTCACCTTGGGCACTGACTCCAGTCCAGAGGGTGAGGGTCCCTGCTCACCTCGGGCATTCACTCCAGTCCAGAGGGGCCGAGGGTCCCGGCTCACCTCGGGCACTGACTCCAGTCCAGGGGCCGAGGGTCCTGGCTCACCTTGGGCACTGACTCCAGTCCAGGGAGTGAGGGTCCCGGCTCACCTCGGGCACTGACTCCAGTCCAGGGAGTGAGGGTCCCGGCTCACCTCGGGCACTGACTCCAGTCCAGGGAGTGAGGGTCCCGGCTCACCTCGGGCACTGACTCCAGTCCAGGGAGTGAGGGTCCCGGCTCACCTCGGGCACTGACTCCAGTCCAGAGGGGCCGAGGGTCCCGGCTCACCTCGGGCACTGACTCCAGTCCAGGGGGTGAGGGTCCCGGCTCACCTCGGGCACTGACTCCAGTCCAGGGGGTGAGGGTCCCGGCTCACCTCGGGCACTGACTCCAGTCCAGGGGGTGAGGGTCCCGGCTCACCTCGGGCACTGACTCCAGTCCAGGGAGTGAGGGTCCCGGCTCACCTCGGGCACTGACTCCAGTCCAGGGGCCGAGGGTCCCGGCTCACCTCGGGCACTGACTCCAGTCCAGGGGGTGAGGGTCCCGGCTCACCTCAGGCACTGACTCCAGTCCAGAGGGTGAGGGTCTCTGCTCACCTCGGGCACTGACTCCAGTCCAGGGGGTGAGGGTCCCGGCTCACCTCGGGAACTGACTCCAGTCCAGGGGGTGAGGGTCCCGGCTCACCTCGGGAACTGACTCCAGTCCAGGGGGTGAGGGTCTCTGCTCACCTCGGGCACTGACACCAGTCCAGGGGGTGAGGGTCCCTGCTCACCTCGGGAACCGACTCCAGTCCAGGGAGTGAGGGGTCCATTTTTTTTCCCATGTTTCATTTCGCTCATTATTAATATTAAGATGTCCGCTGTGGCTCAGTGGGTAACATGCTTGCCTCGGAGTCAGAAGGTCATGGTTTCAAATCCCACTCCAGGGACTTGAGCACAAAATCCAGGCTGACACACTAGTGCAGTGCTGAGGGAGTGCTGCACTGTTGGAGGTGCCTTCTTTCGGATGAGATGTTAAACCAAGGCCCCGGGTCAGCATTTGAGGGGTGGGATGAAGAGAGATGGGTTGTCATTTGGGTTGAGGACTGTATGTCGGAACACCGGACGGGGCCGGGCTGGGTGGAGCTGGCCAGGCTGGGCCGGGCGGGGCGGGGCCGGGACAAGCCGGGTGGGGCCAGGCCGGGACAAGCCGGGAGGGGCAGGACTGGGTGGAGCTGGCAGTGCGGGGCCGGGCGGGGCAGGGCTGGGTGGAGCTGGCCAGGCTGGGCCGGGGCGGGGTGGGGCGGGGCGGGGCCGGGCCAAGCCGGGAGGGGCCGGGCCAAGCCAGGAGGGGCAGGGCAGGACTGGGTGGAGCTGGCAGTGCGGGGCCGGGCGGGGCGGAGCTGGCAGGGCCGGGCAGGGCGGGACCGGGCTGGGCCGGGTTGCTCCCTTGGTACTCGTTGGTTTCTTTCTTCTCATGCTGCAGGATTCTGCTCAACTTTGCACGTTTTTCCCGTTTCCTTCTCGGACGTGCCTCACACCACCCTCACATCAGCTAGTCACACCTTCTAAGGGCTAGAAACTGCGTAGTGCCCTGTTTGGGGCGATAACTTTTGCGGGAGTGTAAAAGTATCACCGGGTGCTACTCAACTGATTCTGACGGAAACTTCCGGTTTCGCGCTCCGAGAGGGAAGTGGAGCTAAATCAAGCGCTACCACTTCCCTTAGAGCGCTGCAGGGAGTGAGAGGGGCGGGAGCGGCAGAGCGCTGAGCAATGTTCCGGTCAGCGCTGCCGGTTTTACAGGCTCCTTCCCTCCCACAAAGGGAAGGGCCAATGCTGCGGTCATTGAAGGCTGAGGCTGAGAATGGTCTTCGACAGCATCTGCGATACGCGCACAGCAGCCCCGAGCACTCAGAGCGCAGGGCTGATCAATCGCGGGATGGAAAAAAATCAAAATACAGCACACTGAGGACATTATAACATTTTGCCCTACCTGACCACCACTGCCTTTAGTTCGCGCTCCCCAAGCGGCCGGCCGAGGTGACAACGCCTCCTGCAGCTGCCGTTGTTGACACCCGGAGAGGCTGCAGGGGGCGGGAGCGAAGTACATCCGGGGCGCTAACCTGCCATGCAAGTTCGCGGGTGTTGGTAATTCCGCCGCGCTGGATTGGTAAGCCCTTAGCACTGCGTTATCGTTCCCCAGAGATACTAACAGGAGGCGCAAAGGAGGCCAATTTCTCCTCCTAAGAGTCTCTTAAATGTCTTAATTTCACCCAATATTATTATTAAGATGTCAGCCGTGGCTCTGTGGGTAGCACGCTTGTCTCTGAGTCAGGTCGTGGGTTCAAGTTTCACTCCAGAGACCTGAGCCCATATTCTAGGCTGATACTCCAGTGCTGGACTAAGGGAGTGCTGCACTGTCGAAGGTGCCGTCTTTCGGATGAGGCATTGAACGGAGTCCCTGTCTGCCCTCTCAGTTGGACACAAAAGATCCATGGCACTATTGGAAGGAGAGCAGGGGAGATCTCCCCGGTGTCCAGGCCAATATTTAGCCCTCAACTAACATCACTAAACAAAAAGATCTGACCATTATCACATTGCTGTTTGTGTGCAAATTGGCTGCTGAATTTCCTACATTACAACAGTGACTACACTTCAAAAGTACTTCAATGGCTGTAAAGCGCGTTGAGACGTCCTGAGGCTGTGAAAGGCGCTGCACAATGTGGGGCTCTGCAGACACCGACTATAATGGAGAAGCAATTGTACAGTGGGCTTCACTAGAGAATAAATTCCTCCTTTTTGACACCAAAGATCGAGATACGTTTCATTCGTCAAGGTGGCAGAGAGAATATAACCCAGACCTATGTTTCCTCTCTAAAGACAGCAAAGGAAACCTCATCATCTCCTCCAGAACCGTTGACGACTTCCCCAACAGTCAACACAGGCCCTCAATCATCAACGTTGGCATCGAAATTCCTGTCATTACGGCAACACTGGAACCACGATGGAACTTCAAAAAAAGACAGGGAAACCTTCCAAAGGTCAGTTGACACCAACATCAGGTGGATTCCACCAACCACCAATGCCTTCATCAGATTTATAGGAATTATTAAAGCTGCCGCAAAACGCAGTATACCTCGGGGTTTAGAAAGACATCTATTCCTTGTTAGATGGAGGAAAGCGAGGCTGTCTACCAGGAGTATTCGTTGAACAAGAATCCAGCCACAGCCACCGCAATGCTGGAGTCCTTGAACTCAGGAAGACGTGATGGGTGGAGGAGCCTTGTGGAGAAGACTAACTTCACTCCAGCAGGAAAGCATGGGGCTGCTCTGTCAACTTGGCAGGCCAAACCCCGCCTATAAACACAGGACGACCATCAGAGTGACACCATCGCATCCCACTTGATACAATCATCAAAGACTCCGGTGAACAAAGAATTTCAACGCCAGGTGAAGTGGCAACTTTCGACAAACTTGATGGCAGCACCAAGAACGTCAGCTATGTCTGACCCATTCACCTTGGATGAATTAAACGCAGCCTTGTCGACAACCAAATCTGGAAAAGCTGCTGGTGCAGATGGTGTTTAACCAGAGTTCTTAAAAGCACTGGGACCCAAAGTGAAGAGATGGTTGACCTCCTTCTCCGAGGTACTGGCAACTGGTAAAATTCCACCTATTTGGAGGGAGACTAAAATAATTGCCTTCCTGAAGCAGGGGAAGAATGCTTGTGACGCCTCCAGCTACCGCCCGATCTCCTTACTTTGTACTTGTTATAAACTGCTGGAGAGGCGACTACTCCACAGACTAGCCCCCATCATCGAGTCAACCATTCGTAAGGAGCAAGCGGGCTTCCGGAGCGGCTGTAACTGCAGCGACCAAGTGGTAGCTTTAACAACGCACATCGAAGCAGGCTCTCAGCGCCAGCTCAAGACCGCTGTAGCACTCGTGGACCTGTAAGCGGCGTATGACACAGTACGGAAGCATGGACTGCTTTTCAAGCTCTCCACCATTTTACCCTGCAGAACAACGATCCATCTTCTCAACTCCATGCTTAGAAACTGACACTTCCGTGTGTACTCTGGCACCCAGAAGAGCAGATATAGGACATTGAACAACGGACTCCCACAGGGTTCTGTCCTGGCACCCATGTTATTCAACGTTTACACCAGTGACAAGCCCGAAACAGAGTCACGCAAGTTCATATACGCTGATGACATTGCCTTGGCCATGCAAAACATGAATCTGTCCATCACCGAGGAGACCCTGACCAGTGATTTACAGAGGATGGAGGCCTACTTCCGCCAATGGCGACTTCGGCCAAACCCACAAAAGACCGTCACCTCGACATTCCATCTCAACACCCATCAAGCAAACCAAGCTTTGAAAGTCTCCTTTTGCGGCGCAGAGGTAAACCATGCCATGCTTGATCGTACCCTGTCATATAGACAACATCTCCAGAACCTTGGGAAGAAACTGAAGAGTCGGGTCAACTTGATCCAGAAACTGGCCGGATCCACATGGGGAGCAGACGCTCAAACCCTCCGTACGGCAGCACTCGCCCTGGTGTACTCTACAGCGGAGTACTGCACTCTGGCATGGCTATCAAGTCCGCATGTCAAATCCGTTGATATCCAGCTGAATTCTGCTATGAGAATTATCATCGGTACGCTTTTATCGACACCAACACCTTGGCTGCCCGTGCTTGCAAACATGGCACCACCACACCTACGCAGCGAATATGCAGTCTCCAGAGAATACAACCGCTGCACCAGCAAAGACAGGCCGACTTGAACAACCTACCACCAACCCATCTCAAATCTAGAAGGCCATTTTGGACCGTCGTCGAAGCCCTTCAGTGATCTCCCCTCAGCCTTGATGACCGATGGCGAAATGCTTGGAAAAACTATGACATACGGAATGGATTCCTTATAGAGGACCCCACACTACAACCTGAAGGATCAAACCTTCCTCGCAAACAGTGGACAACCATCAACTGCCTCAGAACCAGTCATGGTCGATGCTACCACCTTCTCCATAGATGGAAGATTAAAGCATCCCCATCATGTGACTGTGAAGCTCCTGGTCAGACCCTGGAGCACATCACTGAGCACTGCCCTCAGAGGAAATTCACAGGCAGCCTACAAGATATCCACACTGTTACACTGGAAGCTTTGGCCTGGATATCCGACTCAGATATTGACATTTGATTTGCTTTGCTACTGCCATACGGAAGAAGAATGCAAGTCTCTCTCTCTGTAATGGGGAGCTCCAGTAAACAGCACTTAATCCAACCCGCGAGACCACTCAATCTAATTCCACAGATCATTCAATCCCACTCGTTGGACCACCCGATCCCACTCGTTGGACCACCCGATCCCACTCCCTCGACCACTCGATCCCACTCCCTCGACCACCCGATCCCACTCCCTGGACCACCCGATCTCACTCCCTGGACCACCTGATCCCACTCCCTCGACCACTCGATCCCACTCCCTGGATCACCCGATCCCAGTCCCTCGACCACCCGATCCCACTCCCTCGACCACCCGATCCCATTCCCTGGACCACTCAATCCCACTCCCTCGACCACTCGATCCCGCTCCCTGGACCACCCAATCCCACGCCCTGGACCACTCGATCCCACTCCCTCGACCACCCGATCCCACTCCCTAGACCACTCGATCCCACTCCCTAGGCCACTCAATCGCACTCCCTCGACCACCCAATTCCAGTCCCTCGAGAGGTGATCTCATTGAAATATACAAGATTCTGAGAGGGATTGACAGGGTCGATGCTGAGAGGTTGTTTCCCCTGGCTGGAGTGTCTAGAACTAGGGGGCACAGTCTCAGGATAAGGGGTCGGCCATTCAAAACTGAGATGAGGAGGACTTTCTTCACTCAGAGGGTTGTGAATCTTTGGAATTCTCTGCCCCAGAGAGCTGTGAATGCTGAGTCTTTGAGTATATTCAAGGCTGAGATCGATAGATTTTTGGATTCAAGGGAATCAAGAGATGGAGATCGGGCGGAAAAGTGGAGTTGAGGTCGATGATCAGCCATGATCTTATTGAATGGCGGAGCAGGCTCGAGGGGCCATATGGTCCATTCCTGCTCCTATTTCTTATGTTTTTATGTTCCATCCCACTCCATTTTCCTACATTACAACAGTAACTCCACATCAAAAATACTTCATTGGCTGTAAAGCACTTTGGGACGTCCTGAGGTAATGAAAGGCGCTATATAAATGCAAATCTTTCTTTCTTTTAGACCACTCCCTCCCACTCCACAGACCAGTCCATCCTGCTCCACAGACCATTCACTCGTCGACAGTGCTATCAAGCGGCACTTACTCACCAATAACCTGCTCACTGATACTCAGTTTGGATTCCGCCAAGACCACTTGACTCCCGACCTCATTACAGCCTTGGTCCAAACATGGACAAAAGCGCTTAATTCCAGAGGTGAGGCGAGAGTGACTGCCCTTGACATCAAGGCAGCATTTGACCGAGTGTGGCAACAAGGAGCCCTAGTAAAATTGAAGTCAATGGGAATCAGGGGGAAAACTCTCCACTGGCTGGAGTCATACCTAGCACAAAGGAAGATGGGTGTGGTTGTTGGTGGTCAATCATCACAGCCCCAGAACATCGCTGCAGGAGTTCCTCAGGGCAGTGTCTTAGGTCCAACCATCTTCAGCTGCTTCATCAATGACCTTCCCTTTATCGTAAGGTCACAAGTGGGAATGTTCGTGGGTGATTGCACAATCCCATTT
Source organism: Somniosus microcephalus (assembly GCF_052327205.1). Lineage (NCBI taxonomy): Eukaryota > Metazoa > Chordata > Chondrichthyes > Squaliformes > Somniosidae > Somniosus > Somniosus microcephalus. The sequence goes on from NC_141004.1 coordinate 75,732,862, forward strand.
GCAAATCCTCAGATCATGAAGCAGTCCATGCCCGCATGCAACAAGACCTGGACGATGTTCAGGCTTGGGCTGATAAGTGGCAGGTAACATTCGTGCCACAGAAGTGCCAGGCAATGACTATCTCCAACAAGCAAGAGTCTAACCACCTCCCCTTGACATTCAATGGCATTACCATCGCCGAATCTCCCACCGTCAACATCCTGGGGTGTCACCATTTACCAGAAACATAACTGGACCAGCCATATAAATACTGTGGCAACAAGAGCAGGTCAGAGGCAGGGTATTCTGCGGTGAGTGTCTCACCTCCTGACTCCCCAAAGCCTTTCCACCATCTATAAGGCACAAGTCAGAAGTGTGATGGAATACTCTCCACTTGCCTGGATGAGTGCAGCTCCAACAACACTCTAGAAGCTCGGCACCTGCTTGATCAGCACCCCATCCACCACCTTAAACATTCACTCCCTCCATCACCGGCGTACCGTGGCTGCAGTGTGTACCATTTACAAGATGCACTGCAGCAACTCACCAAGGCGTCTTCGGCAGCACCTCCCAAACCCGCGACCTCTACCACCTAGAAGGACAAGGGCAGCAGGCGCATGGGAACACCACCACCTCCAAGTTCCCCTCCAAGTCACACACCATCCTGACTTGGAAATATATCGTCGTTCCTTCATCATCGCTGGGTCAAAATCCTGGAACTCCCTCCCTAACAGCACTGTGGGAGCACCTTCACCACACGGACTGAAGAGGTTCAAGAAGGCAGCTCACCACCACCTTCTCAAGGGCAATTAGGGATGGGCAATAAATGCCGGCCTTGCCAACGACGCCTACCTCCCATGAATGAATTTTTAAAAATCCTTCCTTAGGTAAGGATACCGAAACTTTACACAGCCCTATGTAATTGTAGTAAGACTTTTTTACTCTTATACTCCAATTCATTTGTAATAAAGGCTAACATACCATTTGCTTTCCTAATTGCTTGCAGTACCTGCATAAGAATTTTGAGCAGGAGTAGGCCATATGGCCCCTCAAGTCTGCTCCGCCATTCAATAAGGTCATGCCTGATCTTCAGCCTCAACTCCACTTTCCCGCCCGATCTCCATATCCCTTGATTCCCTTAGAGTACAAAAATTTATCTATCTCAGCCTTGAATATACTCAACAATTCAGCATCTACAGCCCTCTGGGGCAGAGGATTCCAAAGATTCACAGCCCACTGAGTGAAGAAGTTCCTCCTCATCTCGGTCTTAAATGGCCGACCCCTTATTCTAAGACTATACCCTTAGTTCTAGGCTCTCCAGCCAGGGGAAACATCTACCCTGTCAATACCCCTTAGAATCTTATATGTTTCAATGAGATCACCTCTCATTCTTCTAAACTCCAGAGAGTATAGGCCCAATCTACTCCATCTCTCCTCATAGGACAACCCTCTCATCCCAGGAATCAATCTAGTGAACCTTCGTTGCACTGCCTCTAAGGCAATTATATCCTTCTTCAGATAAGGAGACCAAAACTGTGCACAGTACTCCAGGTGTGGTCTCACCAAGGCCCTGTACAATTGTAGCAAGACTTCCTTAGTCTTATACTCCAACCTGCCTTGCAATAAAGGCCAACATGCCATTTGCCTTCCTAATTGCTTGCTTTACCTGCACGCTAACTCTCTGTGTTTCCTGTACGAAGGCACCTAAATCTCTCTGAACACCAACATTTCATCGTTTCTGACCATTTAAAAAAATATCCTGTTTCTCACATTATACTCCATCTGCCACCTTATTGCCCAATCACTTAACCTGTCCATATCCCTTTGCAGGCTCTTTGTGTCCTCCTCACAGCTTACTTTCCCACCTAGCTATGTATCGTCAGCAACCTTGGATACATTCTTCTAAGTCATTAATATAAATTGTAAATAGCTGAGGCACAATCCTTGTGGCACCCCACTAGTTACAGCCTGACAATCTGAAAATGACCTGTTTATCCCTACTCTCTATTTTCTGTCCATTAACCAATCCTCTATCCATGCTAATATATTACCCCCAATCCCATGAACCCTTATCTTGCATAACACTTTTTATGTGGCACCTTATCGAATTCCCTTTGGAAATCCAAATATACTACATCCACTTGTTCCCCTTTATCTACCCTACTAGTTACGCCCTCAAAAAACTCTAATAAATGTGTTAAACATGATTTCCCTTTCATAAAACCATGTTGACTCTGCCTAACCATATTATGATTTTTCTAAATGCCCTATTACAACTTCCTTAATAATGGATTCCAGCATTTTCCTGACAATTGATGTCAGGCTAACTGGCCTGTAGTTCCCTGTTTTCTCTCTCCCTCCTTTTGAATAGCAAGGTTACATTTGCTACCTTCCAAACCACTGGGACCGTTCTAGAATCTAGGGAATTTTGGAAGATCACAACCAATGCATCCACTGTCTCTGCAGCCACCTCTTTTAGAACCTGAGGATGTAGGCCATCAGGTCCAGGGGATTTGTTGGCTTTTAGTCCCATTAGTTTCTCAAATACTTTTCCTCTGCTGATATTAATTACTTTATGTTCCTCACTCTCATTAGAGCCTTGGTTCCCCACTATTTTTGGTATACTTTTGTGTCTTCTACTGTGAAGACATATATAAAATATTTGTTTAAAGTCTCTGCCATTTCCTTGTTCCCCATTATAATGTCTCCTGTCTCAGTTTCTAAGGGACCAATGCTTACTTTTGTTACGCTCTTCCTTTTTACATACTCTTACAATCTATTTTTATATTTCTTGCTAGTTTACTCTCATATTCTATTTTATCCCTCTTAATCAATTTTTTGGTCATCCTTTGCTGGTTTCTAAAGCTCTCACAATTCTCAGGCTTACCACTATTCTTTGCAGCATTATAAGCCTCTTCTTTTAATCTAATACTATCCTTAACTTCTTCAGTTAGCCAAGGATGGATCACTTTTCCCATGGAGTTTTTATTTCTCAATGGAATGTATATTCATTGCAAATTTTGTAATATTTCATTAAATGTTTGCCACTGCTTATCAACTGTCATACCTTTTAATCTAATTTCCCAATCTACCTTAGCCAGCTCACCCCTCATACCTATGTAATTGGCTTTATTTAAGTTTAAGACTCTAGTTTCGGACTTAGGTAAGTCACTCTCAAACTTAACGTGAAATTCTATCATATTATGATCACTCTGCCCCACAGGATCCTTTACTATGAGATTACTAATTAACCCTGTCTCATGACACGAGACCTAAAATAGCCTGTTCCCTGGTTGGTTCCATGGCATATTGTTCCAGGAAACTGTCCCAAATGCATTGAGTTAACTTGCCCTCCAGACTACCTTTGCCAATTTGATTTGCCCAGTCTATATGAAAATTAAAGTCCCCCATGATTATTGCATTACCTTTGTTACAAGCTCCTATTATTTGTTGATTAATACTCTGCCCAACGGTATAGCTACTGTTACGGGGTCTATAAACTACACCCACCAGTGTTTTATGTCCCTAGTTATTTGTTATCTCCATCCATATTGATTCTACTTCCTGATCTTCCGAGTCAAGATCCTTTCTCGCTACTGTCCTTATGTCATCCTTTATCATCAGGGCTACCCCCACTCCTTTTCCAGTCTGCCTGTCTTTTCAAAACATCAAGTCCCCTGGAATATTTAGTTCCTAACCTTGGTCACCTTGCAACCATGTCTCTGTAATGACTATTAGATCAAAGCCATTTATCTCTATTTGTGCCACTAATTTGTCTATCTTGTTATGAATGCTTCATGCATTCAGATAAAGAGCCTTTAATTTTAACTTTTTATCATTCCCTGCTTTTATCTTATTCACTGATGCACTATTACCATTAAACTCTCTGTCCCTTCTTGTCACACTCTTTTTATCATTACCCAAATCGTTACACTGCTCCATTGCCTTGACTTTTCTCTTTAGACCCCTCACCCCGCCTTTTTAATTTATAGCCCTATCTATAGCCCTAGTTATTTGATTCACCAGGACACTGGTCCCAGCCTGGTTTAAGTGGAGCCTGTCCCAACGTAATAGCTCCCTCTTTCCCCAGTACTGGTGCCAGTGCCCCATGAATTGAAACCCCTTCCTCCCACACCATTCTTTCAGCCTCACATTTAACTCTCTGATCTGCTTGTCCCTATGCCAATTTGCGCGTGGCTCAGGTAACAATCCAGTGATTATTACCTTTGAGGTTCTGCTTTTTAATTTGTAACCTAGCTCTTTAAAATCTCTTCGCAGAACATCATTCCTAGTTTTACTATGTCGTTGGTTCCTACGTGAACCACAACAACTGGATCCTCCCCCTCCCACTCCAAGTACTTCTCCAGCCGCGAAGAGATATCCTTAACCCTGGCACCGGGCAGGCAACACAACCTTCGGAACTCTCGGTCGCGGCTGCAGAGAACAGTATCTATCCCCCTGACTATACTGTCCCCTAACACAACTACATTCCTTTTCACTCCCCCCACTTGAATGGCCTCCTGTACCATGGTGCTATGGTGAGTTTGCTCATCCACGCTGCAGATTCTGCTCTCATCCAAACAGGCAGCAAGATCCTCATACCTGTTGGATGCGGGCAAATGCCGACGTTCCTCCAGCACTGCACCCGAGGTCCCCTTACCTGCCTGAGTTGCAGTCACACCCTCCTGTCCCTGATCACTAACCAGACCTGTACCACTACCTAACGTAAGGGGTGGGACTGCCTCCTGGATCAAAGTGTCCAGATAACTCTCCCTCTCCCTGATATCCCATAATGTGAGCATCTCGGACTCCAGCTCAACAACTCTCAGCTGAAGTTCCTCGAGATGCAGGCACTTACTACGGATATGTGCTCGCCACAAACTCCCACATGCTGCAGTTGCAACACACCACCTGCACTGCCATCCCTATAAAACCTTGTTTTATTTATTTAATTAATTAGAGTTTATGTATTTATTTAATTTATCTTATAGTTTAGTTTTTAACTAATTATACTTAATCTAGTTTAAGTTATGCGTAGATTAAGTTTAATATTTACCTGTAACAAAAGTACTACAATATTGGAAGCAAAAAGTAGCACCTCCTTTCCCCTCTGCTCCGAATTTCCACTCTCTCCAAATTCCCAACTTTAACAACAATAACAACTTGTATTTATATAGTGCCTTTAACATAGTAAAACGTCCCAAGGTGCTGAACAGGAGTATTAGAAGACAAAAAATTTGACACCGAGCCACATAAGGAGAAATTAGGGCAGGTGACCAAAAGCTTGGTCAAAGAGGTAGGTTTTAAGGAGCGTCTTAAAGGAGGAAAGAGAGGTAGCGAGGCGGAGAGGTTTAGGCAGGGAATTCCAGAGCTTAGGGCCTAGGCAACAGAAGGCATGGCCACCAAAGGTGGAGCGATTATAATCAGGGATACTCAAGAGGGCAGAATTAGAGTGCAGATATCTCGGGGGGGGGGGGGGGGGCTGTGGGGCTGAAGGACATTACAGAGATAGGGAGGGGCGAGGCCATGGAGGGATTTGAAAACAAAGACTCTGTTTAGAAGCACTCCAATTAAGACCACTCTGTGCAAACCACTCGAAATTTCTGTGCTTCCTGTACAAGGACACCCAGGTCCCTGGGAATACCAACATTTCCCAGTCTCTCACCATTTAAAAAATATTCTGCTTTTCTATATTTCCTACCAAAGTGGATAACTTCACACTTCTCCACATTATATTCCATCTGCCACGTTCTTGCCCACTCACTTAACCTGTCTGTATCCCTTTGCAGCCTCTTGGCATCCTCCTCACAGCTTACTTTCCCACCTAACTTTGTATCGTCAGCAAACTTGGTATATTGCACTCGGTCCCCTCATCTAAGCCATTGCTTTAGATTGTAAATAGCTGAGGTCCAAGCACTAATCCTTGTGGTACCCCACTAGTTACAGTGTGTCAACCCAAAATGACCCATTAATTCCTACTGTCCGTTAACTAATCCTCAATCCATGCTAATATATTACCCCCAACCCCATGAGCCCTAATTTTATGCAATAAAATAATAATAATAACGCCACAAACTCCGTTCCCTTTCCCCGGCAACTGTCTAAGGCTGACCAAGTCTGTTCACAACCTTGGTGTCACATTTGATCACGAATTGAGCTTCCTACTTCCTATCCATTCAATCACTAAAACCGCCATTTACACCTTTGTAATATTGCCCGTTTCCAGCCTTACCTCAACTTATCTGCTTCTGAAACTCTCAGCCACGCCTTGATCACCTCTAGACTCGACTATTCCAAAGCACTCCTAGTTTTACCCTCCTAAACTTGAGGTCATCCAAAACTCTGCCGCCCGTGTGCTAACTCGCTCCAAGTCCCGCTCGCCCACCATCCCTGTGCTTGTTGACCTACATTGGCTCCCAGTTAAACACTGCCTCAATTTTAAAAATCTCATCCTTGTTTTCAAATCCCTCCATGGCCTCGCCCCATCTTATCTCTGTAATCTCCTCCAGCCCTAGAATCCCCCTGGACCTCTGTGCTCTGCCTATTCTGGCCTTTTGAACATCCCCAATTTTAATTGCTCCACCATTGGCGGGCGTGCCTTCAGCTGCCTTGGTGACGACATTTCCCTTTCATAAATCCACGTTGAATCTGCCCAATCATATGATTTTCTAAGTGCCCTGTTACCACATCCCTAATGATAGATTCTAGCACTTTTCCTACTACTGATGTCAGGCTAACTGGTCTGTAGTTCCCTGTTTTCTCTCTCCCTCCTTTCTTAAATAGCGGGGTTACATTTGCTACCTTCTAATCCACAGGGAACATTCTAGAATCTAGGGAATTCTGGAAGATCAAAACCAATGCATCCACTATCTCTGTAGCCACCTCTTTTAAAACCCTAGGATGAAGGCCGTCAGGTCCAGGGGATTTGTCAGCTTTTAGTCCCATTAATTTCTCCAGTACTATTCTTTACTAATACTAATTTCTTTAAGTTCCTCATTCTCGCTGCATCGTTGATTACGTACTATCTCCGGAATACTCACTCCCACTCCCAGGACCACGCTCTCCCACTCCCAGGACTGCACACTCCCACTCCCGGGACCGCCCACTCCCACTCCCGGGACCGCCCACTCCCACTCCCGGGACCGCCCACTCCCACTCCCGGGACCGCCCACTCCCACTCCCGGGACCACGCTCTCCCACTCCCAGGACCGCACACTCCCACTCCCGGGACCGCCCACTCCCACTCCCACGCCCACGACCGCCCACTCCCACTCCCGGGACCGCCCACTCCCACTCCCGGGACCACGCTCTCCCACTCCCAGGACCGCACACTCCCACTCCCGGGACCGCCCACTCCCACTCCCACGACCGCCCACTCCCACTCCCGGGACCACGCTCTCCCACTCCCAGGACCGCACACTCCCACTCCCGGGACCGCCCACTCCCACTCCCACGCCCACGACCGCCCACTCCCACTCCCGGGACCGCCCACTCCCACTCCCGGGACCGCCCACTCCCACTCCCGGGACCGCCACTCCCACTCCCACTCCCGGGACCGCCCACTCCCACTCCCGGGACCGCCCACTCCCACTCCCGGGACCGCCCACTCCCACGACCGCCCACTCCCACTCCCGGGACCGCCCACTCCCACTCCCGGGACCGCCCACTCCCACTCCCGGGACCGCCCACTCCCACTCCACCGACCACTGAATCCAACTCCACAAGCCACTCAATCCCACTCCATAAACCTTTCAAATCCACTCCATGGAACACTCCATGGAACAGTCAATCACACTCCATTTCCCTGCATTACCACAGTGACTCCACTTCAAAAGTACTTCATTGGTGTAAAGCACTTTGGGATGTCCGGAGGTCGTGAAAGGTACTACATAATTGCAATTTTTTCATTCTTTCTTATAGCCCACTCAATCCTGCTCCCTGGAACGCTCCATCCCTCTCCCTGGAACGCTCCATCCCGCTCCCTGGAACGCTCCATCCCGCTCCCTGGAACGCTCCATCCCGCCCCCTGGAACGCTCCATCCCGCCCCCTGGAACGCTCCAGCCCGCTCCCTGGAACGCTCCATCCCGCCCCCTGGAACGCTCCATCCCGCCCCCTGGAACGCTCCATCCCGCCCCCTGGAACGCTCCATCCCGCTCCCTGGAACGCTCCATCCCGCTCCCTGGAACGCTCCATCCCGCCCCCTGGAACGCTCCATCCCGCCCCCTGGAACGCTCCAGCCCGCCCCCTGGAACGCTCCAGCCCGCCCCCTGGAACGCTCCAGCCCGCCCCCTGGAACGCTCCATCCCGCTCCCTGGAACGCTCCAGCCCGCCCCCTGGAACGCTCCATCCCGCCCCCTGGAACGCTCCATCCCGCCCCCTGGAACGCTCCAGCCCGCTCCCTGGAACGCTCCATCCCGCTCCCTGGAACGCTCCATCCCGCCCCCTGGAACGCTCCATCCCGCCCCCTGGAACGCTCCAGCCCGCCCCCCGGAACGCTCCATCCCGCTCCCCGGAACGCTCCATCCCGCCCCCTGGAACGCTCCAGCCCGCCCCCTGGAACGCTCCATCCCGCCCCCTGGAACGCTTCAGCCCGCCCCCTGGAACGCTCCAGCCCGCTCCCTGGACCGCTCCATCCCGCCCCCTGGAACGCTCCATCCCGCCCCCTGGAACGCTTCCAGCCCGCCCCCTGGAACGCTCCATCCCGCCCCCTGGAACGCTCCATCCCGCCCCCTGGAACGCTCCATCCCTCCCCCCTGGAACGCTCCATCCCGCCCCCTGGAACGCTCCATCCCGCCCCCTGGAACGCTCCAGCCCGCCCCCTGGAACGCTCCATCCCGCCCCCTGGAACGCTCCAGCCCGCCCCCTGGAACGCTCCATCCCGCCCCCTGGAACGCTTCAGCCCGCCCCCTGGAACGCTCCAGCCCGCCCCCTGGAACGCTCCATCCTGCACTGCCCTGTGACCTACCTGGTCTTGGGCGCTGCTGCCCTGCATGCCAGGTCAACCGCCTGATGCTCCTCCGGAAGGCCGATTTGAACTGACTCATGATGGCACTCCGGGTCTGCAATAAATAAAACAGCGATTAATCGATTAATCAGTGCCCAGAAGGCTATCAGAAACAGTGACCAGGTCATTCTGAGCAGTGGAATCAGAATCAGGCACAATCGGTTTCAATACTAATCGATTAATAATCAGCATTGATCACAACAGCAATAGCAATCGGAATCGGTCAGAAACATTGACTAACTATCGCTTACTAATCGCAATCAGCCGCAGCTTTTGAAGAACCAGCGATCAGAGCAGCGCTCGGCCAGTGACTGCTGACTAATCGCTCTCAGTAACCGATTAGTGATCCCGCTCCTCCCCTGACCGATGTATCGGAGCCGGCTCGGCCGCAACACCCTCACCCCAACCCCAAACCCCGGCTCCCCCCCACCGGGTGCCCCCACCGGGCTCTCTCCCCCCCGGGTTCCTCCCCCCCGGCTCTCTTCCCCCGCCCCCGGCTCTCCCCGCTCACCTGGCCGCTCTCAGGTGCAGGTTTCCGGACTGGGAGCGGGGCTGGTCCTCGGTACAGTATAGCCCCGCCCCCGGGAAACCCCGCCCCCGGAAACCCCGCCCCCTGGGAAACCACGCCCCCGCAAACCCCGCCCCCCGGGAAACCCAGCCCCCTGAAACCCCGCCCCTGCAAACCCCGCCCCCCCGGGAAACCCCGCCCCCCCGGGAAACCCCGTCCCCGGGAAACCCCGCCCCCGCAAACCCCGCCCCCGGGAAGCCCCGCCCCCGCAAACCCCGCCCCCTGGGAAACCACGCCCCCGCAAACCCCGCCCCCGGGAAACCACGCCCCCGCAAACCCCGCCCCCGGGAAACCCCGCCCCCTGAAACCCCGCCCCCAGACACCCCGTCCCCTGAAACCCCGCCCCCCGGGAAACCCAGCCCCCTGAAACCCCGCCCCCAGAAACCCCGTCCCCTGAAACCCCGCCCCTGCAAACCCCGCCCCCCCAGGAAACCCAGCCCCCCGCAAACCCCGCCCCCTGAAACCCCGCCCCTGCAAACCCCGCCCCCCCAGGAAACCCAGCCCCCCGCAAACCCCACCCCCTGAAACCCCGCCCATGCAAACCCCGCCCCCGGGAAACCCCCCTCGGAAACCCCACCCCCCAGGAAACCAGCGTAAGAGATTAGTGTGTAAAGTTAAGCCACATGGGATTGGGGGTAAAGTATTGACTTGGATAGAGAACAGGTTGGCAGATAGGAAGCAAAGAGTTGGAATAAACGGGTCTTTTTCCGAGTGGCAGGCAGTGACTAGTGGGGTACCGCAGGGATCAGTGCTAGGACCCCAGCTATTCACAATATATATTAATGATCTAGACAAGGGAACTAGAAGTAATATCTCCATGTTTGCAGACGACACAAAGCTGGGTGGGCGTGTGTGTTGTGAGGAGGATGCTGAGAAACTCCAGTACGATTTGGACAGGTTGGGTGATTGGGCAGAAGCATGGCAGATGCAGTATAATGTGGATAAATGCGAGGTTATCTGAATGGCAATAGATTGGGAGAAGGGGAAGTGCAATGAGACCTGGGTGTCCTTGTGCACCAGTCGCTGAAGGTAAGCATGCAGGTGCAGCAGGCGGTTAAGAAGGCAAATAATATGTTGGCCTTCGTAACGAGAGGGTTTGAGTACAGGAACAAGGATGTCTTGCTGCAGTTGTACAGGGCCTTGGTGAGACCACATCTTGAGTACTGTGTGCAGTTTTGGTCGCCTTATCTGAGGAAGGATGTTCTTGCCATGGAGGGAGTGCAGCGAAGATTCACCTGGGATGGCAGGAATGATATATGAGGAGAGATTGGGTCGATTGGGCTTATACTCGCTGCAGTTTAGAAGAATGAGAGGGGATCTCATTGAAACTTATAAAATTCTGACAGGACTAGACAGACTAGATGCAGGAAGGATGTTCCCGATGGTCGGGGAGTCCAGAACCAGGGGTCACAGTCTAAGGATAAGGGGTAAGCCATTTAGGACAGAGATGCGGAGGAATTTCTTCACCCAGAGAGTGGTGAACCTGTGGAATTCTCTACCACAGAAGGCAGTAGAGGCCAATTCATTAAATATATTCAAGAAGGAGTTGGATATATTTCTTAAGGCTAAAGGGATCAAAGGATATGGGGAGAAGGCATGGACAGGGTACTGAAGTTGGATGATCAGCCATGATCTCATTGAATGGCGGAGCAGGCTGGAGGGGCCGAATGGCCTACTCCTGCTCCTATCTTCTATGTTTCTCACCCCCCCCGGGAAACCAGACCCCCCCGGGAAACCAGCCCCACCCCCGGGAAACCAGCCCCCCTCCCGGGTAACCAGCCCCCCCACGGGAAACCAGCCCCCCCCCCGGGTAACCAGCCCCCCCACGGGAAACCAGCCCCCCCCCCCGGGAAACTAGCCCCCCTCCCGGGTAACCAGCCCCCCCTCGGGAAACCAGCCCCCCCCCCCGGGAAACTAGCCCCCCTCCCGGGTAACCAGCCCCCCCTCGGGAAACCAGCCCCCCCCCCCCGGGAAACTAGCCCCCCTCCCGGGTAACCAGCCCCCCCTCGGGAAACCAGCCCCCCCCCGGGAAACCAGTCCCCCCCTGGGAAACCAGCCCCCCCCCCGGGAAACCAGCCCCCCCCCCGGGAAACCAGCCCCCCTCCCGGGTAACCAGCCCCCCCACGGGAAACCAGCCCCCCCCCGGGAAACCTGCCCCCCCCCGGGAAACTAGCCCCTCCCTGGTAACCAGCCCCCCCACGGGAAACCAGCCCCCGGGAAACTAGCCCCCCCAGGAAACCTGCCCCCCCCCCGGGAAACCAGCCCCCCTCTTCACAGAGCTGTCAAACGCTGACATTTCTTCTTTCAAGAAGTCTTGACAGATGGAACATCAGACATTGAGGTGCTCTGTCAGTGACTTCCTCCCTAATTGGCCTGCTGAGCCATCTCTCTCTCAGTTCAGTTCAGTTCAGTTCAAATGCTTTATTGGCATGAAAGTTTACAGAGAACCATATTGCCAAAGCTTACATTGCAAAAAGGTACAGTTTTCCAACATTCTGTAGGTGTCTCTCTATCTCTATCTCTCTCTCTATCTCTATCTCTCTCTCTATCTCTCTCTGTCTCTATCTCTCTCTCTATCTCTCTCTGTCTCTCTCTCTCTCTGTCTCTCTCTCTCTCTCTATCTCTCTCTGTCTCTCTCTCTCTGTCTCTCTCTCTCTCTCTCTCTGTTTCTCTCTCTATCTCTCTCTGTCTCTCTCTCTCTCTGTCTCTCTCTCTCTCTGTCTCTCTCTCTCTCTCTGTCTCTCTCTCTCTCTGTCTCTCTCTCTCTCTCTCTCTGTTTCTCTCTCTGTCTCTCTCGCTCTCTCTCTCTCCTCCTCCATTGACAGGGTCTGCCATTCTATCCCTCCTCCTCATGCAGGTCTCTAGCCCACCTACTCCTCAATATGGCCACTATCTGTCTCCCCACCCCAATCTCTCTCTCTCTCATTACCATCCTTGCAGCAGTGTCCTGATAAAATAAAACAAGATTTCTCTCTGTGCTGCTCTCTCGCTCTTTATTTCTCTTTGTATCCCAGTGCGTGGGGCTGACTTTAACCCCTGCCTTCCCAGCGGATTCCGCCTCCAGTTGCCCACTTTGATTGGACATATTCCTGGAGGTTTCACCACTTGACCTTCTGACTCCAACTGCTTTGTTCCCCCCATCGCCAATCATTTTATAAATAATCAATAAGAGTGTTCAAAGAAAATAAAAATACACTTTTTTAAATGCTTCACAGTGTCCTGGAGACTAACCTTCAATTCCGGGAGACTCCAGGACAATCCTGGGCGGGGTGGGGGCGGTCGGGGGTCGGGGGTCAGGGGGGGGGTCAGGGGTTGGGGGGCACTGACCCACTCTGTTCCCATCCTGATCTGGCCGAGTGGCGGCTGGGATACCCTCGGAGCCGGCGAGCTCCTCTCTAAAGATGCAGATGGGGCTCCGACTGTAATCGCCGACCAGCTGCTTCCTGCCGCCGTGGTTGGGAAATGGAGGAGCGACACGTTAATGTGCCCTGGTGTTAACCGCGGCCGAACCTGCCCCGCTACACCGCATCCTGCCGGGGAGTTAAACTCAGGGCCTGTGGTTTCCTGTTTCCCGCCCCTCTCCTCTCCCCTCGCCCCCTCTCCCCCCCTCCCCTCTCCCCTCCCCCCTCTCCCCCTCCCCCTGCCCACCTCTCCCCTCTCCCCCTCTCCCTGATCTCCTCCCCCCTCCTCCCCCCTGCCCCCTCCTCCCCCCCTCTCCCCTATCCCTGCTCTACTCTCCTCTCTCCTCCCTCCTCTCCTCTCCCCTCTCTACTCTCCCCTATCCCCCTCTCCTCTCTCCTCCCTCCTCCCCTCCCTCACACAAACTCTCTCAATGCCACCTCTTTTCCTCCCCCACTCCAAGCTGCTCAGAGAGCCGGTTTTGGCTGAGCCTGAGGACAAGAGGCCGCTGCTCAGGGATGGTTGCCAGGGGAAGGGGGGAGCGGAGGGTGGGTGGAGCTGTCCCAGAGCGGCTGTCAATGCCGAGAGAGCGGAGCCAGGGTTTGGGGTGGGGTGGGGTGGGTGGTTGAAGGGTTAATAAAAGGTCATCATGTGGGGAGTCGGGGTGTGGAGTTTGCAGGAGGGTGAAAAGTCCACCTCTTAGAATCCGCTCTCCCCGATTCCTGGCAAAATGCCACACCTTCCCTCCTCATTCCCCTGCCCTGAATCAGATAGGTTACCTTTTATAAATCCAAAGTTCACACCATGTTTGCCTATTGTGCAATGTATTGTGACTGTCGCTCTTTCTCACTGATGTGGTGTGAGGTGGGGTGAACCAGACACAGGTTTTGCTATCGTACAGGTGTTGCTGAATTGAATGATGTAGAATTCACAGCACAGGCCATTCAGCCCAACTGGTCTATGCCAGTGATTATACTCCACATGAGCCCCCACCCACATCTAATGAACTGCCCCCCTTTCCCTCTATCCCTTCTCCCTTATGTTCATCAATGTTTCAACCTCTCCATGTGGTAGCAAGTTCCACATTCTCACCATTCGCTCAATTTCTTTATTTGATCCATTAGTGGGCCAGCAATGCAACACCTTGAATTTGATATCCTTGTGTTCAAACCCCTCCATGGCCTCGCCCCTCCCTATTTCTGTAACCTCCTCCAGCCTCCTCTAATTCTGCCCTCTTGAGCATCCCCGATTTTCTTTGCTCCACCATTGGCGGCCGAGCCTTCAGCTCCCTGGGCCCTGATCGCAGCAATTTCCTCCATAAACCTGTCCGCCTCGCTCAGCTTCTCGCTCCTCCTTTAAGGTGCTTCTTAAATCTACCTCTTTGACCAAACTATTGGCCACGTGTCCTAATAGCTCCTTATATGGCTCGGTGTCAAATTTTAGCTGATTATCATTCCCGATTGTTCCGGAGTCTCCCGGAATTAAAGATTACTCTCCAGGACATTGCTATGAGCAACTCGGGAAAACTCATGGAGGGCATTAAAAAATATTGGCCTGGAAATTCAGTCGCGTTTGCGCCCACTTATTGGCTATAGAGTGGTTTGCGCCGGAAGTTTTTTAGCGCCCGAAATTCAGTTGGTCCCTAACAGCGGTGTTAGCCGGTAGCGCTGCGCCGGCACCGATGACGTCATCGGTGTGCGCAGCGCCCCGGTTCCAATGCTATTCCGTCCCGATGGCCAAATTCAGTTGCGGCCGCCTCGCCCGTAGCGGCCGCAAACAGCGTTTGAAAAACGGTGCCTTGCAGCTCCGAGAGGCCGGCGCATAAAGGTGGAGGGGCGGCTGGCCGCTTTCCCCGGCGGCCGCCTGGCCGCACCTCCCTCCCCGGACTCCTGCACCACCCCCCCGCGGCATTGGTGTCTGACTCCCACGAGCCCGGCACTTCTCCGTGGTGCCGGGCTCATTTGCCGGGGGAATCCAGCGGCGATCTCACGGCTGCAGGCAGCTCCTCCTTAAGAGAAGGAGGAGGCCTGCAGTACCCCCAGCCTGCCGCACCGCATCGGGTGCCGCAGCGGCAGCTGGACGCCTGAAACTGACTTTCATCGCCCCAAACGAGGCGGCCAAACCCTGCAATAGCGCCCACCTCCGTCTTGGGGCGGCGCAACTGAATTTCAGGCGGGCGCGACGGGAATCCGGGCGAGCGCAACATTTCGGGCACTAAAGACCTGACGCGGCGATACCGAATTTTTAGCCCATTGTGTTTTTTCATTCTCTTTGAAGATGTTTGTTTATTAGTTGTAGAAATATTGGACATGGGGCTGAGGGGGGGAAGGGCTGTTTGACTGACCATCAGCAATCATCCAAATCGGGTCATTTGTTCACTGTCCAATTGGGATGGGAATGTGAGGATGGACATGTCCTGTGACCAATGGCGGGAGAGTGGGGGGCGGGGCAGTTGGGGGACAGGAGGTCATGTGATGAAATCTCCTGCACTACGACCAACCAGAGGTGGTGACCATCTAACCTGGGCTTGTTGTGTGGTTACAGGAGCCTGTCGGTGGGGGAGGTGCACTATCCATTGTCTCCCTTACCCTTGGTTAGCTCACTTTTCAATCGAGAATTGTCTTGCCTCACTGGCCAGTAAAGGTGCGACATTGTAAAAGGAACCAAGCCCAGAGCCTGGGGCCCTGCCAGCACAGGTGTGGTATGGTGTCTCATTTCAGCCCTGCCTGAACACGTCTGCAAAAACAACCAGAATAGGAACAGAAGCAAAGCAAAGGCATGCAGAGGGAACTGGGGCAGAGGTCAAACAGTCACCCGGGGCGGGGAGAGAGCTTCACAGAGCTCGACACCTACTCCACCTACAACTGCACCGCTCTCACAGGCCGGCCTACTGCCAAGACAGTGCTGATTGGCAGGGCTCACAGACAGCGAGCACTCACCACAGGATGGGTACCGGGTACACCCCTTGTACTGGAGGGGGCACCTCCCGGGGTGGGAACTGTGTATGCCCCTAGTGAGGGCACTCACGGTCTCTTCCCCTCCCTCATACCTGTAGTGTATGTAACCGTTCTACCTTTAAGAGAACTATTGTATGTAACCGTCCACCTTTAAGAGAACTATTTTAGGTGTTGCACTACTTTATCTTGGCTGCTGTATACTGTAATACCGGTGGTGACCACACCGGTATATAAGTGCTGTGTAAGGATTTATTGGGCAGATTCACCCTGACCTTCGAATAGTAAAGTCCTGTTAAAGTTACTCTTGTAGTCTGTGTATTAATTCACCATATAACCCACAGACTTTACAGTGGCGACGGGTTCGATCTTACCCTGCGGCAGCGACGCACCCGAAGCAGTTAACGAGCGTCGAGAAGAGGCACCCGCCTCGTCGTTCTGCTGAGAGAAGACTCGAGTCTGCAGAGCAAGGAAGAAGGAAGGATTCAGACACGAAGCCTTCCATCAGCAACAGGCTGTTATTGTCCCTTCTGCCACGGCGGTGAGTGAGCCGATCAGCCAAGAGAAGCAAGTCGGCCACGTTGACTGTGAGTAGGGGGGAAATAAAAAGAAACGGAGGATAAGGGCGGTGAACTCGACCACGGTCGGGGGAAAGGAGCCGGACAGAAGTCGGGCCCAGAGGCGCTGAGACTGGGGCAGCGTAGGGCATGGAAGCCGCGGTACAAGCGGGAACGCAGCCGGTGTGAGAGACCGGGCTACAAGCGGGAACGCAGCCGGTGTGAGAGACCGGGCTACAAGCGGGCTGGGAGACGCAACAGCGTCGTGAGACAGCTAGACCGCGACCGGCGAAAAAGGCCGGGCAGCTACCGAGGCCACGAGGCGCTGCGACCGGGATCGTAAGGCGCGGGAAGATATAAAAAGAAATAAAACCGCGGAGAACTCAGCCGCAGCCGGGGGAGGAAAGGACCGGACTGCGAGAGGGCTGGGAGGCGCGATTGGAAGCCGCTGAGGGAGAAACAGAGCCCGAGTGAAGGGGGAACGGGACCGAGCGAGATTCCGCCCAGCGGCTGGAACTGTTCGCCGCCAACGGGATGTCCCCAGTGCCGGTTGCCGGCCGAGAAAAGGGAACAAGGAACGCACTGAAGCCGGCGCGCAGGCTGCGAACTCCGAAAGTCGTCCGAAGGAAAGCTTACCCCTCCCGCCAGGGGAAGAAACGCGAGAAGCCGCCAGTAGGCGGGGAAGAAGACAGAAGCGGGAAACCGCCATTTTGAAAGTGGGCGGGGAAGAAGACAAGCGCGGGAAACCGCCATTTTTGGAAAAAAAAAGTAACGAACAAATTCGTTGTGGTTTCTCAAAAAGATAGTGAAGATGCCTAAGCATGGTAACATCAACAACTTCGATTCCGAGGTGGAAGATTGGGCCACGTACGTAGAACGCATCGAGATATATTGTGAGGCCAATAAAATAGCAGAGGATGATAAAGCTCTCACCTTATTAAACGCAATGGGGGCGAAGACATACGGGCTATTGAAGCATCTTCTATCACCAGCTAAACCGGCGGATCAGACTTTCGCTGATATTGTTGCTGTCCTGAAGGATCATTTGAACCCCACACCGCTGATGTTGGCGGAACGATTCAAATTTTATGCGAGAACGCAACGGAAAGAGGAAAGCAACGCGGAATACTTGGTCGAACTGCGTAGACTAGCGAAATACTGCCAGTTTGGGGAAAATCTGACAGAGGCATTGAGAGACAAGTTCGTGTGCGGGTTGTCAAAGGAAGGAACACAAAAGCGACTGCTCGAAGAGAACGATCTTACACTTGACAAGGCTGTCCTTATTGCAGCATCACACGAAGCAGCCGCGAGAGGCACTGCGGAAATGCAGCTGAAGGCAGCGGTACTCAGCGTGGATCAAATGACTTCGGGTACAACAAAATGTTATCGTTGTGGGAAGACAACACACGACCAGAACCAATGCTGGTTTAAAAACCAGGAATGTAGAAAATGTGGCAAGCTGGGTCACATAGCTAAAGTATGCCGGTCAGGAAAGAAGACCAACAACAGAAAAAAGTCACCGCAGGAAAAGTACAGCAAGGTACACAAGGTGGCTGAGAAGAGTTCAGATGAACAGAATTCGGATTCAGACCCGAACGGCCAGGAACTGGGTAGTCTGAGAATTCACAATGTGAGTAAGGAAGCTGACCTACAAACTATCTGGGTCACACTAAAAGTAGCCGGAGTCCAAGTGAAAATGGAATTGGACACAGGATCAGCCCTATCAGTCATAAATCGAAGGGATTAGAACCGGCTATTCTCACATATACCCTTGAGAGATACCAAGATTGTATTGCAGACATACACGGGGCATAAAGCATACCCCATGGGAGAGATACAAGTCAAGGTGAGAGACAGGGGCAAAGAACACCAAGGAATGGACTTATATGTACTACCTGAGGGAGGTCCACCACTTCTGGGACGGGAGTGGATCAGGGAAATAAACATGGAATGGCACTACCTAAAAGCAATGAAAACGTTCTTTGACACAGAGTGGGAGAATCTGGAAAGACAACAGAAACAGCTGAGGGAGAAAAGGGAGCAGGAGCACACAAACCGTCTGCACAAAGAGGCCAAACGAATCAAAGCTGATTCGGTTTCTGAAGGTGCGTGCTCTAATCTGGTGGAGCAAGATGTTCAGCAACTGAAGGCGCTTGTTAGCAGATTGCAGGCAGAAAAGGCTGAGTTGGTCGCCATGAATTCCGAGCTCCTACTGAAGTTGGGTGCAGCATCACCGGACGATTCATTTGTGGAAATTCGAATGGTGGAGGCTGCGGATGATGGCGAAGTAGAAACAGCAAAGGAGCCCCAGGGCAAGGTTATAAACAGCCCTGCAGCTACTGGGAAACGGATGAGGTCAGAAGAGTTAACGGTCAGCCAACTCCTTCATATGCTGAGGGACAAGACTCTGAAATGAGAACAATTTGAACACGAGCTTCAATCTTCAAAGGAAAGGGGTTCGGAGCTCTCAAAAGTTATTGAAATAGCTGAGGTTGCAACACAGACTGAGAAGATGGCAGCAGAGCAACCCTTGGATGCCAAAAGTACGCTGACTCACGTCAATGTCGAACAACAAAATGCTGAAACAGCTGCTCCAGTAGAGGGATTGAATAGTACGATCAATCAATCTCCGAAGGAAGTTGAAGCATTGAAATCACGAATGAGGTCATTAATAAAAGACTTGCAGGAAGCCCAGAAAAAGCTGGAGGAAGCTGAACACATGAAGAAGTCTCTTCAGGAGAGATATCGGGACTTGGAACAAAAGCTGGCTAACGTCCAGCTGGGCATGGAGGAAATAAAAGACCCTCTCGCTGGCCTAGCTCAGGACGACACCGATTATTACCATGTCCTGTTGAACGACACCGAATATAACGATGACCTGTTCTGCCCAGCTTGTGGGGAAATCTTCCGAAGTGCACAAACCCTGAAGAATCACAAAAAGTCTAAGAAACACCGGGAGATGGTGGCGCTGCTAAGGCAACAGGAGAAAGAGGAGGAGGAACTGTGCATGCGGCTGGCAGCGGAGCACAGAGAGTCTCCAAGAAGCAGGAAAGGAAAAGAGGAAACAGAAGAAGATGTCCCATCTGAACCATTATCACCTCTACCAGATCACGCATGTGGTCCCTCCGAACGGAGCCAAATCAGTTTGGAAGTAGAAAAACTTCCCAAGGTACTCAAGCTTTTAGAAGTCAACAATGCTGGTTCAGAAGTGACGGAAGTTCAAGCTGTTAAGTCCAGTGAAGGACTATTGGATGAGTCACTCCAGCAACGTGAACCGACTACACCACAGGAAACTGCTACACCACCAAGGCGTTGTCCGGACCGAGTCAAGAAGCACAGGAGGCGCCTCCACAGAGACTGAATCTGTGAACTGTTTTCCGCAGAGACTGAATCTGTGAACTGTTTTCCGCAGAGACTACATCTGTGAACTGTTTTCCGCAGAGACTACATCTGTGAACTGTTTTTAAATGAAGTTGGATAGATGTTATGATGTTATGTTTAATGGGGAATAAGTATGTTGTAAGCTAAAAAGGGAGGATTGTAGTGTATGTAACCGTTCTACCTTTAAGAGAACGATTGTATGTAACCGTCCACCTTTAAGAGAACTATTTTAGGTGTTGCACTACTTTATCTTGGCTGCTGTATACTGTAATACCGGTGGTGACCACACCGGTATATAAGTGCTGTGTAAGGATTTATTGGGCAGATTCGCCCTGACCTTCGAATAGTAAAGTCCTGTTAAAGTTACTCTTGTAGTCTGTGTATTAATTCACCATATAACCCACAGACTTTACAATACCTATCTCTATTTTCTCATTCACTCTGTGTCAGTATTTACAGGGGAAACCAGGAGTGTGTCAATATTTACAGTGTGTCCTGGAAGTGTGTCAATATTTACAGAGGTTCCTGGGAGTGCGTCAGTAATAACAGGGGTTTCCGGGAGTGTTTCAAAATTTAGAGGGGACCCAGGCGTGTGTCAGTATTTACAGGGAGTCTCAGGTGTGTGTCAGTATTTACAGGGGACCCATGAGTGTGTCAGGATTTACAGGGAGTCCCAGGAGTGTGTCAGTATTTACAGGGAGTCCCAGGAGTGTGTTAGGATTTACAGGGAGTCCCAGGAGTGTGTCAGTATTTACAGGGAGTCCCAGGAGTGTGTCAGGATTTACAGGGAGTCCCAGGAGTGTGTCAGGATTTACAGGGAGTCCCAGGAGTGTGTCAGTATTTACAGGGAGTCCCAGGAGTGTGTCAGGATTTACAGGGAGTCCCAGGAGTGTGTCAGGGTTTACAGGGAGTCCCAGGAGTGTGTCAGTATTTACAGGGAGTCCCAGGAGTGTGTCAGGGTTTACAGGGAGTCCCAGGAGTGTGTCAGGATTTACAGGGAGTCCCAGGAGTGTGTCAGGATTTACAGGGAGTCCCATGAGTGTGTCAGGATTTACAGGGAGTCCCAGGAGTGTGTCATTATTTACAGGGAGTCCCAGGAGTGTGACAGGATTTACAGGGAGTCCCAGGAGTGTGTCAGTATTTACAGGGAGTCCCAGGAGTGTGTCAGGATTTACAGGGAGTCCCAGGAGTGTGTCAGGATTTACAGGGAGTCCCAGGAGTGTGTCAGGATTTACAGGGAGTCCCAGGAGTGTGTCAGGATTTACAGGGAGTCCCAGGAGTGTGTCAGGATTTACAGGGAGTCCCAGGAGTGTGTCAGTATTTACAGGGAGTCCCAGGAGTGTGTCAGGATTTACAGGGAGTCCCAGGAGTGTGTCAATATTTACAGGGAGTCCCAGGAGTGTGTCAATATTTACAGGGAGTCCCAGGACTGTGTATCTGAGTTTTCCAGTGATCCAAAGTGTGTCTGAACATTTAGAAAGAGTCCTGGGAGTTTGAGTATTTCTGGAGAACCCCAGTGTGAGTATAACTATTACAGTCCCTTGCCACCTTGTGTCTATTACAGACCCAGTGCCACCTTGTGTCTATTACGGTCCCAGTGCCAACTTGTGTCTATTACAGCCCCAGTGCCACCTTGTGTCTATTACAACCCCAGTGCCACCTTGTGCCTATTAAAGTCCCAGTACCACCTGGTTTTTATTACAGTTGCAGTGCCACCTGGTTTCTATTAAAGTCCCAGTGCCACCTGGTTTCTATTACAGTCCCAGTGCCACCTTCTGTCTAGTAGAGTCTGATTGCCACCTTGTATCTATTACAGTCCTAGTGCCACCTTGTGTCTATTACAGCCCCAGTGCCACTTTGTGTCTATTACAGCCCCAGTGCCACCTTGTGTCTATTACAGTCCCAGTACTCTTTTGTTTATTACAGCCCCAGTACCACCTTATGTTTATTACAGCCCCAGTACCACCTTGTGTCTAATACAGCCCAAGTACCAGCTTATGTCTATTACAGCCCCATTGCCAACTTGTGAAAATTACAGCCCCAGTACCTCCTTGTGAATGTTACAGCCCCAGTGCCACCTTGTGTCTATTACAGCCCCAGTACCACCTTGTGTCTATTACAGGCCCAGTGCCACCTTGTGTCTATTGCAGCCCCAGTGCCTCCTTGTGACTATTACAGCCCCAGTACCTCCTTGTGTCTTATACAGCCCCAGTGCCACCTTGTGTCCATTACAGCCCCAGTGCAACCCTGTGTCTATTACAGCCCCAGTACCACCTAGTGTCAGCTACAGCCCCAATGCCACCTTGTGTCTATTACAGCCCCAGTGCCACCTTCTGTCCATTACAGCCCCAGTGCCAACTTGTATCCATTAGAGCCCCAGTGCCACCATGTTTCTATTACAGCCCCAGTGCCACCTTGTGTCTATTACAGCCCCAGTGCCACCTTGTGTCTATTACAGCCCCAGTGCCACCTTGTGTCTATTACAGCCCCAGTGCCACCTTGTTTCTTTTACAGCCCCATTGCCATCTGGTGTCTATTACAGCCCCAGTGCCACCTAGTGTCTATTACAGCCCCAGTGCCACTTTGTGTCTATTACAGCCCCAGTGCCACCTTGTGTCTATTGCAGCCCCAGTGCCACCTTGTGTCTATTACAGCCCCAGTGCCAACTTGTGTCCATTACAGCCCCAGTGCCACCTTGTGTCTATTACAGCCCCAGTGCCACCTTGTGTCTATTACAGCCCCAGTGCCACCTTGTTTCTTTTACAGCCCCATTGCCAACTGGTGTCTATTACAGCCACAGTGCCACCTAGTGTCTATTACAGTCCCAGTGCCACCTTGTGTCTATTGCAGCCCCAGTGCCACCTTGTGTCTATTACAGCCCCAGTGCCAACTTGTGTCCATTACAGCCCCAGTGCCACCTTGTTTCTATTACAGCCCCAGTGCCACCTTGTGACTATTACAGCCCCAGTGCCACCTTGTGTCTATTGCAGCCCCAGTGCCACCTTGTGTCTATTACAGCCCCAGTGCCAACTTGTGTCCATTACAGCCCCAGTGCCACCTTGTTTCTATTACAGCCCCAGTGCCATCTTGTGACTATTACAGCCCCAGTGCCACCTTGTTTCTATTACAGCCCCAGTGCCATCTTGTGACTATTACAGCCCCAGTGCCACCTTGTGTCTCTTACAGCCCCAGTGCCACCTTGTGTCTATTACAGCCACAGTGCCACCTTGTGTCCATTACTGCCCCAGTGCCACCTTGTGTCTATTACAGCCCCAGTGCCACCTTGTGTCTATTACAGCCCCAGTGCCACCTTGTGTCTCTTACAGCCCCAGTGCCACTTTGTGTCTATTCCAGCCCCAGTGCCACCTTGTGTCTATTACAGGCCCAGCACCACCTTGTGTCTATTACAACCCCGTGCCACCTTGTGCCTATTACAGCCCCAGTGGCATCTTGTGTCTATTCCAGCCCCAGTGCCATGCTGTGTCTATTACAGCCCCAGTGCTGCGTTGTGTCTATTACAGACCCATTGCCACCTTGTGTCTATTACCACCCCAGTGCCACCTTGTTTCTATTACAGTCCCAGTACGACCTTGTTTCTATTACAGCCCCAGTGCCACTTTGTGTCTATTCCAGCCCCAGTGCCACCTTGTGTCTATTACAGGCCCAGCACCACCTTGTGTCTATTACAACCCCGTGCCACCTTGTGCCTATTACAGCCCCAGTGGCATCTTGTGTCTATTCCAGCCCCAGTGCCATGCTGTGTCTATTACAGCCCCAGTGCTGCATTGTGTCTATTACAGACCCATTGCCACCTTGTGTCTATTACCGCCCCAGTGCCACCTTGTTTCTATTACAGTCCCAGTACGACCTTGTTTCTATTACAGTCCCAGTGCCACCTTGTGTCTATTACAGCCCCAGTGTCACCTTGTTTCTATTACAGCCCCAGTGCCACATTGTGTCTATTACAGCCCCATGCCACCTTGTTTCTATTACAGCCCCAGTGCCACCTTGTGTCTATTACAGCCGCAGTGCCACCTTGAGTCAATTACAGCCCCAGTACCAACTTTTGTCTATGTGGGCCCCAGTAACACCTTGTGTCTATTACAGCCCCAGTACCATCTTGTGTCTATTACAGCCCCAGTTCCACCTAGTGACTATTACACTCCCAGTGCCACCTTGTGTCTATTACAGCCCCAGTGCCACCTTGTGTCTATTACTGCATCAGTGCCATGTTGTGTCTACTCCAGCCCCAGTGCCACACTGTATCTATTACATCTCCAGTGCCACCTTTTGTCTATTAATGTCCCAGTGCCACCTTGTTTCTGTTACAGCCCCAGTACCACCTTGTGACTATTAGAGTCCCAGTGCCACCTTGTTTCTATTGCAGCCCCAGTACCATCTTGTGTCTATTTGAGCCCCAGTACCACCTTGTGTCTATTAAATTCCCAGGACCACCTTGTGTCTATTACAGCCCCACTGCCACATTGTGCCTATTACAGCCCCAGTGCCACCTTGTGTCTATTACAGTCACAGTGCCACCTTGTGTCTGTTACTGCCCCAATGCCACCTTGTGTCTATTATAGCCCTGATGCCACCATGTTGTAATTACAGCCTCAATGACACCTTGTTTCTATTACAGCCCCTGTGCCACCTTGTGTCTATTACAGTCACAGTGCCACCTTTTGTCTATTACAGCCCCAGTGCCACCTTGTGTCTATTACAGCCCCAGTGCCACCTTGTGTCTATTACAGCCCCAGTGCCACCTTATGCATATTACAGGCCCAGTGCCACCTTTTGTTTATTACAGCCCCGGTGCCACCTTGTGCCTATTACAGCCCCGGTGCC
Organism: Somniosus microcephalus; assembly: GCF_052327205.1. Taxonomy (NCBI): domain Eukaryota; kingdom Metazoa; phylum Chordata; class Chondrichthyes; order Squaliformes; family Somniosidae; genus Somniosus; species Somniosus microcephalus. Next base: position 75,757,550 of record NC_141004.1, read on the forward strand.
ACCTTCTGTCTATTACAGCCCCAGTGCCACCTTGTGCATATTACAGCCGCAGTGCCACCTTATGCATATTACAGCCCCAGTACCACCTTTTGTCTATTATTGCCCCAGTGCCACCTTGTGCCTATTACAGCCCCAGTGCCACCCTGTGTCTATTACAGCTCCAGTACCACCGTGTGTCTATTCCAGCCCCAGTGCCACCTTGTGTCTATTAAAGCCCCAGTGCCACCTTGTGCCTATTACAGCCCTAGTGCCACCTTGTGTCTATTAAAGCCCCAGTGCCACCTTGTGCCTATTCCAGCCCCAGTGCCACCTTGTGTCTATTAAAGCCCCAGTACCACCATGTGTTTATTACAGCCCCAGTGCCACCTTGTGTCTATAACAGCCCCAGTACCACCTTGTTTCTATTGCAGCCGCAGTGCCACCTTGTGTCTATTACCACCCCATTGCCACCTTGTGTCTGTTACAGCCCCAGTACCACCTTGTGACTATTACAGCCCTAGTGCCACATTGTGCCTATTACTGTCCCAGTAGGACCTTGTTTTTATTACAGTCCCAGTGCCACCTTATGTCGATTACAGCCCCAGTACCACCTTATGACTATTACAGTCCTAGTGCCACGTTGTGACTATTACAGTCCCAGTGCCACCTTGTGTCTATTACAGCCCCAGTACCACCTTTCTGTCTTTTACAGCCCCAGTGCCACATTGTATGTATTAAAGCCCCGGTGCCACCTTGTTTCTATTACGGCCCCAGTGCCACCTTGTGTCTATTACAGCCCCAGTGCCACCTTGTTTCTATTATAGCCCCAGTGCCACCTTGTGTCTATTACAGCCCCAGCACCACCTCTTGTTTCTGTTACTGTCCCAGTGCCACCTTATGTCTATTGCAGCCCCAGTACCACCTTGTGACTATTACAGTTCAGTGCCACCCTGTGTCTATTACTGTCCCAGTGCCACCTTGTGTCTATTACAGCCCCAGTGCCACCTTGTGTCTATTACAGCCCCAGTGCCACCTTGTTTCTGTTACAGCCCCAGTGCCACCTTGTGTCTATTACAGCCCCAGTGCCACCTTGTTTCTGTTACAGCCCCAGTGCCACCTTGTGTCTCTTACAGCCCCAGTACCACCTTGTGTTTATTTGAGCCCCAGTACCACCTTGTGTCTGTTACAGCCCCAGTACCACCTTGTGTCTATTACAGCCCCAGTACCATCTTTTGTCTATTGCAGCCGCAGCACCACCTTGTGTCTATTACTACCCCAGTGCCATCTTGTGTCTATTGCAGCCCCAGCACCACCTTGTGTCTATTACTACCCCAGTGCCATCTTGTGTCTATTGCAGCCCCAGCACCACCTTGTGTCTATTACAGCCACAGTACCACCTTGTGTCTATTCCCACCCCATTGCCACCTTGTGTCTGTTACAGCCCCAGTACCACCTTATGACTATTACAGCCCCAGTACCACCTTGTGTCTATTACAGCCCCAGTGCCACATTGTGTCTATTACTGTCCCAGAGTGTCCTTGTTTCTATTACAGTCCCAGTGCCACCTTGTGTCTATTACAGCCCCATTGCCACCTTGTGTCTATTAGAGCCCCAGTACCACCTTGTGTCTGTTACAGCCCCAGCACCACCTTGTGTCTATTACTACCCCAGTGCCCCCTTGTGTCTATTGCAGCCCCAGCACCACCTTGTGTCTATTACTATCCCAGTGCCCCCTTGTGTCTATTGCAGCCCCAGTACCACCTTATGACTATTACAGCCCCAGTACCACCTTATGACTATTACAGCCCCAGTGCCACATTGTGTCTATTACTGTCCCAGATTGACCTTGTTTCTATTACAGTCCCAGTGCCACCTTGTGTCTATTACAGTCCTCTTTCTATAACTGTCCCAGTGCCCCATTGATTTCATTGCACAAGGATGTATACAGAAAGACCGTGCAGATGCAGAATAATGACAGTAAAGCCTCCGTACGGTGTACTGGCAGTAAGACCTTGGGTCACCCAGAGACTGAGCCATTGGAGGTTCCTATCTGATCTGTGCCACTGTCAGTGAGCAGAGCCCTCAGATGTCTCTCACAGAGGGGCTGTGCCACCAGAGGGCCATTTACCCTGGAGCACTCCACTCAGCCTTTAGCTCCCGTCTCAAGGGCAATATTGGTAGAACCCAGGAGTTTGCTGATTGGCTGCTTTGAGCTTGATATAAAGAAAGACTTACATTTATATAGCGCCTTTCCCGACCACCAGATGTCCCAAAGCGCTTTACAGCCAGTGGGGTACTTTTTAAATGTAGTAATGTAGGAAACGTGGCAGCCAATTTGCGCACAGCAAGCTCCCACAACCAGCAACGTGATAATGACCATATAATCTGTTTTTGTTATGTTGATTGAGGGATCAGTATTGGCCAGGACAACGGGGAGAACGCCTTCATCGAAATAGTGCCATGGGATCTTTTATGTCCACCTGAGAGAGCATCTGAAAGACGGCACCTCTGACAGTGCAGCGCTCCCTCAGTACTACACTGGGAGTGTCAGCCTAGCTTTTTGTGCTCAAGTCTCTGGAGTGGGACTTGAACCCACAACTGTACAGTGGAGTAGGGCGAACCAAAATACAACTTGCCAAGAAGGATGGCTGAGTCTGGACTTCCTCTGAATTCTAGAACACGATCAAATCCCAGGAGGCACCTCTCGATGGAGTGAATGCAGACTGAAGGCGAATGATGGGTTGTCGGTTCTTAGGTGAAACCTAAGAGTTCGAAAGACTCACCGGAAAAGGAAGCCAATTAACCCGAGAGGAAATGGTTGTAATCGGTCAGAATGACTGGAGCATTAGTGCGCACCATGCAAAATTTCATGGCCTAGAAATTCAGTTAGGGGCGCCCAGCTCGCCTGGGCGCCGGAATTACCGCTGCGCGCGGAGCCACTTGCGCCAGCGGGATATTCAGTTTCAGCGCCCCAAGTGGAAGCCGGCCGCTAAACAAGGGTTTCGGCGCCCCGCTTGGGGCGCTGAAACTGAATATCGGCGTGCAAAGTGCCGCAGCGCCACCCGCTGCGGCACGGCAGCCTGCGGTACTGCAGGCCTTCCTCTCACTCTTAAGGGGGAGGTGCCTGCAACAGCGCGATCCCCGCTCGCGAGTGCCGGCAAATGAGCCCGGCACCAAGGAGAAGTGCCGGGCTCTCTGGAAACAGCCGGCAATGCCGCGGGGGGGGGGGGGGTGTAGGAGGCCGGGGACGGAGGTGCGGGCAGGCGGCCGCCGAAAAAGCGACCGGCCGCACCTCCACCTTAACTCGCCCTGTGTACTGGTCGCTGTTTGCGGCCGGCGCGGGGGAGGCGGCAGCGAGCAAATATGGCCAGCGGGGCGATAGCGGGGCGCTGCGCACACCGATGACGTCATCGGTGGCGGCGCAGCGCTACTGGCTAACGCCGCCATTAGCGCCGCGCTAAATATTGCGGTAGGTTTGCACAGTGGCGCAAAAGCCCTCTTTGGGCGCAAACTGGTGGCGCAGGCCACTGAATTTCTAGGCCCATGTGTGCGATGGATGTGAACTTTCTCAAGTGGTTGGTTCATGGTGTAAATGAAAGTTCAATAGACTCATTGTTTCTCAGCTGGGTAGAGATCTTTTCATTAAAAATAGCTGTGGTCAGCCTGGTGTTTATCAGTACTGTCAGCAGGCTGTACCTGAGTAATGACAGAAAACAGTCTGGGAATTGTTCTTACCCTCATGGTACAAGGACTAGGGGACACTGATTTAAGGTTTTGGGCAAGAGATACAGGGGGGATGTGAGGAAAAGCTTTTTTACGTGGCGAGTGGTGAGGACCTGGAACTCGCTGCCAACGGAAGTGGTGGAAGCGGAGACACTCGATGTTTTCAAGTGGAGACTGGATAGGCACTTGAGGGAAATAAACTTGCAGGGCTACGGGGATAGAGCGGGGGAATGGGACTGACTGGATTGCTCTACAGAGAGCCAGCATGGACTCAATGGGCCGAATGGCCTCCTTCTGTGTCGTTATGGCTCTAGTACTCTGTGTTCCCCACCTCACTTCCAGTCCATTCTGTATCTCCATTGACAAACTTGGGATGCAAACTCAGCCAAGTGGAGTTCTTCAAAGGAGGGAGGTGGCAATTGGTCACAGCTTTTAATCCAGAGCAGTACGCCCAGTTTTGGAATATAGAAACAGGAGGAGGCCATTCAGCCCCTCGGGCCTGTTACACAGGAACAGGAGGAGACCATTTAACCCCTCGGGCCTGTTACACAGGAACAGGAGGAGGCCATTCAGCCCCTCGGGCCTGTTACATTAGGAACAGGAGGAGGCCATTCAGCCCCTCAGGCCTGTTAGACAGGAACAGGAGGAGACCATTTAGCCCCTCGGGCCTGTTACACAGGAACAGGAGGAGGCCATTCAGCCCCTCGGGCCTGTTAGACAGGAACAGGAGGAGACCATTTAGCCCCTCGGGCCTGTTACACAGGAACAGGAGGAGGCCATTCAGCCCCTCGGGCCTGTTACACAGGAACAGGAGGAGGCCATTCAGCCCCTCGGGCCTGTTAGACAGGAACAGGAGGAGGCCATTCAGCCCCTCGGGCCTGTTAGACAGGAACAAGAGGAGACCATTTAGCCCCTCGGGCCTGTTACACAGGAACAGGAGGAGGCCATTCAGCCCTTCGGGCCTGTTACACAGGAACAGGAGGAGGCCATTCAGCCCCTCAGGCCTGTTAGACAGGAACAGGAGGAGACCATTTAGCCCCTCGGGCCTGTTACACAGGAACAGGAGGAGGCCATTCAGCCCCTCAGGCCTGTTAGACAGGAACAGGAGGAGGCCATTCAGCCCCTCGGGCCTGTTAGACAGGAACAGGAGGAGGCCATTCAGCCCCTCGGGCCTGTTACACAGGAACAGGAGGAGGCCATTCAGCCCCTCGGGCCTGTTACACAGGAACAGGGGGAGGCCATTCAGCCCCTCAGGCCTGTTACACAGGAACAGGAGGAGGCCATTCAGCCCCTTGTGCCTGTTACATAGGAACAGGAGGAGGCCATTCAGCCCCTCGGGCCTGTTAGACAGGAACAGGAGGAGGCCATTTAGCCCCTCGGGCCTGTTACACAGGAACAGGAGGAGGCCATTCAGCCCTTCGGGCCTGTTACACAGGAACAGGAGGAGGCCATTCAGCCCCTCAGGCCTGTTAGACAGGAACAGGAGGAGGCCATTTAGCCCCTCGGGCCTGTTACACAGGAACAGGAGGAGACCATTTAGCCCCTCGGGTCTGTTAGACAGGAACAGGAGGAGGCCATTCAGCCCCTCGGGCCTGTTACACAGGAACAGGGGGAGGCCATTCAGCCCCTCGGGCCTGTTAGACAGGAACAGGAGGAGGCCATTCAGCCCCTCGCGCCTGTTACATAGGAACAGGAGGAGGCCATTCAGCCCCTCGGGCCTGTTAGACAGGAACAGGAGGAGGCCATTCAGCCCCTCGGGCCTGTTACACAGGAACAGGGGGAGGCCATTCAGCCCCTCGGGCCTGTTAGACAGGAACAGGAGGAGGCCATTCAGCCCCTCAGGCCTGTTACACAGGAGCAGGAGGAGGCCATTCAGCCCCTCGGGCCTGTTACACAGGAACAGGAGGAGGCCATTCAGCCCCTCGGGCCTGTTACACAGGAACAGGAGGAGGCCATTCAGCCCCTCAGGCCTGTTAGACAGGAACAGGAGGAGGCCATTCAGCCCCTCGGGCCTGTTAGACAGGAACAGGAGGAGACCATTTAGCACCTCGGGCCTGTTACACAGGAACAGGAGGAGGCCATTCAGCCCCTCGGGCCTGTTACACAGGAACAGGAGGAGGCCATTCAGCCCCTCGGGCCTGTTACACAGGAACAGGGGGAGGCCATTCAGCCCCTCAGGCCTGTTACACAGGAACAGGAGGAGGCCATTCAGCCCCTTGTGCCTGTTACATAGGAACAGGAGGAGGCCATTCAGCCCCTCGGGCCTGTTAGACAGGAACAGGAGGAGGCCATTTAGCCCCTCGGGCCTGTTACACAGGAACAGGAGGAGGCCATTCAGCCCTTCGGGCCTGTTACACAGGAACAGGAGGAGGCCATTCAGCCCCTCAGGCCTGTTAGACAGGAACAGGAGGAGGCCATTTAGCCCCTCGGGCCTGTTACACAGGAACAGGAGGAGACCATTTAGCCCCTCGGGTCTGTTAGACAGGAACAGGAGGAGGCCATTCAGCCCCTCGGGCCTGTTACACAGGAACAGGGGGAGGCCATTCAGCCCCTCGGGCCTGTTAGACAGGAACAGGAGGAGGCCATTCAGCCCCTCGCGCCTGTTACATAGGAACAGGAGGAGGCCATTCAGCCCCTCGGGCCTGTTAGACAGGAACAGGAGGAGGCCATTCAGCCCCTCGGGCCTGTTACACAGGAACAGGGGGAGGCCATTCAGCCCCTCGGGCCTGTTAGACAGGAACAGGAGGAGGCCATTCAGCCCCTCAGGCCTGTTACACAGGAGCAGGAGGAGGCCATTCAGCCCCTCGGGCCTGTTACACAGGAACAGGAGGAGGCCATTCAGCCCCTCGGGCCTGTTACACAGGAACAGCGGGAGGCCATTCAGCCCCTCGGGCCTGTTACACAGGAACAGGAGGAGGCCATTCAGCCCCTCGGGCCTGCTCCGCCATTCAATGAGATGGGATCATGGCTGACCTGTATCTTAACCACATTTAACCACTTTGACCCATTATCCCTCGATACCCTGACCCAACAATATCGCTCTCAGCCTTGAAAGCTCCAATTGACCCCCAGTATCCACAGCCTTTTGCGGGAGAGAGTTCCAGATTTCCGCCACCCTTTGTGGGGAAAAGCCTGGCTTGTTTGTACAGCTGAAAATGCGTTTTTGACTCTCTTCCAGGCGACAGGAGGAAGTGATAGTGAGAGAGCTCCTGTTGACACATCTGGAGCTGAATGCTCGCTGTTTGCTTGGGTGTAACGTAACGCACAACTCGACACCTGGTGCTGCAGAAGCGAAAGTTAGAAACAAAAGGGCAGGGGAGTTAAAACGGCCGCAGGGACTTGCCCCGTCCGAACCGCCGGTTGTAATTTTAACCTGTGTTTTTGAGCAGGCGAGAGGGCCACCCGCAGGAAGGCAGCAGGGTCCTTCTCTAAATATGGAGTTCAGGCTCCGATGACCCCATTGGGGCCGGACTGTAAGTTTTAACCCAAGGCCTGCGCAGTGGGGTGGGGGGCCGTCGTGGCAGCAAATGGACCCGGGCTTCCCTCCCCCTCACCCCGCCCTGGGCCTCCCTCCCCCTCCTTCCCCCCCTGCCCCGGGCCTCCCTCCCCTCTTCCCTTCCCTCCCTCCTGCCAAAGATCCCACAGCACTATTGGAAGAAGAGTGGGGGAGTTATACCCGGTGTCCTGGCCAATATTTATCCCTCAACCAACAGACTATCTGGTCATTATCACATTGCTGTTTGTGGCAGCTTGCTGTGCGCAATATGGCTGCCACATTTCCCACATCACAACAGTGACTACACTTCAAAAAGTACTTCATTGGCTATAAAGCGCTTTGAGATGTCCTGAGGTCGTGCAAGTTCTTTCTGTCTTTCAGTGGCCATTATAAGGAGCCTGCAGTAATTTCTGTTACAGTTTTGTGCTTTCTGCAGGCTGGCTGGCTCACTGTCTGACCTGCAGACTGGCTGGCTCACTGTCTGACCTGCAGACTGGCTGGCTCACTGTCTGGCCTGCAGACTGGCTGGCTCACTGTCTGACCGACCTGCTGACGGGTTGGGTCACTGTCTGACCTGCAGACTGGCTGGCTCACTGTCTGACCTGCAGACTGGCTGGCTCACTGTCTGACCTGCAGACTGGCTGGCTCACTGTCTGACCGACCTGCTGACGGGTTGGGTCACTGTCTGACCTGCAGACTGGCTGGCTCACTGTCTGACCTGCAGACTGGTTGGCTCACTGTCTGACCTGCAGACTGGCTGGCTCACTGTCTGACCGACCTGCTGACGGGTTGGGTCAGACTGGTTGTATTTCCAGCCACTTGCTATTGAATTTATTCTCACTGACCTGTCAGTCGGGGGAATTCAGTCAGGTTGTTTTTTGTTTCATTTTGATTGTTGTTTCTTTTTACACTTTCAAACCACAGAAATTTCCATCACTTCTACCTCTCAGGGTCACTATATTACCTATAAATGTGGGACACTAGGACAGGACAAACTGAAATATCATAATATACCTGTTAATATGGGGCACTGCAGACAGAAAAACTATAATATCATAATACTTTTAAATGCTGGGCAATACAGACATGCCAACCTATAATAACAGCACTCAATTCTCCACTGTAAGCTCATTTGCATAATTATTCACAACAGCAGCTGCAAACTCCGACAGATCGAGGGAGCACACTCGTGGTGGGGATGGAAGGCTGTGTGCAAGCTACATTTAAAGGGGTAGGACCAATTAAAGGGGAATATCACAATAGGGGGACAAAATTTTAGAAAGCTTTTGGAGAACCTCTTAAGGCACCTCGACCCATTAACACAGCTTGCCCACACAGTAATGGCAGGGCGCCATGGAAGGAAAGAGGATTCTCGGTGCAGGCAATGGTCTGCAGTCTAGCTGCTGAAGTGGAGCTGGCATGAGGTGCTCGTGAGGAAGGCTGCCCTCCGTGCACAGTGCACGGTATCGTCCCAGCTTGACCGCAAGTCCCAGCCTGCAGCTCACCATCCTTGCCCCTGGATGTGCCAGCCTTCTGGTGCATGGTAGCTGCTGGTGTCCTTGCATCAGACGGCCCAGCCCAGCCCTGCCGACCCACATGGTAAGAGGCCAGGTCCCCATGGCTGGCGTGCCTGGGCTGGGGGGCCGCCGACTCTGGTTGGACGGATTGCTGGCGGTTTCATCACATGACCTCCTGCCTCCAACAGCCCCGCCCCCCCATTCTCCCACCATTGGTCGCCCGACACGTCCCCTCTTCGCCGTGCACCGCCTTCCCACGCCAGTCGGAAAGCAAACGGGCTCTTCATTACCTGATTGGATGATGCTTCACTGTCCGTTAAACAGGCTTTATATCCTGGCTCCAATATTTTTAAAACTAATAAATGGTGGAGCATGAGAGTCACACACAATGTTTTTTGTAATGCCCCTGTGATTTTTCTCTCGGGTTGCTTGCAGCATCCAGGAGATTAATTGTTAATTCCTGGAGACTCCAGGAACTGTTCCCCCGAGCCTTGGCCTACAGAAATAGTTGAGTGGCTTCCTGCCAATTGGGCAATGCTGGCTCTTGTTTACCCTGGCACGTCATTGGTGCTGGGAACAAAACCAGAACAGAAGTGGCCCCGACACACTTACCTTCCTATTCTGTGCCCTTTGAATGTCCTCCTGCCTCAGTTGTCTGCGCCCAGCGACCCTGGGCTCCAGTATCCTGGACATGGGCTGGAGGGTCCAGCCCGCCCTCGCACTGGGAAGTCATGTGCAGGACATACCTGCCGTGTAATAATGAAGCCCCGTCCCCAGCCCACTTCGCCTGTTCCGCAGCACAGCGGCAATTTATGGGCAGGACTGATTTCCACCCAATTTTCCGGTCCCTTAGACCCTGTCTGTGCCCATTGTTGGCGTAGAACGGGCCCCAAAGTTGGCTCCTGTTTGACACCCAATAATCCCCTTTCAGTGGCATCAACGCACCTGTTAGTGAGGGCAAGCTACACGGTCCGGGTTGGGGGGACTTTACCCCCAGTCAGTTTCTGGCCTTTCACCTCTAGGACCAGAGTCCAAATCCAGCCCAACTTGGCAGGATGGAAGTCTGGTGTGTCTGCTGGTTGCAAAGGTCGTACAGGAAACCACGCTTGTGGCGGATCTCTATCCGGCTTCCCAGTGGAGCCCGGGCCCACACAGCACAACATCGACCCTCACTCAGCATTTTACCGGTGGCAAGTGTAAGATAGAGACAAAAAACACACATAGGATTATAAACAGTACACTTCAAGTTTCTCCTTCCCCTTTGAAGATGGCTGTTCTTTCTAACACCAGATGAAGCATCTGATTAAAAACCCCAGCTGTCAGGCTGGCTGTCGCCTTCTGGTTTTGTTCACTGCCACATGGAGAGGTTGTTACAAAGAGAGAGAGAAAGAATCAAATGTAATGGAATCGTTACCTCATTGGAACTTGTAATTCCGCATTCAAGACTTGTGTTATTCAGTAGACTGCTCGCTATATCATAAAACTTCAGAGAGATGGACCCACTAGCTGCATGAGATATCCTGTAACTGTGGGTAAACTGGCTCCCCTCCTCCGCTGCGTATTGTGGTATCTCACTCTCAGTTTCTCTTCCTGTTCTGTCATCTGTATGCTCGTTGTGAAGTAATACATTGCCATATTGAGCCGAAACCAAAACGTGGCTTATCATTGCTGATCCCATGTCCTTCACCAAGGCTGCTTGTCTTCGTGTTTTACCCCATCCCTCTCCTAAGATGATACTCACCTCCAAGTCCTATCTCTGCCTAGCCCCTTATTTCTCTGGCTCCCTCATCTCACCTTGTACCAACCCTCCCAACTTTTCTTCAAGGTCCTCCCTATTTATTGCTCCCCCGGTGCCTTCCTCGGCAAACCTCCTCCCTCTTGTCCACCCTCAGTCTCTGCTCTGTGACTTCTGATCCTCAGGGATTTTAACCTCCACCTGAAATCACCCTGCTCCATCTCTGCTGACTTCCTTACCCTCCGTCTCCCTCAGCCTCACTCTACGCATTGATTCCCCTGTCCACAAATACATGACCATCCTCTAGACCTTCTCATCTCATGGGGCCTCCAGACCTCCAAGGTCTCCATCACTAACAGGGCTCTCACCAAGCACTTCCTCACCTTCTTTCTCCTACACATCCCCCTGCCAGCCTTAAATTCTCCACTCTCACCTTTCACCTTCCTGTTCAGTGCCCTTTGAATGCCCTCCTGCCTCAGCTGTCTGCATCCAACAACCCTGAGCGCCAGTATCCTGGACATGGGCTGCAGGGTCCAGCCCGCCCTCGCACTGGGAAGTCATGTGCAGGATGCCCCTGCCATGTAATAATGATGCCCCTTTCCCAGCCCACTTCGCCTGCTCCGCAACAGAGCGGCAAGTAACAGGGAGGACTGATTTCCACCCAATCTTCCGGTCCATTTGACCTTGTCTGTGCCCATTGTTGGTGCAGAACGGACCCCAAAATTGGCTCCTGTTTGACATCCAATAATCCACATTCAGGGGCATCAACGCACCTATTAGTGAGGGTCATTACTGAAACAGAGGTCGCTGAACATCATTATAGTGAATACTGCTCATGATCTTATCCAATGTCCCTAAACGGAAATGGGGACACATCAACAAGGAGCTTCTCTTGTAGGTATTATTTTCACCAGCAGGCTTGCTGTTCCTGTCGTTAGCCATCTCTGAGCTTTGACCATCAGGCAGCCCATGACCTCTGACCACCAGGTAACCCATGACCTCGGACCAGCACCAATCTTTGACTTCAGAGCTCAACCCAGATTTACCTATTGACTACCAGACTTGGATTACCTTTCCAACTTTGGACTTAACAGGCACCTTTCAGCCTTCTACCCCTCTTGCATCTTCCTGCACTCTCCTGTGTCAGCCATGGCTCAGTGTGTAGCACTCTCTAGGTGGGAGGGGCTAGGAGTGAGCCAGGTGTGACTGGTTGCCTAATTGCAGCTTGGTGTTGGAGGGAGTTTTGTAAAAAGTTGGTGGTGGGTTTTGGGGTTTTGTATTCAGCTTTTAGGGCCTTTTTGGCCCACAAAAAACAGCCAGATGGCTGCTGAGGGGTCCGGAGAGCCGGGCCCCTCGGAGGACAGTGTTCCCGAGAGGAATTTAATTAGGGAAGAAACTATGGTGGGAAAGGGAAAAAAAAGGCCCAAAGATTTGGGCCAGGACCCCAGGAGGTTTGGTAAAGAAAACACGTGGTGGTGCAGTGCGAGGATAAGAAGATTCGAGCCTGGGATATAATCCAGGCGGTGACTCTGCTATATTCAGAGGAGGTGGTAGTTTCATTTTTGAACTTGCCAGTGTACATTGAGGACGAAGTGCTGAGCAAAAAGTTGCAGTCGTGGGACATTAAAATCTGTTCTGAAATAAAGAGGAGGTACTATCCAGGAGCACGGGTAGCAGACGGAACCCGGTATGTAAAGGTGCGGTTCCCAGAGTGGGTGAGGTCTTTGCCGTACAGTATGAAGTTTGAGACACTGGAAGGAGTGCAGTACTTTCATGTGCTGCACGATAACCAAGTATAGGTGTGCTATTATTGTCTGGGACATGACCATCTCGTAAGAAACTGTCCAGATTTGTATTGTTACAATTGCGGTGAGTTGGGACATATCGCTCGGAGCTGCAAGTCGGAGAGCTGTGGGGTGTGTCGTAAAGGCCCCACCCGCTGTGAGTGTGTGGCAGAAGGGAGCGATATGAGTGATGAGGAGGTGGGAGAAGGAGAAGGAGATGAGAGTGGAATGGCCAGAGGAGCGGTGCAGTTGGAGGACACAGCCGTTAAAATGAAGGAGAAAGGAGCACAGGAAGAGGCAGAGGTTGGCGGAGCTGAGGACGGGATGGAGATGGCGGAAAACACGCCGAGTGCTGCGCCATTGTCCCATGGAGAGAGGGAACAGGGTGCAAGGGTCAGAGGTGGAGATGTGGTCGAAGGGAGCGGCACAGTGGGAGAAATTGCGATAGCAGGAAGACTCTCTATGGGAGGTGAAGTATCTGACGGGGAGCAGGATTATGTATCTGACGAGGAGCAGGCACAGGGGGTTGCAGAAGAGCTTGAGTGTGAGGAATTAGAGGGGGACAGAGACATGGAAGGCGGGAGTGGGGTGGCATCATGTGGAAAGGGAAAGGTTAGTGAGGGGCAGAAGGAAGGAGGAAGGGCAGCTCCTGGGCCCAAACTTAATGCAAGGAAGAGGCTGAAACAGCAGGGAAAGTTTAAACAGGAGGGGAAAAAGAGTCAGAGGCTGCAGGAAAAAGCAACAGCTGCCCGAGAAGTTGGGAAGGAGCATGTGAGGAGGGAAGGGCCGGAGATTAAATGATGGGGAGATTATCAGGCATACTTCCCTTCTTTGGAGCCATGATTACATTGGTCTCGATCAATGTGAACGGACTGAGGGGTGAGAGGAAATTGCAGCAGTTGTTGCAGGGTTTTAAAGGTACGGACTTGTTGTGTCTGCAAGAAACCTTTTGGGATGAGGATATCCTAGAAACGGTTCAGAAGGTTTGGAAGGGAGAGGTGTTTGCAAGTTGTGCAAACAATAACCGTAGGGGTGGCTGTTTTGGTGAGTCGGTCTATAAAAGAGAACGTTGCCTTGATGGACAAGGACGCTGAGGGGAGATTTTTACGGCTAAGGAGCCACCAGCGGGACTTTGATCTAATGTACATAATTATCTTTAACAAATTATTAGCTACAGAATGAATCTGTATCTTTGTTCATATCATTGCATGTACATAGCGCGGTCCCTTTAAGAATGAGACCAAACGCGATGACGTCATCACGTTGATCACGTGATCCTCCAGCGGCGGGAAAACATAATGACGTCATGACGTCAGGCTGGCGAGCTGCCCTAGTCAGTCCTCGTGGAGCCAGCAAAGAGTACAGACCTGTAATGTAGGTCTCCTGTGTTTTTGCTTTAAACTCTGTTGATTGTTGATTAGTATTAAACATCGTTTGTTTGATAGACTAACTCGATCTCAGTCCTTTAGTTAGGAATCTAGCCATTCCTACAGTGGTGACCCTGAATTTTCTTGAACAATTTTCACGGAAGAAGCGAAGCGTGACAAAACATGGAAGCGAACTCCGTGGCTTTGAAGCTCCCACAGTTTTGGGAACAACAGGCGGCCTCCTGGTTCGTCCAAGCAGAAGCACAATTCGATCTCCGAAACATTGTTGTGGATCAGACCCGTTACCTTTACGTGGTCTCCGCACTTGACAGCTCCACGGCCTCACGGATCATCAGCCTGCTCGAAAACCCCTCGGTTGACAGCAAGTATAATACTCTTAAAGCGCGGTTAATACAGGTCTTCGGGCTCACGAAGGCGGAGTGTGCCGGCCGGCTACTCGCTTTGCCCGGGCTTGGCGATTCCAAGCCATCTGAGTTAATGAGCCAAATGCTCACGCTCCTTGGCTCTGAACCACAATGTTTCCTCTTTCGGGAGTTATTCCTGAGTCAACTACCCGAGCAGGTTCAGGCTGCCCTCGTCAGATCGGAAGCCACAGATTGCGCAGCACTTGCTGCAGAAGCAGATACGTTTTATGCGGTCACGCAGCAATTCTGCGCCGCCACGAGGCACCCCTCCCCCGCGAACGCCGCCCCGAAACCTCCATCCCCCGGCTTGTGCTTTTACCACGCCCGTTTCAGCGTGAAAGCCAGAGGCTGCCGCCCTCCCTGCAGTTTCACGCCTAAAAAAAAAAAACGACATCAACACCAGCAGCAACTCCAGAAAAGGAGGACCGAGTCTGAGGGACGTTCCGCGGCCGCGATGGCGATTGGAAATTCCGGGAAGCTCCTCTACATTACAGATTCCCTCTCAGGCCGGCGCATTTATGCGACACCGGGGCGCAGTGTAGCATCCTTCCTGCCTCAGCACTCGATATTCAGTCTGGGAGGCACGGCCTCTCCCTCGAGGCAGCTAATGGCGGGGCCATTCATTCCTTTGGCAAACGGCGGGTCCAGGTGTGCTTCGGCGGGCAACAGTTTCAGTGGGAATTTATTACAGCCAAGGTTTCGCAAGCCATCCTCGGCGCGGATTTCTTATGCGCCAACAGCTTCTTGGTGGATGTAAGAAATCATCGATTGGTCAACGCGGCCACCTTCCACTCCATCCCTTGCTTCCGCAACGTCGCGCACTGTCTCCTGCGCGTTGCCCTCGCCGGACGAGTTCACTCGCCTATTAGGTGAATTCCCGGAGCTGACCAAGCCCACTTTCTCCTCCTTGGCCTGGAGTGTCGAACACCACACTACTACGACTGGCTCTCCAGTTTACACACGAGCTCGGCGCCTGGAACCTGGCAAGCTCGCGGCTGCGAAGGCAGAGTTTGCCACGATGGAACGGCTGGGGATTATTCGCCGGTCGAATAGTCCATGGTCCTCGCCTCTCCACATTGTCCCGAAGCCCGGCGGTGGATGGCGGCCATGCGGGGACTACCGACGCCTTAATGACGCCACTACTCCCGATCGGTACCCGATCCCGCATATACAGGATTTCTCCGCCCATTTGGCGGGAAACTCAATCTTCTCCAAGGTCAACCTCGTCCGTGGCTACCACCAAGTTCCCGTACACCCGCAGGACGTCCAGAAAACGGCTGTCATCACTCCCTTTGGACTGTTCGAGTTTCTACGGATGCCATTAGGGCTCAAGAACGCCACACAGGCTTTTCAACGACTAATGGACTCGGTCCTGCAGGATCTTCCCTTTTTATTTGTCTACCTTGACAACATCCTGATAGCCAGCTCTACCAAAGAGGAGCACGTCTGCCATCTCCGCACCCTCTTTCAGCGCCTCAGCCAACTGGCCTCATAATCAACCCAGCCAAGTGTCAGTTCGGCCTACAACAGATTGACTTCTTGGGCCACCGCATTACTTCGGAGGGCGCAATTCCGCTGCAGTCAAAGGTCGAAGCAATTACGGCATTCCCAAGGCCGCAGTCCACCAAGGCTCTTCAAGAATTCCAGGCATGGTGAATTTCTACCTCCGCTTTGTGCCCAAGGCAGCACGACTCATGCAGCCCCTCTACGAGGCCCTCAAAGGCAAGGCTGGAAAGGATACAATAGCCTGGACGGTCGAAATGGACAACGCTTTCGACAACACAAAAACCGCTCTAGCCAATGCAACTCTGTTGATTAGTATTAAACATCGTTTGTTTGATAGACTGACTCGACTTCAGTCCTTTAGTTAGGAATCTAGCCATTCCTACAGGGATTTAATTGCGATCTCTTTAATATCTATGCACCGAACGACCATTGCAAGCGTCGTGAATTTTTTCGGGGGTTATTCACTGAAGCAGCAGAGGTGGAAAATCCTTGTATAGTGGGGGATATTAATGTATTTTTATCTCGGATGGACATTTCAGCCCAGTGACCTTTAAGGATGATAACTCCAGAGGGATGATTGTAGAAATGATGGCAAATTTAAATTTGAGAGACTTATGGAGGGACCGGAACCCCATAAAAAGGGAGTTCTCCAGATCAGGTTGGGTGGGTG
This sequence comes from Somniosus microcephalus, assembly GCF_052327205.1. Classification (NCBI taxonomy): domain Eukaryota; kingdom Metazoa; phylum Chordata; class Chondrichthyes; order Squaliformes; family Somniosidae; genus Somniosus; species Somniosus microcephalus. The sequence goes on from NC_141004.1 coordinate 75,773,752, forward strand.
ATGTTTTAAAACAGAGCCGAATAGATTTTGTGATAATGCGGGAAGGGTTAAGTTCTGAGGTGATGGAGATTTATTATAAAAAAGTATTTTTTAGTGATCACTCAGCTTTGGTTCTTATTAGATCCGTGTGTTAATGGAGACATGGAATGCAGGAGTTGGTTTAACAAGTCTTTACTGAATGGAGACAACCTGGAAACTGAAACTACAGAAGCCTGCTAGGGCCTTTTATACAGGGGTGGTCACTGCCGGTACTGCAGTCTGAGACCAGTTATTCCCTTAAAGGGACATACACAACAATTCCTCCCCTTTTAGATAAACAGTACATAACATTCATTTAACAACTAAATAATAACTAATTACAATTACAATTATGGTTGCTAGATACATTGGTAGAAGTTAAGCAATTATAAGTTCAGTCTTTGAGGAGGCTTCCTGATTCTGTCTGGATAACGCCTCTTTGGGATATCAGGTTCTTCTGGCAAGGTTGAGTCGGGATCAATGTCGTTGTTTGGTTCGTCTGCTTCCAATATCACCGATTCTGCGGTAGATGCAATTGGTACTTCGGTTTCATCGCCAGGTGTATCAGATCGTGGTGTGGAGTTGACGTTTTCCAGTGACTCTAGAATCCGGTCAGCATGGCGTCTTACAATGCTCTCTCCAACGTCCACGGTATACATTAGAGGTCCTTGCCGTGTACAGATCGTTCCTGGCTGCCATTTCTCTGTGCGGTAGTCCCGGGCCAAAACTGGTTGACCTATCTTAAAACTCCTGGTCGGCCTTTCATTCATATTCTGAAACTGCCTGTTCTCCACATCTCTTCTGACGTTTGGCTTAACCAAATCCAAGCGGCATCGTAGTCTTCGATTGAAGAACATCATGGCTGGAGTTTGGTTGGTAACCGCATGTGTCACATTCCGGTAGGCAAACAAGAAGTTATCCACCTTGTGTTGTAGGGGTATATCTTCATTACACATTGCCTTGATAGCCTTCTTGAATGTTTGAACAAACCTCTCGGCCAATCCATTAGTGGCTGGATGATATGGGGCGGATGTGTAATGCTTAACACCATTGTTCTTTAAGAACCTCCGGAACTCTTCAGACACAAACTGTGGTCCATTGTCAGAACAAATCTGTTCAGGCAGCCCATTCCTGGTGAATATGGTTCGTAAGACTGTGATAGTTTTTTCTGTGGTGGTTGAGGACATTTTTATTACCTCTGGCCACTTTGAATGTGCATCCACCGCAATTAAAAACATCGAGTCCATAAAGGGACCAGCAAAATCAATGTGCACCCTTTGCCATGGAGATGAGGGCCACTCCCATGGGTGTAGAGGGGCTTGTGGTGGGGCGTTTTGGACTTTCTGGCATCCTGTACAGCTCTTGGTCATCTCTTCGATTTCTCTATCGATTCCTGGCCACCACACAAACGCTCTGGCTAAGTTCTTCATTTTTACCCCTCCCAGATGACCCTCATGAAGCTCATGAATCCTTCAATTTGGGTGGAATTACTACTCTGGATCCACACATCAAGGTTCCTCTGCACACTGACAGCTGTTCTCTTCTCGGCGAGAATGCTGGCAGCAGTGGTTCGCCATGTGCTGGCCATCCCTTCACCGTTAAATCATAGACCCAGGAGAGTGTCGGGTCATTTCGTGTTTCCTTTTCTATGTTTGCATTCGTCACAGGGAGACATTCGACTATAGTCGAGTGGAATAACTCCACTGGATCCACTGCCAGTTCTTCTTCCATCGTCGGCAACGGTAGGCGCGACAATCCATCAGCATTCCCATGCTGTTTAGTTCCTTTGTACGCGATGTCATATTGGTGTGCCCCTAGGAAAAGGGACCACCTCTGTAGCCGTTGTGCCGTCATTATCGGTACGCCCTTCTCAGGGTTGAAAATGGAGACGAGAGGTTGATGATCAGTTAGTAGAGTAAATTTCTGACCGTGCAGGTAGTGATTGAACTTCTTCACCCCCCACACCAGGCTGAGGGCCTCTCTGTCAATCTGGGCGTAGTTACGCTCGGCTGAAGTTAACGAGCGTGACGCAAAAGCTATCGGCCTCTCTGAACCATCAAGGAATTTATGTGACAGTACCGCCCCAATGCCGTAGGGAGACGCATCACACGCCAGTCTCATCGGTAGTGATGGCTTGTAGTGAGCCAATACTTCTCTTGAAGTGATTAGGTCCTTACTCTTCTGAAAGGCCCGCTTACATTCATCGCTCCATTTCCATGCTACTCCCGTTCGTAGTAGGGCATTCAGTGGATGCAGAATTGTGGACAAATTCGGCAAAAACTTATGGTAGTAATTCACCAATCCGAGGAATGACCTCAGTTGCGACACATTTTCAGGCGCTGGAGCCTTAACTACCGCTTCAATTTTGTCACGGGACTTATGCAACCCCTCTTCATCAATCACGTGGCCACAATACGATATCTGTTTCTTAAAAAACTCGCACTTGGGGCGATTGGCTTGGAGCCCATGTTCACGTAGTCTCGTGAGCACCTGCTCTAGGTTGGCAAGGTGTTCACTGTCATCTTCACCTGTCACTAGGATGTCGTCCAAGTAACACTGAGTCCCCGGAATCCCTTGCAGGACTTGTTCCATCGCTCTTTGCCATATCGCCGGAGCTGATGCTACTCCGAATACCAGTCGATTATACTGGTAAAGACCTTTGTGTGTGTTTATCGTGAGATACTTCCTAGAGGATTCTTCAACCTCCATCTGCAAATATGCTTGTGCTAGGTCAATTTTTGTAAAACGCTTCCCTCCAGATAGTGAGGCGAAGATATCTTCTATCCTTGGAAGAGGATATTGTACTGTGTGAAGGACTGAGTTCACGGTCACCTTGAAGTCCCCACAGATGCGAACCTTCCTTGGCTCCTCAGACTTATTGTTAAATGTCTTCTTCATGACAGGAACGATGGGTGTTGCCCACTCGCTCCAGTCTACCTTAGATAACACGCCTGCATTCTCCAGATTCTCCAGCTCTGCCTCGACGGCTGGGCGAATTGCATATGGTACCGGTCTTGCTTTGAAAAACTTGGGAATTGCATTCTCCTCTATTTTTATCGAGGCGGTTATGCCTTTAAGAGTGTCCAGTTCTTGCTGAAATACCTCTTTGGCGTCAGCTAAGATTGTTGACAATCATCCAGGAGTGACGTCGTCATCTTTTTTACCAGCCACCGTCAGTGCCTGAATGGAGTGCCAGGCTAAACTCATCTTTCTGATCCATTCACGTCCCAATAACGGTGGTCCACCATCTTGCAGAATGTAGAGATACAATTTCCGTATTTTCTTGCCGTTGTATTCGACAGGCACCCTTATTTTTCCTCTGGGGTATACTTTTTGCCCCGTATACGTCCTCAAGATAATGGATGTCTCTCTCAAGGGTATGTGTGAGAATAGCCGCTCGTAGTCTCGTCGATTCATGACGGTTAGAGCTGATCCTGTATCCAATTCCATTTTGACTTGGGACCCTGCTATCGTGAGGGTGACCCAAATGGTTCGGTGATCCTCTTTTGCGATTAAGTTGTGAAGTTTGAGACAGCTTAGTCTCTTGTTCCCGGATTCACTATCGCTCATCTGGTCTTCGGAACTACTGTCCGTCATCTTTTGTACTTTCCTGTACGGTTCCTTAGTAGCCTTTTTGTTGTCGTTGGTCTTCTTCCCAGACCTGCAAACTTGTGCAATGTGCCCCATCTTTCCACATTGCCTGCATATTTTGTCCTTGGACCAACAGTCCTTCTGGTCATGGTTTGTTCTGCCACAGCGATAACATTTTGCAAATCCCCGTGTCATTTCGTGGGTGCCGTATTCCTGTGGCTTTTGTTGTATTTCCGCAGCTCCCCTTGCTGCTGCTTCGTACGATACTGCCACGCTGAAAGCCTTATCTAGCGTCAGCTCTTTCTCTGAGAGTAACATCTTCTGGATTCCTTCACTCAGGAGTTCACAGACAAATTTGTCCCGTAAGGTATCTGCTAGTCCTGCTCCGAACTGGCAGTGCTTTGATAGCTTGCGTAATTCCGTAAGGTAATCAGCATTGCTCTCATTTTTATGCTGATTTCTCCTGTGGAATTTAAATCTTTCTGCTATCAGCAGCGGTGTAGGATTTAGGTGTTCCTGTAGGATAGCAACAATTTCATTAAAACTCTTCGCCTTCGGTTTGGTTGGAGTAATCAGGTCCCGCAATAGGCTGTACGTTCTTGCGCCCATTAAATTTAGCAATACCGATGCCTTTTTCTCATCGGCTATTTTGTTTGCCTCGCAATATACCTCGACTCTTTCCACATACGTGGTCCAGTCTTCTATTGCATTATCGAAGGCAGTGATATCGCCAGTCTTTGGCATCTTAAAAATCTAAAATGGCGCCTCCCGCGCTTTTCCTTCATCCCCGATGGATCAAAATGGCACCTCCCGCGCTTTTCCTTCTTCCCCGCCGAGTTAAGATGGCGCCTCCCGCGCTTTCCCGCCGCTGCCGCTGCTGCCAACGCTGTTCTCCGCGGTATTTTTATTTTTCTATCGCGCTTCAATATTTGCTCCGTTAATTGAAGAACCGTTCCCGTCGTGGAGCGGACCCTCTGAGACACTTCCCTCCCTCTTCTTAGGGCCGAACGCTGCCTGGCTCCACCCGCTCTCTCTCTCTTTGCTTCCCGACTCGCTGCCCGGCCCCGTTGCAGTGCCACCCAATCGAGCTCTAGCCCGCCGCAGCCCAGGAAGGATCAGTGCACTACCTGCCACCAGCCCGATTAGCTGGGAAACCACAGACTGGGGAACCAAGCCTGGCTCTCGACAGTCTCTCCTGCAAGTTTTCAATCCGATGATTTGGAGGGCGGTTGCCCACGGTCGACGCCCGTTTCTCGAGTTTCTTTGGATTATTTTTTTTTTTCTTTCTTCTGGCTTTGACCTTCAATAACGTCGTCTGAGGTGCTGCCGAGGTCCAGGTAAGTTCGTTTCTTACTCGTCGCCAGTATTAGATCTGTGTGTTAATGGAGACACGGAATGCAGGAGTTGGTTTAACAAGTCTTTACTGAATGGAGACAACCTGGAAACTGAAACTACAGAAGCCTGCTAGGGCCTTTTATACAGAGGTGGTCACTGCCGGTACTGCAGGCTGAGACCAGTTATTCCCTTAAAGGGACATACACAACAGTTCTTAGAATTAGGAACAGCAGAGTTAAGATCGGTTCAGGGGTGTGGATTTTAAACAATCAATACCTGAAAGAAATTGCTTATAAAGAAGGGGTTATAAATATAATAAAGGATGCTAGGAAGGAAGCTTTGTTCTTGAAAGAAAGAAGAGTTTGGTGGGATAATTTCAAATATGAGGTAAAAGTTTTTTCGGTACGTTATGGGAAAAAGAGGGCGGCAGCTAACCGGCGTCAAGAAGAGAATATAAATAAAAGTTTTACGGATGTCTGTAAAGCAGTTGATGGAGGGGATAAGGGAGCAGAGACTAAGTTCCGGGTGCTAAAGGAAGAGTGGGAATTATTGCAAGCTGAAAATTGCAAGGGGGCCATTCTCCGTGCAAAGGCTAGAGATGCATTGGAGGGCGAAAGATGCACTAGATATTTTCTAGAGCAAGAGAAGCTGCGACAGAGATTATCGTTAATTGAAGAGTTGAAGGTTGGGGAGAAGATCATTCATGAAAGTGGGGAGATTTTAGAGGCGGCTAGCAGCTTTTATCAAGAGTTATATACTAAAGAAGACATTTCCAATTTGGCGATGGAGAAGGTTACTGCTTTTATTGAAGAGGGTTTAAAGGAGGATGAGAGAAGCATGTGTGACAAAGAAGTAGGATTAGCGGAAATAAAAATAGCAATAAGTGGAATGAAGGGGGGGGGAAAGCCCAGGGTCCAATGGACTAAGTGCAGAATTTTATAAAGAATTTTGCGAGATTTTAAGTCCATTGCTCTTAGAAGTTTTTAAGGAAATTAAAATTGAGGGAAGCCTGGCCCCATCTATGAGGAGAGGTATCATAAGCTTAGCTTATAAAAATAAAGGGGATAGACGGGATCTGAAGAATTGGAGGCCCATCACATTATTAAATGTGGATTATAAGATCTTGGCGAGGGTTATGGCAAATCGTTTGAAGGAGGTGTTACCGCAGATAGTTTGGCCCTCTCAGTCCTATGGAGTCACAGGCCGGAACATCACAGACTCTGTGGTCTCAATCCGAGATGCGATAGAGCTGATGGAAGAGAGTGGGAGGGAGGCTTATATGTATTAAAGATAGATCAAGAGAAAGCCTTTGATAGGGTCTCTCATGAGTTTTTATTGAAGGTTTTGGAAGCATTTGGTTTCAAGGAAAATTTAATTCAATGGATAAGGATTTTTTATTCAAACATATTTAGCTGTGTTAAATGTAATAGTTTTTATCCAAGTATTTTCCGATACAGAGATCAGTGAGACAGGGTTGTCCCCTGTCCCCATTGTTGTACACATTGGTAGCAGAACCATTAGGTTACATGATGCGAAAGAAACAAGGTGTAGTTGGGATTGTGGTCCCCAGTTCTGGGCTGGTGTTGGTGATACTTGGGCCCAATTTTTAAAAAGTGTGCACTTTATGCCCAAGGGGGCTGAGGAATTTTTGAACAGGTGGGTCAACATCGAAGGAGAGGTTTTATTTAATCAAGCTTTTATAAAAGCTGGGATTATATCTGTGAAAGATGTATTATATGAGGTGATTCCAGGTTGGTTGCCGGAAGCGATAGTGAGGGACATGGTGTGGGAGGAGGATCAGGAGGTAGAAGAAAAAGCAATAGGAATTATATATGAGAAGATTGTGAGGGCAATGCCACAGGATTGGATGGAAGAAGTAAATGCGGAAATCTCCAAAGGAAGTAAAATGCGTCCGGCTTTTCCAAGCTTTGTACTGGAGAAAGGGGGAGAGTTGGTCCAATTTGACAACTGTAATACTCGAGATTTCTATGAGGTATTTAGAGAATGGAGATTCAAGACACCTGCTGGTCAGGAGTTTTGGCAGAGTATATACCCACAGCTGGACTTCAACAGGATTTGGAAGGGAGTGTGGGTGAATTTTAAATGTCCAGAGTGGATTGAACTGGATTTCAAATTGGCTCATAACCGGATTTTTACCATGACGGTCTTGTGCAAGATTGGGCGAGTGGAGGCGGCAACTTGCCCAGTGTGTGGGACACGGGATGAGACTCTGTCCCATTTACTGGTGTTATGTCCGCAGTTAAATGACTTTAAATACTATGTTCGACAGTTGTGTGAAGCTTTTTTGCTGGGTGGGGACCGAAGAGTGAGAATGGGAATCCCGTGGGACTCAATTTTTAGATGGGGATTGCAGGAGAGTCTGCCCGAGTCTAGCGGAGCGGCAATTAATTTAATGTTCAGTTTGGCTAGATTCATGATTGTGCAAAGAAGGAATGCTCTGTTTTTTAAGGGGAGGAGAATCAATCTAAAAGAGTATTTTAAATATAAGCTAAAAGATCATTATAAGGCTCTGTGGATGTTTTATTCAGAAAGGAATTTAAGGATAGTATTTTACAACCAATTTTTAAAGTACAATCGATTAATATATGTTACAGGTGACAAATTAAACTTCAGGTTTTGATGTTAAAATGCGGTGGCGGAATGGCTGTGCAGAGCGGCAGAATTGATTTGTATCATACAATGAAATGATCAAGATGTTGTAAATGTTCTTAATGTTCAATAAAGTATATTTATAAAAAAAAAGTGGGTCACACTCTCACCCCTGGGTCAGAAGGTTGTGAGTTCATGCCCCACTCCAGAGACATGAGCACAAAAATCGAGGCTGACACACCCAGTGCAGTGCTGAGGGAGTGCTGCACTGTCGGAGGTGCCACCTTTCTGATGAGACGATAAACCGAGGCCCCGTCTGCTCTCTCAGGAGAACGTAAAACATCTCACTGCACTATTTCAAAGAAGAGCAAGGGAGTTATCCCCAGTGTCCTGGCCAATATTTATCACTCAATCAACATCATTAAGAAAACAGATTATCTGGTCATTATCACATTGCTGTGTGTGGGAACTTGCTGTGCGCAAATTGGCTGCCACATTTCCTACATTACAACAGTGACTACACTTCAAAAAAAAGTACTTTATTGGCTGTAAAGCGCTTTGGGACGTCCTGAGGTCGTGAAAGGTGCTATTTAAATGCAAGTCTTTCTTTTCTTTTGTTATATTCCAGACTCTCGGCTGACAGATTTCCCTTTGGTCTCTAATCCTCCATCTCTCCGACTCATCTTACAGGCTCCTTCAGGGATTTCACCCACGACTATGTCATCTCTTTTAGACCAGCAACCTCCTGCCCACCCCTTGTATCTACTTTCCCTAATTGATAATACTTTACTCATTTTTTGCTTAATTTCCCATTATTTCCAGCTATGTTCTAATGTAAACTTGTTTGCTTCTGTTCTATCTGTGTGTAAAATGGCTGCCAGCCCAGACCAAGCTCTTCCAGCTCCCTCTTTGTTTTGCTCTACTTCTCTCCTCTTGCCCCTCCATTCTTTCTCCACCTTCTTGCCCTTCCCTTAACTCTCATCATGGCTCCATTTGCTTCTTCTCCCCTCTGGAACTCTCCCTCTCCCCATTCCCCAGCCTCCTGTCCATCCTTGATGACTCCACACCCTCTCTTTTTCCCATTTGCACTTCCGCCATGATGACCAATGGGACACATCTCACTGGCTTTGCTCCAGCAGACGCCCATATTGTTTACCCCTTTGCCCTCATGTTCTTGCCCTGCCTCACTCCTCCAGGGTAACTTTCTCCAATCTATTTCCTATCCCCCTCTCCTCTTTTTGATGTCTTTTTGCTAGTCTCCTCCCATCCCTTCCGTTCCCTTGGGCAAATCTGGGACCTCCCTCCTCGCATTGACCTTAAAAATATTTGCTCCCTGTGGTGTATGTAAGCATTCCACCTTTAAGAGAACTATTTTAAGAGATGCACTACTTTATCTTGGCTGCTGTATACTGTAATACCGGTGGTGACCACACCGGTATATAAGTGCTGTGTAATGATTTATTGGGCAGTTCAGCCTGACCTCCGACTAGTAAAGACCTGTTGAATTTACTCTTGTGGTCTGTGTGCAGTGATTCTTATTAACAATAACTAGAACACACAGACTTAACACTCCCTTTCCTAAGAAGTCCCTTACCATCCATAACCTCATTATAGAGGCACCTGTCAGAATCTTAGAGTCATAGAATCATAGAGTTATACAGCACAGAAAGAGGCCCTTCGGCCCATCGTGTCCGCGCCGGCCATCAAGCCCTGTCTATTCTAATCCCATTTCCCAACACTTGGTCCGTAGCCTTGTATGCTATGGCATTTCAAGTGCTCATCTAAATGCTTCTTGAATGTTGTGAGGGTTCCTGCCTCTACCACACTTTCAGGCAGTGAGTTCCAGATTCCAACCACCCTCTGGGTGAAAAAGTTTTTCCTCAAATCCCCTCTAAACTTCCTTACCTTGAAACTATGGCCCTGAAATTAGGATCGGGGGCTTGCCGCGCGTGCAAGCCCCCGATGTGCACTCACCCTGCACGCTGACATCTGAAGCCCGGGCCTGCTCGCATTTCCTGTCACTGGCCCGGTTCAGATGTCGGCGCGATGTGCTTACCAGATCCAGCGGCGTAGTTAGTGCGATGTGCCGGCTGGGATCAGGTGAGCACTGGGCAGCCAATCAGGGGAGGGGAAACTCATTCATGAGTTTGACAGTAAGAGCTGTCAAACTGATGAAAAGTGTGGGCTGCCAAAACACTACTTTAACTTTAAATAAAATTTTAAAAAACATCCCACTGATTATATTAACTATAAATAAGTTTAAAAAAATGTTTTAAACAATTAATCAATTTTTTGTAAAAAATAAATTTTAAAAAAATAGGGTCTAAAACTAAACTTACCTTACTGCAAATTCTTTAAAAATAACAAACCTGTGGAAAAAAAAATTCTAAATTGTACTAAAAGCCCACTTACTTGTAAAACTAAATACTTACGTCTGGTTTTTCTACGCGTAAAAACCGAGGCCTTTACACTCGGGCAACTCCGAAAAAAAAAAAGGAATTTCACTGCGCACGCGCTGCCTGTGCAGTCGCACGCGTTCTGCCTCTTAACCCCTTGGGTCAGAGGAGAGGAAATGCCAGTTTTCAGCACATGCGCTGTGCATGCTGAAAACCGGCAATTCCTCCGGGCACACGCGTGAGTACCCCGTCCGTACTCACGCGTTGTGACAGGAATTACTGGGCCAATGTCCCCTGGTTATTGACCCCTCTCCTAAGGGGAAAAGTTCCTTTCTATCTAGCCTATCTATGCCCCTCATAATTTTGTACACCTCAATCAGGTCCCCCCTCAGCCTTCTCTGCTCTAAGGAAAACAACCCCAGCCTGTCCAGTCTCTCTTCATAGCTGAAGTGCTCCAGCCCAGGTAACATCCTGGTGAATCTCCTCTGCACCCTCTCCAATGCAATCACATCCTTCCTATAGTGTGGCGACCAGAACTGCACACAATATTCCAGCTGTGGCCTAACTAGCACAATAGCAAAACACTGCGGATGCTGGAAATCTGAAATAACAACAGAAAATGCTGGAAATACTCAGCAGGCCAGGCAGCATCTGTGGAGAGAGAAACAGAGTTAATGGCCCAGAAATTCGGGTCGGGGGCTTCCCGTGGGTGTAAGCCCCCGACCTGCACTTACCTTGCGCGCCGGCAGTTGAGCTGTAGGGCCCCGTGGAATTCCGCTCCGGGGCCTGACCCAGCTGCCGGCGCACTGTGCTGGCGTGTCCCAGGGGCGCAGTTAGTGCGATGCGTCCCCTGGGATCACGTGAGCCATGGGCAGCCAATCGTAGGAGGGAAAAGCCCATTCATAAGATTGACAGGTAGACCTGTCAAAACTTATAAATACTACGGGCCCAAATTAGCAGTAAACCTTCAAATAATTTTTTTTTTAAATCACATTTTTTAAATAAACTATAAATTACATTAAATAACTATTTTAAACAATAATTTAAATTTTTGAAAAAAATTATTTTATATTATAATGGGGCTAAAAATAAACTTACTTTGCTTTAAAGTATTTAAAAATAATAAACCTGTGGAAAAAATGTTTTAATTTTAATTAATTGACCACTTACCTTGCAAAAAGCAGGCCTTACGCCTGCTTTTTAAATGTGTAAATCCTGCAGGCTTACCCTCCCGGGAAAACCAGTAAAAAAAACCTAAGTTCAAAGCGCACGCGCAGCCTCCCCTGCGCACGCGTTCGACCTCTGAACCTCTTCGTTCACAGGATCGGAAGTGCCGGTTTCCCGCGCATGTGCAGTGCATGCAGGAAACCAGCAATTCCATTCGGTCTCCGGTGAGTACCCCGTGCGTACTCACCCGGGGAGAGCTGAATTTCTGGGCCAATGTTTCAGGTCTGGGACCCTTCTTCAGAACTGGAAAAAGCTGGAGATGTAACATATTAAGCAGGTGCAGAGACAGGGGGTGGGTGGTTGGGGGGGGCGGTTTAGGAGGGGAGGAAGGAATTGAAAGAACATACTGTGCTTAGGTAAGAGGCAGGAAAGATAAAATGTTGCAAATGGGAATGGCAAAATCATACAGCATGAAAAATGGGGGCAGGGATTATTATCTTGATGCACTATCAATAACACCAAAGACTACGAGTTGAACTTATATGAAGTAGGCTTTTATTGACTAAGAACTGGAGCATGCCTCTGCTAGTGGATCCATCCTAAGAGCTCCCGGGGGAAGGGTGGTGAGTCACCTTTATACCCGGGCTTAGGGGTGGAGCCAGGGGTGGAGACATGCCCGGACTTGTACAGAGTTAACAGTGGTTTACCACACAGACATGTACAGGGTTAACAGTGGTTTACCACATTCACCCCTCGTTTAAAAAAAGAGTCCGGCGGGGTGAAGTGTTTCAAAAGTTCGTATACGAAAGTCTCTCCGGGGGTCTTGTCTGCCGTAATGATCTTCGTGGTGCCGGTTGCGGCGGTTCTTTGCCTGCGGCCGCTTCTCGCGTGGGACGGAGCACTGGCGTGTCGTCCTCTCGGGGTAGGGATGGCACCGGCATGTCGTCAGTTCGTGGTAGACACCCCGGTGGTGCGTCGTGGATAGTGGTGGTGGGTGGAGGTAGTGGATGGTGATCGATAGTGTTTCAGGTGGTACCTGAGGGTGCGAGGTCTCGAATTGAGACTGTGTCCTCCCGCCCGTCAGGATACGCCACGTAGGCGTACTGTGGGTTGGCGTGGAGGAGGTGAACCTTTTCGACCAGGGGGTCCGTCTTATGGCTCCTCACGTGTTTCCTGAGCAGGACGGGTCCCGGAGACGTCAGCCATGGCGGTAGTGATGTCCCCGAGGTGGATTTCCTGGGGAAGACGAACATCTTCTCGTGAGGGGTGGCGTTTGTGGCAGTACAGAGCAGTGACCGTATGGAGTGGAGCGCATCGGGGAGGACATCTTGCCAGCGGGAGATTGGGAGGCCCTTGGATATTAGGGCGAGCATGGCGGTCTTCCACACCATTGCGTTCTCCCTCTCTACCTGTCCATTACCCCGGGGGTTGTAGCTGGTAGTCCTGCTCGTGGCTATGCCCTTCTCGAGCAGGTACTGGCGCAGCTCGTCGCTCATGAACGACGAGCCCCTGTCGCTGTGGATGTAATTGGGGAAGCCAAATATGGCGAACAGGTCGTTGAGGCACCTGATGACTGTGGCGCTGGTCATGTCCGGGCAGGGGATGGCGAAGGGGAAACGGGAGTACTCGTCAATAATATTGAGGAAGTACGTGTTGCGGTCAGAGGAGGGAAGGGGCCCCTTGAAATCGACGCTGAGACGTTCGAAGGGGCGGGTGGCTTTAATCAGGTGTGCCCTGTCTGGCCTATAAAAATGCGGTTTGCAGTCGGCGCAGACCTGACAGTTCCTGGTTATGGTCCTGACCTCCTCGATGGAGTAAGGCAGGTTGCGAGCTTTAATAAAGTGGAAGAACCTGGTGACCCCCAGGTGGCAGAGATCATTGTGGAGGGTCCGTAGCCTATCGACTTGTGCGTTGGCACATGTCCCACGGGATAGGGCGTCTGGGGGCTCATTAAGTTTCCCGGGCCGGTATAAGATATCGTAGTTGTAGGTGGATAACTCGATCCTCCACCGCAATATCTTATCATTTTTGATTTTCCCCCTTTGTGTGTTGTTAAACATAAATGCTACTGACCGTTGGTCAGTGAGCAGGGTGAAACGTTTACCGGCCAGGTAATGCCTCCACTATCGCCTGGGCCTCCTTCTCGACTGAGGAGTGTCGAATTTCGGGGCCCTGGAGGGTCCGTGAAAAGAAGGCCATGGGTCTCCCCGCCTGGTTAAGGGTTGCGGCTAGGGCGAAGTCGGATGCATCGCTCTCCACTTGGAAAGGGATGGACTCATCCATTGTGGCCTTCGCAATGTCCTCTTTTATGAGGGTGAAGGCCGCATGGGCCTCTGCCGTCAGGGGGAAGGAGGTTGACTTGATGAGGGGCCGGGCTTTGTCCGCATAGTTGGGCACCCACTGGGCGTAGTAAGAGAAGAACCCTAGGCATCTCTTCAGGGCTTTTAGGCAGTGGGGGAGGGGTAGTTCCAGGAGGGGGCGCATTCGGTCGGGGTCGGGGCCGATGACTCCGTTTTGCACCACGCAGCCAAGAATAGCGAGGCGCGCGGTGCGGAACATATCTTTTTCTCTGTTGTATGTCAGATTTAGCCGTTGGGCCGTACGGAGGAATTTTTCTAGGTTGGCATCGTGGTCCTGCCGGTCATGGCCGCAGATGGTGACGTTGTCTAGATAGGGGAAGGTGGCCTGCAGCGCGTTCTGGTCAACCATCCGGTCCATCTCCCTTTGGAAGACCGAGACCCCGTTGGTGACACTGAAGGGGACTCGGAGGAAGTGGTAGAGGTGACCGTCAGCCTCGAAGGCCGTGTACTGGTGGGGAGCTGGTGGTATGCCGACTTCAGATCAATCGTCGAGAACACCTGGTATTGTGCTATCTGGTTGACCATGTCAGATATGCGGGGAAGTGGGTATGCGTCTAATTGCGTGTATCGATTGATCGTCTGGCTGTAATCAATAACCAGGCGCTGTTTTTCGCCGGTCTTCACTACCACCACTTGGGCTCGCCATGGGCTGGTGCTGCCCTCGATAATCCCTTCCCTCAGGAGTCTTTCTACTTCTGATTTAATAAAGCTCCTATCCCCGGCACTGTACCGCCTGCTTTTAGTAGCAATTGGCTTGCAGTCTTTGGCGAGGTTAGCGAACAACGGGGGGGGTTTGACCTTCAGGGTGGACAGGCTGTATACTTTGCGCGGCGCCGTGTTTAAATTCTGCCGGCTGCAGACTGTAAGTGGGGGCAGGGGCCCGCCATATGCCATCGTGACGCTCTCCAGATGGCACTGGAAGTCTAATCCTAGCAGTACGGGAGCGCAGAGTTGTGGCAGGATGAGGAATTTAAAATCTCTGTACTCCACGCCGTTCACTGTCAGAGTCGCTACACTGTAGCCACCGACGTCCGCCGTATGGGACTTTGAGGCCATAAAGACCTGGTGGCGTGTGTGCATAACCGATAGGGAGTAGCGTCGCACCGTGTCGGGGTGGATGAAGCTCTCCGTGCTTCCGCAGTCGAAAAGGCAATTTGTGGCATGGCCATTTACCTTTACGTTCATCATGGACCTGGCTAGTTGATGGGGCCTAGATTGGTCCAGGGTGATGGAGGCCATCGTCGAGGTCAGTGGGCCGCTGTAGTATTCGCCCGCGCTGGGGGCCTGGTCCCGAAATGGTGTCCAAGATTGGGCCTGGTCCCAAAATGGCGGCTCCTCCGCGGCTGGTGGTGCCCAAAATGGCGGCCCGCACGGCTCACATGTGGTTGGTGGGGTCCAAAATGGCGGCCTGTACAGTTCACACGCGGCGCTGCTGGAATTGGGGGTCGATTTCGCCCTGCACACTCTCGCGTAGTGGCCTTTCTTGCCGCATTTGGAGCAGGTCGCGTCCTTTGCTGGGCATTGCTGTCTGGGGTGCTTGGCCTGGCCGCAGAAGTAGCATTTCTGGCCTCTGGTCATTGCAGCTGTAGTTGGGCTGCTGGCGGCTTGTGGCCTTACCGGGTCCCAAGATGGCTGCTCCCGTGACATCCACGTGGCCATCCGGTCAGGGGGGTAGGCGTCCATGTTCTGGAGGACCACGCCTAACGAGTTAGCGAGGGCCACCGTCTGCTGCAGGTCGAGCCCCCTCTGTTCCAGCAGCCTCTGCCGAGTATAGTTGGACCTGATGCCGGCTACGTAGGCGTCTCGGATCAGGTCTTCCATGCATTCCTTGGCCATCACCGCTTTGCAATTACAGTCCCGGCCGAGGACTCTCAGTGCCAGTAAATATTCGGCGCCCGATTCCCCGGGGCGCTGTTTTCGGGTAGCCCGGAGGTGTCTGGTGTAGACCTCATTAACAGGCCTCACGTATTGTTCCTTTAGTGTCGCGATGGCGGCCGCGTAAGTTGTGGCGTCTCGGATGATCGAGTAGACTCGGCGGCTCACCCGTGAGTTCAAGACAAGCCGTTTCGCGTCATCTGTAGTGACGGTAGTGCTGGAGGCCTCCAGGAAGGCTTCGAAACAGCTCAGCCAGTGTTCAAAGTTATTGGCTGCATCTGCTGCTTGAGGATCCAGGTCTAAACGTTCCGGCTTCAAGATTTGCTCCATGTCGAAAATTAGTCAATAAAATTGATGCACTATCAATAACACCAAAGACTACGAGTTGAACTTATATGAAGTAGGCTTTTATTGACTAAGAACTGGAGCATGCCTCTGCTAGTGGATCCATCCTAAGAGCTCCCGGGGGAAGGGTGGTGAGTCACCTTTATACCCGGGCTTAGGGGTGGAGCCAGGGGTGGAGGCATGCCCGGACTTGTACAGAGTTAACAGTGGTTTACCACACAGACATGTACAGGGTTAACAGTGGTTTACCACATATCTGAAATTGTTGAACTCAATGTTGAGTCCGGAAGGCTGTAAAGTGCCTAATCGAAAGATGAGGTGCTGTTCCTCGAGCTTACGTTGAGCTTCATTAGAACAATGTAATAGGCCGAGGACAGAGAGATTAGAGTGGGAGTGAAGTGGAGAATTAAAGTGACAGGCGACCGGAAGCTCAGGGTCACCCTTACAGACTGAATGGAGGTGTTCCGCAAAGCGGTCACCCAATCTGCGTTTGGTCCCCTCAATGTAGAGGAGACTGCATCGTAAGCAGCGAATACAGTATATTAAATTGCAAGAAGTACAAGTAAATCGCTGTTTCACCTGGAAGGGGTGTTTGGGGCCCTGGACAGTGGGAAGGGAGGAGATAAAAGGGCATGTGTTGCCTCTCCTGTGCTCGCACGGGAAGGTGCCAGGCGAAGGAGAAGGGCTGTTAGGGGTGATTGAGGAGTGGACCAGGGTGTCGCAGAAGGAGCGGCCCCTTCGGAATGCTGAAAGGGGAGGTGAGGGGAAGTTGTGTTTGGTGGTGGGATCACGTTGGAGGTGGCAGAAATGGCGGAGGATGATCCATTGAATGTGGAGGCTGGTGGGGTGAAAGGTGAGGAAAAGGGGAACCCTATCGTGGTTCTGGGAGGGAGGGGCAGGGGTGAGAGCAGAAGTGCGGGAGATAGAACGGATGCGGTCGAGGGCTGTGTCAACAACGGTAGAGAGGAATCCTCGGTTGAGGACAAAGGAAGACATGTCGGAAGCACTGGTATGGAAGGTGGCATCATCAGAACAGACGCGGCGGAGACGGAGAAACTGGGAGAATGGAATAGAGTCCTTACAGGAAGCGGGGTGGGAGGTAGTGTAGTCCAGGTAGCTGTGGGTGTCGGTGGGCTTGTAGTGGATGTTTGTCAAAAGCCAATCGCCAGAAATGGAGGTGGATAAGTCAAGGAAGGGAAGGGAAGAGTCGGAGATGGACCATGTGACGGTGAGGGAAGGGTGGAAATTGGAAGTAAAGTGAATGAACTTATCTAGTTCAGGGCGAGAGCAGGAAACGGCACTGATACAGTCATCAATGTACCGGAAAAAGAGGTGAGGGAGGGGACCCGAGTAGGACTGGAACAAAGAGTGTTCCACATATCCCACGAAAAGGCCAGCATAGCTAGGACCCATGCGGGTTCCCATAGCAACACCTTTAATTTGGAGGAAGTGAGTGGAGTCAGAGGAGAAGTTGTTCAATGTGAGAACAAGTTCAGCCAGGCGGAGGAGGGTGGTGGTGGATGGGGACTGGTCGGGCCTCTGTTCAAGGAAGAAGCGGAGCGCCCTCAGGCCGTCCTGGTGGGGGATGGAGGTGTAGAGGGATTGGACGTCCATGGTGAAAAGGAGGCGGTTGGGGCCAGGAAACTGGAAACTGTTAAAGTGACGGAGGGCGTCAGAAGAGTCGCGAATGTAGGTGGGAAGAGACTGGACAAGGGGAGAAAAAATAGAGTCGCGATAGGAAGATATAAGTTCTGTGGGGCAAGAACAGGCTGAATCGATGGGTCTACCAGGGCAGTCCTGTTTGTGGATCTTGGGAAGGAGGTAGAAGCGGGCTGTGCGGGGTTGGGGGACTATGAGGTTGGCGGCCATGGAGGGAAGATCTCCAGAGGAGATGAGGTCAGTGACAGTCTTGGAAACAATGGCTTGATGTTTGCTAGTGGGGTCATAGAAACAGAGAAACATAGAAGATAGGAGTAGGCCATTCGGCCCCTTGAGCCTGCTCCGCCATTCAATGAGATCATGGCTGATCATCCAAATTCAGTACCCTGTCCCTGCTTTCTCCCCATTTCCCTTGATCCCTTTAGCCTTAAGAAATATATCCAACTCCTTCTTGAATATATTTAATGAATTGTCCTCCACTGCCTTCTGTGGTAGAGAATTCCACAGGTTCACCACTCTTTGGGTGAAGAAATTCCTCCTCATCTCTGTCCTAAATGGCTTACCACTTATCCTTAGACTGTGACCCCTGGTTCTCGACTCCCTGGCCAACGGGAACATCCTTCCTGCATCAAGTCTGTCTAGTCCTGTTAGAATTTTATAAGTTTCAATGAGATCCCCTCTCATTCTTCTAAACTCCAGCGAGTATAAGCCCAATCGACCCAATCTCTCCTCATACGTCATTCCTGCCATCCCAGGTATCAGTCTGGTGAATCTTTGCTGTACTCCCTCCATGGCAAGAACATCCTTCCTCAGATAAGGCGACCAAAACTGCACACAATACTCAAGGTGTGGTCTCACCAAGGCCCTGTACAACTGCAGCAAGACATCCTTGTTCCTGTACTCAAACCCTCTCGCTACGAAGGCCAACATACCATTTGCCTTCTTAACCGCCTGCTGCACCTGCATGCTTACCTTCAGCGACTGGTGCACAAGGACACCCAGGCCTTGTTGCACTTCCCCTTCTCCCAATCTATTGCCGTTCAGATAATAATCCAGCCTCCTGTTTTTGCCACCAAAGTGGATAACCTCACATTTATCCACATTATACTGCATCTGCCATGCATCTGCCCAATCACCCAACCTGTCCAAATCATACTGGAGTTTCTCGGCATCCTCCTCACAGCACACACGCCCACCCAGCTTTGTGTCGTCTGCAAACTTGGAGATATTACATCTAGTTCCCTCGTCTAGATCATTAATATATATTGTGAATAGCTGGGGTCCTAGGACCGATCCCTGCGGTACCCCACTAGTCACTTCCCGCCACTCGGAAAAAGACCCGTTTATTCCAACTCTTTGCTTCCTGTCTGCCAACCAGTTCTCTATCCAAGTAAATACCTTGCCCCCAATCCCATGTGCCTTAACTTTACACGCTAATCTCTTATGCGGGACCTTATCGAAAGCCTTCTGAAAGACCACTTCCACTGGTTCTCCCTTATCTATTTTAGCAGTTACATCCTCAAAAAATTCCAGTAGATTAGTCAAGCATGATTTACCTTTTGTAAATCCATGTTGACTTTGTCCGACCCTGTCACTGTTTTCCAAGTGCTCTGCTAGTACATCTTTTATAATGGACACTAGCATTTTCCCCACTACCGATGTCTATAATTCCCCATTTTCTCTCTACCACCTCTTTTGAATAGTGGGGTAACATTAGTTACCCTCCAATCCATGGGAACTGTTCCAGAGTCAATAGAATTTTGGAAGATGACCAGCAATGCATCGACTACTTCTAGGGCCACTTACTTAAGTACCCTAGGATGTAGATTATCAGGCCCTGGGTATTTATCGGCCGTCAATCCCGTCAATTTCCCTAACACCATTTCCCTACAAATACTGATTTCTTTCAGTTCCTCCCTCGCATTAGACCCTATGTTCCCCGACATCTCTGGGAGGTTATTTGTGTCCTCCTTTGTGAAGACAGAACCAAAGTATGTATTTAATTGGTCTGCCATTTCTTTATTCCCCATTATAAATTACTCTGATTCTGACTGCAAGAGACCTACGCTTAACTTCACCAATCTTTTTCTCTTCACATATCATTGAAACTTTTACAGTCAGTTTTTATGTTCCCTGAAAGCTTACTCTCATACTCTATTTTCCCCCTCTTAATTAATCCCTTTTTCCTCCTTTGTTGAATCCTAAACTGCTCCCAATCCTCAGGTTTGCTGCTTTTTCTGGCCAATTTATATGTCCTCTCCTTGGATCTTATGCTATCTCTAATTTCCCTTGTTAGCCACGGTTGATTCACCTTTTTTGTTTTATTTTTATGCCAAACGGGGATGAACAAATTCTGTAGTTCACCCATGCGATCTTTAAATGTTTGCTGTTGCCTATCCACCTTTGAGTAAAATTCCCCAATCAATCCTACCCAACTCGCGCCTCATACCATCGTAGTTTCCTTTATTTAAATTCAGGACCCTAGTCTCTGAGTCAAATACTTCACTCTCCACCTTAATGAAGAATTCTATCATATTATGACCGCTCTGCCCCAAGGGGACTCGCACAACAAGATTGCTAATTATTCCTTTCTCATTACATAATACCCAGTCTAAGATGGCCTGATCTCTAGTTGGTTCCTCGACATATTGGTCCAGGAAACCATCCCGTATACACTCCAGGAATTCATCCTCCACAGTATTGTTACTAATTTGGTTAGCCCAATCGATATGTAGATTAAAGTCACCCATGATAACTGCTGTGCCCTTATTGCACACATTTCTAATTTCCCGTTTAATGCCATCCCCAACCTCCGCATTACTGTTTGGGGGTCTGCATACAACTCCCACTAACGTTTTCTGTCCCTTGGTATTTCTCAGCTCTACCCATACAGGTTCTACATCAACAGAGCTAATATCCTTCCTTACAATTGTGTTAATCTCCTCTTTAACCAACAATGCTACCCCACCTCCTTTTCCTATTTGCCTGTCTTTCCTGAATATTGAATACCCCTGGATGTTGGGTTCCCAGCCTTGGCCATCCTTGAGCCATGTTTCTGTAATCCCAATCATATCATATCTGTTTACATCTATTTGCGCAGCTGATTCATCCACCTTATTACGACTGCTCCTCACATTAAGACACAAAGCCTTCAGGCTTGCTTTTTTAACACTCTTAGACCTTTTAGAATTATTATTTACTGTGGCCATGTTTGATTTAAACCCTTGATTACTCTGACTGCCACTTTTGCTTTTCTCCTGTCTTTTGCTTTTATCCTTGTTTCCCTTTCCTCTGTCTCCCTGCACAGGTTCCCAACCTCCTGCCATTTGAGTTTAAACCCTCCCCCACAGCACAAGCAAACGCTCCCATTAGGACCGCGGTCCAAGTCCTACCCAGGTGCAAACCGTCCTTTTTTTACTGGCCCCACCTCCCCCAGCACCGGTTCCAATATCCCAGGAATTTGAATCCCTCCCCCTTGCACCATTCCTCTAGCCACGTATTCATCTGAAATATCCTTCTATTTCTACTCTGACTAGCCCGTGGCACTGGTAGCAATCTTGAGATTACTACCTTTGAGGTCCTATTTTTTAATTTACCTCCTAACTCCCTATATTCTGCTTTTAGGACCTCATCCCAGTTTTTACCTATATCGTTGGCACCTATATGCACCACGACAACTGGCTGTTCACCCTCCCCCTCCAGAATGCCCTGCAGCCGCTCCGAGACATCCTTGACCCTTGCACCAGGGAGGCAACATACCATCCTGGAGTCTCGTTTGTGGCCGCAGAAACGCCTATCTATTCCCCTTACAATAGAATCCCCTATCACTATAGCTCTCCCACTCTTTTTCCTCCCGTCCTGTGCAGCAGAACCACCCACGGTGCCAGGACTTTGGCTGCTGCTGCCTTCCTCTGATAAGCCATCCTCCCCAACAATATCCAAAGCAGTATATCTGTTTGAGAGGGGGATGGCCACAGGGGACCCCTGCACTTCCTGCCTGCGCCTACTACTCTGCCTGATGGTCAACCATACTCTTCCTGCCTGTTCATCCTTTACCTGCGGTGTGACCAACTCCCTAAACGTGCTATCCATGACATCCACAGCATCGCGAATGCTCCAGTATGCATCCATTCGCAGCTCCAGTGCCGCAATGCGGTCTGCCAGTAGCTGCAGCTGGATATACTTCCCGCACACATGGTTGTCAGGGACACAGGAAGTGTCCCTGATTTCCCACATAGTGCAGGAGGAGCATACCATGGCATCGAGCTGTCCTGCCATGACTTACCCTTTAATTAATTCAAATTAAATTAAATCAAATCAATCCCACCAATTACACTACAATTAAATAATATGCCCTTGTTTAACAGTAGCCCTGCTACATAACAGAGACCCTAGAAACTATAAACCACAAAATCTAACTTTGGAAAAAATGAGAAAGAGAGAAATACTCACCAACCAATCACTTACCTGCTTTCTGGTGACGTCACACTTCGATTACTTTTTACTTCTCTCTCACGCTCTCGGAGCTCTGAGATTGGTAAACCTACCTGCGCCTCAGGCTCGCCTTTTATCGCCGCCGCCGCCTTGCTGCTCCTCCCGGTTCCGCACTGCCGCTGCTTCTGCTGCTGCTGTGGGGACTACCTGTGCCTCGGGCTCACCTTTTATCACCACCACCGCTCCTCCCAGGTCCACACTGTAGTGTCCGAGTACCAATAATACACGGACTGCAGGAGAACAATAATAACAGGTATTTACTGAACAGAGGGTAAGCTTAAACTTAAAAACAGAAGCCTGCTATGGCTTTATATACAGGGGTGGACACCGCCGGTACTGCAGTATAGAATCAGTTCTCTCTTAAAGGTACATACACAACAATTCCTCCCCTTTTAGATAAACAGTACATAACATTCATTTAACAATTAAATAATAACTAATTACAATTACAATTTTCTCTGTACTATATACATCAACTGAAATAATCATTTGTAAGTTCAGTCTTTGAGGAGGCTTCCTGATCCTGACTGGATAGCACCTTTCTCAAGTATCCTGTTCTTGCGGCGGAGTTGATTCTGGCTCATTGTCATTGGTTGGTTCGTCAGCTTCCAATACCACTGATTCTGAGGTAGACGCAATCTGTACTTCGGGTTCATTACCAGGTGCACATGCTCGTGGTATGGGTTTGGCTTGTTCCTGTGACTCTAGAATCTGGTCAGCATGGCATCTCATGATGCTCTCTCCAACGTCCACTGTGTACATTAGTGGTCCCTGCTGTGTGCATATCGTCCCTGGCTGTCATTTTTCTGTTCAGTAGTCATGGGCCAAGACTGGTTGCCCTATCTTGAAGCTCCTGGTTGGCTTCTCATTGATGTGCTGGAATTGCTTATCCTGAACATCTCGTCTTATGTTTGGTTTGAGCAAATCCAGGTGACATCTTAGCCTTCGGTTGAAGAACATTATGGCTGGAGCTTGGTTGGTGACTGCATGTGTCGCATTCCGGTAAGCAAACAAGAAATTATCCACCTTGTGTTGTAGTGGTATGTCGTCATTATACATCGCCTTTATTGCCTTTTTAAAGGTCTGAACAAACCTCTCAGCCAATCCATTTGTGGCTGGATGATATGCGGCAGATGTGTAATGTTTCACCCCATTATTCCTCAGGAACCTCCGGAAATCCTCGGACACAAACTGTGGTCCATTGTCAGAGCAAATCTGTTCTGGCAAGCCATTCCTGGCGAAGATGGTCCGTAGGACTGCAATAGTTTTCTCTGTGGTGGTGGAGGACATTTTGATGACCTCTGGCCATTTCGAATGGGCATCCACGGCGATTAAAAACATTGAGTCCATAAATGGACCAGCAAAATCAATGTGTACCCATTGCCATGGAGATGAGGACGAGATGTATCCCAGGCTGCTGTGGGAGGCAAGGGAGGAGATTGCAGGGGCTCTGACACTAATTTTCAGAACCTCTCTGGCCACAGGGGATGTACCAGAGGACTGGAGAACAGCTAACGTAGTACCATTATTCAAGAAGGGTAGCAGGGATAAACCAGGGAATTACAGGCCAGTGAGTCTAACATCTGTGGTGGGGAAATTATTGGAAAAAATTCTGAGGGACAAAATTAATCTCCACTTGGAGAGGCAAGGATTAATCGGGGATAGTCAGCATGGCTTTGTCAAGGGTAAATCATGTCTAACAAATCTGATCGAATTTTTTGAGGGGGTGACTAGTGGGGTGGATGAGGGAAATGCTGTGGATGTGGTTTACATGGACTTCAGTAAAGCTTTTGACAAAGTCCCGCATAGGAGACTGGTCAAGAAGGTAAGAGCCCATGGGATTCAGGGTGCCTTGGCGCATTGGATCCTAAACTGGCTGAGTGGCAGGAGGCAGAGGGTGATGGTCGAAGGTTGCTTTTGTGACTGGAAGCCTGTGTCCAGTGGGGTACCTCAGGGATCGGTGCTGGGTCCCTTATTGTTTGTGATCTACATAAATGATTTGGATGAGAATGTAAAAGGTATGATCAGTAAGTTCGCAGATGACACGAAAATTGGTGGGGTGGTAAATTGCGAGGAGGAAAGCCTCCGGCTACAGGACGATATAAACGGGTTGGTCAGATGGGCGGAAAAGTGGCAAATGGAATTTAACCTTGAAAAGTGCGAGGTGATGCATTTTGGACGGACAAATAAGGCAAGGGAATACACAATGAGTGGTAGGACCCTAGGAAGTACAGAGGGTCAGAGGGACCTTGGTGTACATGTACATAGATCCCTGAAGGCAGCGGAGCAGGTAGATAAGGTGGTTAAAAAGGCATATGGGATACTTGCCTTCATTAGCCGAGGCATAGAATATAAGAGCAGGGAGGTTATGATGGAGCTGTACAAAATGCTGGTGAGGCCACAGCTGGAGTACTGTGTGCAGTTCTGGTCGCCTCACTATAGGAAGGATGTGATTGCTTTGGAGAGGGTGCAGAGAAGATTCACCAGGATGTTACCTGGGATGGAGCGCCTCAGCTATGAAGAGAGGCTGGACAGGCTGGAGTTGTTTTCCTTGGAGCAGAGAAGGCTGAGGGGGGACCTGATTGAGGTGTACAAAATAATGAGGGGCATAGATAGGGTAGATAAAGAGGAACTTTTCCCCTTAGTGGGGGGGTCAATAACAAGGGGGCATAGATTCAGGGTAAGGGGCAGGAGATTTAGAGGGGATTTGAGGAGGAACTTTTTCACCCAGAGGGTGGTTGGAATGTGGAACTCAATGCCTGAAAGGGTGGTGGAGGCAGGAACCCTCACAACATTCAAGAAGCATTTGGATGAGCACTTGAAATGCCATTGCATACAAGGCTATGGACCAAATGCTGGAAAATGGGATTAGACTGGACAGGGATGGATGGGCGGCGCAGACACGATGGGCCGAAGGGCCTCTTTCTGTGCTGTAAAACTCTATGACTCTATGACTCCCATGGGTGTAGCGGGGCCGGTGGTGGTGCGTTTTGGACCTTCTGGCATCCTGTGCATCTCTTGATCATATCCTCGATTTCTTTATCGATTCCTGGCCACCACACAAACGCCCTAGCTAGGCTCTTCATTTTTACCCCTCCCAGATGACCCTCATGAAGCTCATTGAGCACTCTATCTCTCAACTTGGGTGGAATTACCACTCGGGATCTACACATCAAGGTCCCTCGGCATACTGACAGCTGTTCTCTCCTTGGCGAGAATGCTGGCAACAGTGAGTCGCCATGTGCTGGCCATCCCTTCACCATCAAATCATAGACCCGACGGAGTGTCAGGTCATTTCGGGTTTCCTTCTCTATACTTGAGTTTGTAACAGGTAGACATTCGACTATGGTCGAATGGAATATCTCAACAGGGTCCACTGCAGGTGCTTCCTCCACCGTAGGCAACGGTAGGCGTGACAGCCCATCAGCGTTTCCATGCTGTTTCATACCCTTGTACTCTATGTCGTACTGATGTGCCCCAAGAAAAAGTGACCATCTTTGCAGCCGTTGCGCCGTCATCACCGGAACGCCCTTCTTTGGGTTAAAAATGGAGACCAGAGGCTGATGATCAATCAGTAGGGTGAATTTCTGCCCGTGCAGATAGTGATTGAACTTCTTCACCCCCCACACCAGGCTGAGGGCCTCCCTGTCAATCTGGGCGTAGTTATGCTCGGCTGAGGTTAACGAGCGCGATGCAAAGGCTATTGGCCTCTCTGAACCGTCAAGGAATTTGTGTGACAGCACCGCTCCGATGCCATAGGGAGATGCATCACATGCTAACCGAATCGGTAGTGTTGGATTGTAATGGGCCAATACTTCTTTTGAAGTGATTAGGCATTTACATTTCTGAAAGGCACGCTTACACTCATCACTCCATTTCCATGTTACTCCAGTTTGCAGCAGGGCATTCAGTGGGTGCAGAATTGTAGATAAATTCGGCAAGAACTTATGGTAGTAGTTCACCAACCCGAGGAACGACCTCAGTTGCGACACATTTTCCGGTGCTGGAGCCTTGACTACTGCCTCAATCTTGTCTGGGGACTTATGCAACCCTTCCTCATCAATCATGTGGCCACAATACGAGATTTGTCTCCTGAAGAACTCGCATTTGGGGCGGTTGGCTCGTAGCCCATATTCTTGTAATCTAGTGGGCACCTGCTCCAGGTTGGCAAGGTGTTCACTGTCATTTTCGCCCGTAACCAGGATGTCATCCAAATAACACTGGGTCCCCGGGATCCCCTGCAGGACTTGTTCCATCGCCCTCTGCCAAATAGCCGGGGCTGATGCTACCCCGAATACCAGTCGGTTGGACTGGTAAAGACCTTTGTGAGTGTTTATCGTGAGGTATTTCCTAGATGCTTCTTCCACCTCCATTTGTAGATACGCTTGGGCCAGATCAATCCTCGTAAAGTGTTTCCCTCCAGATTGTGAGGCGAAAATATCTTCTATCCGTGGCAATGGATATTGTACTGTGTGCAGGATTGGGTTCACAGTTACCTTGAAGTCCCCACAGATGCGAACCTTCTTCGGCTCCCCAGGCATGCTGCTCAATGATTTCTTCATTACAGGAATGATGGGTGTGGCCCACTCGCTTCAGTCTACCTTGAACAGCACACCCGAACGCTCCAGACTCTCCAGCTCTGCTTCAACGGCTGGGCGGATCGCGTACGGTACCGGTCTGGCCATAAAAAATTTTGGGTTTGCGTTATCTTCGATTTTTATCATTGCCGTTACTCCTTTTAGAGTCCCAAGTCCTTGTTGGAACACCTCTTTCACGTCAGTTAGAATTTTTGACAGTCGTCCAGGTGTGACGTCGTCATCCTTTTTGTCAGTCACAGTTAGCGCCTGAATGGAATGCCAATCCAATTGTATTTTTCGGATCCATTCACATCCCAATAATGGTGGTCCTTCATGTTGTAGTATATATAGATACAGTTTCTGTGTTTCCTTGCCGTTGTATTTAACTGGCACCCTTAATTTTCCTCTGGGGTAGACTTTTTGCCCCATGTATGTCTTCAATACAATGGACGTGTCCTTCAAGGGTATGTGTGAGAATAGCCGCTCATAGTCTCGTCGATTCATGACAGTTAGGGTTGATCCTGTGTCCAATTCCATCTTTACTTGGGACCCTGCTATCATGAGGGTGACCCAAATGGTTCGGTGATCCTCCTTTGCGATCATGTTGTGTAACTTTAGACAACTTAGTCTCCTGTTCCCGGAGTCATTATCACTCTCCTGATCATCTGAACTACTGTCTGTCATTTTTTTTACCTTCTTGTCCTTTTCCTTAGTAGTTCTTTTAGTGTTGGTTTTCTTTCCTGACCTGCAGACTCTTGCTATGTGTCCCATTTTCCCACATTGCCTGCATCCTTTGTCCTTAAACCAGCAGTCCTTCTGATCATGGGTTGTTCTGCCGCAGCGATAGCACTTTTCTGCTCCATATGCCATTTCGTTAGCGCTGTATTCTTGTGGTTTCTGTTGTATTTCCACAGCTCCCCGTGCTGCTGCTTCGTAGGATACTGCCACGCTGAAAGCCTGCCCGCAGACAAACTTATCCCTTAAGGTGTCTGCCAGTCCTGCTCTGAACTGGCAGTGCTTCGATAACTTGTGTAGTTCCGTAAGATAGCCAGCATTGCTCTCATCTTTGTGCTGGTTTCTTTTAGGGAACTTGAATCTTTCTGCTATCAGCAGCGGTGTAGGGTTTAGGTGTTCCTGTAAGATATTAACAATCTCTTCAAAACTTTTCTCCATTTGTTTAGCTGGGGTAATTAAATTCCGCAATAGGCCGTACGTTCTCGCGCCCATCAAATTTAATAATACCGATGCCTTCTTTCCATCGGCCACCTCATTTGCTTTGCAGTACACTTCAATTCTTTCCACATACATGGTCCAGTCTTCTACCTCGTTGTCGAAAGCAGTGATACTGCCACTCTTCGGCATCTTGGGTGGTTTAAAATGGCGCCTCCCGCGCTTTTTCTTCTTCCCCAATGGATTAAAATGGCGCCTCCCGCGCTTTTCCTTCTTCCCCAATGGAATAAAATGGCGCCTCCCGCGCTTTTCCTTCTTCCCCTTGCTGCCACGCTGCTCCTAGCGTTCTACAGGGTACTGGCGGCGACCCGCGGCTTCGGCGCGTCTCACTTTTCCTTCCCCTCGTTTTATTTTCTCTATGCTGCCTGGTTCTTGAGCACTGACCGCGCCCTGTGCGCTCCACCCTCTCTCTCTCTCTCTCTTTTCCTCACGACGACGCTGCACGGCCCCTTTGCAGAGCCGCTCGATCGAGCTCAAGCCCGCCGCAGTCCGGAAGGGTCAGCGCACTACCTGCTACCAGCACGATTTGCTGGAACACCTCGACTGGGGAGCCAAGCCCAGCTCTCCACAGCCTCCCCTGCAATTCTCCGAACTCCGATGGATCCCTGGGCGGTTGCCCGCGGTCGACGCCCATTGCTCTGACTTCGACCTCCAAGAAGCTTCTTTTCAGGGAAAGATCCCCGTGAGGTGATGCAGTGCTGCAGCTGAGTTCGAACCTGCTCGTCGCCAGTGTAGTGTCCGAGTATCAATAATACACAGACTGCAGGAGAACAATAATAACAGGTATTTACTGAACAGAGGGTAAGCTTAAACTTAAAGTACAGAAGCCTGCTATGGCTTTATATACAGGTGTGGTCACTGCCGATACTACAGTATAAAATCAGTTCTCTCTTAAAGGTACATACACAACACACACTGCTGCTGCTGCTGCTGTGGGGCCTACCTGCACCTTGGGCTCGCCTTTTATCACCGCCGCCGCTCCTCCCAGGTCCGCACTGCCGCTGCTGTCATGGTCCAGGCGGAGGTAGGAGGAGGCGGTGGCCTAACTAGTGTTTTGTACAGCTCCATCTTATCCCTGCCTGCAGCAAACTCATCTGGTCTTTGAAGCCCACCAACTGCTCCCTTGACCCTCTATCCTCCCAGCTCATTGTCACCCAACTCCCCCTCCTTAGCCCTTTGCTTGCTGACATCATTGACCTTTTTCTATCCTGTGCCTGTATCTTTGCCTCCTTCACCAATATATCTTAAACCCCTCCACTCACTCTAATTATTGCCCCATTGCGGATCAAAGTCCTACATTATATTGCTATAAATTGTTGAAAGGTTTTTTTCATAAGGTGCTGTAAAGTATTTTTAAGTTGTTGTAAGGTGTTGTTGTAAGGTTAACAAAATTGAAGCCCATGTGATTAAAGGGACAGTGTCAGCATGGATACAACATTGGCTAAGAGACAGAAAGCAGAGAGTAGTGGTGAACGGTTGTTTTCAGACTGGTGGGAAGTGTGCAGTGGTGTTCCCCAGGGGTCAGTATTAGGACCACTGCTCTTTTTGATATATATTAATGACTTGGGCTTGGGTATACAGGGCATAATTTAAAAGCTTGCAGAGGAAACACAACTTGGAAATGTAGTAAACAGTGATGAAGATAGTTACAGACTTCAGGAGGACACAGACAGACTGGTGAAATGGGCAGACACATGGCAGATTAAATTTAATGCACAGAAGAGTGAAGTGATACATTTTGGTAGGAAGAATGAGGAGAGGCGATATAAACTAAATGGTACAATGTTAAAGGGGGTGCTGGAACAGTGAGACATGGGGTGATGTACGCAAATCGTTGAAGGTGGAGGACAAGTTGAAAAGGCTGTTAAAAAGCCACACTGGATCCTGGGCTTTATAAATAGAGGCATAGAATACAAAAGCAAGGAAATTCTGCTAAACCTTTATACATTGCTGGTTAGGCCCCAGCTCAAGTGTTGTGGCCAATTCTGGGCACCACACTTTTGGAAAGATGTCAAGGCCTTGGAGAGGGTGCAGAGGAGATTTCCCAGGATGATACCAGGGATGAGGGACTTCAGTTATGTGGAGAGACTGGAGAAGCTGGGATCACTCTTCTTACAGCAGAGAAGGTTAAGGGGAGATTTAATGGAGGTGTTCAAAATCATGACAGGTTTTGATAGAGTAGATCGGGGGAAATTGTTTCCACTAGCAGGAGGGTCGTTAGCAGGAGGCTGAGGATACAGATTTAAGATAATTGCCAAAAAATCCAGGGGGTAATGAGGAGAATTTTTTTACGCAGTGGGTTGTTATGATCTGGAATGTGCTGCCTGAAAGGGGGGTGGAGGCTATTTCAATGGTAACTTTCAAAAGGGAATTGGATAAATACTTGAAAAGGAGAAATTTGTCGGGCTGTGGGGAAAGAGCAGGGGAGTAGGACTAATTGGGGAGCTCTACCAAAGGGCCTGCACAGGCACGATGGGCCGAATGGCTTCCTTGTGTGCTGTATGATTATATGATTCTGAGGTGTTGCTGTAAGATGTTGTTTAAGTTGTTGTAAGTTGTTGGTGTACACTGTTTTGTATGCTGTTGCAAGGTGTTGTAAGTTGTGGTAAGCTGTTCATAGAATTACAGAATGGTTACAGCACGGAAGGAGGTCATTCGGCCCATCGAGCCCGT
The DNA here is from genome assembly GCF_052327205.1 of Somniosus microcephalus. Lineage (NCBI taxonomy): Eukaryota > Metazoa > Chordata > Chondrichthyes > Squaliformes > Somniosidae > Somniosus > Somniosus microcephalus. The sequence goes on from NC_141004.1 coordinate 75,804,082, forward strand.
GTCGGCTCTCTGCAAGAGCACTTCAGGTAGTTCCACTCGCCTGCCCTTTCCCTGTAACCCTGCAAATTTCTTTCGTTTAGATACTTATTCCCTTTTGAAAGCGGTGATTGAGTCTGCCTCCACCATCCTTTCAGGCAGTGCATTCCAGGTCATAACCGCTCGCTGAGTAAAAAAGTTTTTTCTTACGTCGCCTTTGGTTCTCCTGCCAATCACCTTAAATCTGTGCCCTCTGGTTCGTGACCCTTCTGCCAATGGGAACAGTTTCTCTCTATCTACTCTGTCCAGACCCATCATGATTTTGAACACCTCTATCAAATCTCCTCTCAGCCTTCTCTGCTCCAAGGAGAACAACCCCAGCTTCTCCAGTCTATCCATGTAACTGAAGTCCCTCATTCCTGGAATCATTCTCATAAATCGTTTCTGCACCTTCGCTAAGGACTTCACATCCTTCCTAAAGTGTGGTGCCCAGAATTGGACAAGTACTCCAGTTGGGGCCAAACCAGTGTTTTATAAAGGTTCATCATAATTTCCACACTTCTGTACTCTATGCCTCTATTTATGAAGCCCAGGATCCTGTAAGCCTTTTTTAACTGCTTTCTCAACCTGCCCTGCCACCTTCAACGATTTGTGCACACATACCCCCAGGTCTCTCTGTTCATGCACCCACTTCAGGATTGTACCCTTTAGTGTATATTTCCTCTCCTCATTCTTTCTACCACAATGCATCACTTCACACTTTTCTGCATTAAATTTCATCTGCCACGTGTCTGCCCATTTCACCAGCCTGTCTATGTCTTCCTGAAGTCTATCACTATCCTCCTCACTGCTCACTATACTTCCAAATTTTGTGTCATCTGCAAATTTTGAAATTGTGCCCTGTACACCCACGTCCAAGTCATTAATATATAGCAAGAAATGCAGTGGTCCTAGAACCGACCCCTGGGGAACACCACTGTGTATCTGCCTCCAGTCTGAAAAACAACCGTTCACCACTACTCTCTGTTTCTTGTCACTTAACCAATTCCGTATCCATGCTGCCACTGTCCCTTTTATTCCATGGGCTTCAACTTTGCTGGCAAACCTATTATGTGGCATTTTGTCGAACGCCTTCTGGAAATCCATGTACACTACGTCAACCGCATTGCCCTCATCAACCCTTTCTGTCACCTCATCAAAAAAGTCAATCAAGTTGGTTAAACACGATTTGCCTTTAACAAATTTGTGCTGGCTTTCCTTAATTAATCCACACTTGTCCAAGTAACTGTTAATTTTGTCCCTGATTACTGTTTCTAAAAGCTTCCCCACTATCGAGGTCAAACTGACTGGCCTGTAGTTGCTGGGTTTATCTTTACACCCTTTTTTGAACAAGTGTGTTACATTTGCAATTCTCCAGTCCTCTGGCACCATCCTCGTATCTAAGGAGGATTGGAATATTATGGTCAGTACCTTCACGATTTCTTCCTTCACTTCCCTCAGTGTCCTAGGATGCATCCCATCCACTCCTGGTGACTTATCTACTTTAAGTACAGCCAGCCTTTCTAATACCTCTTCTTTGTCAATTTTTATCTTATCAAGTATCTCCACTACTTCCTCCATTACTATGTGTATGGCAGCATCCTCTTCCTTGGTGAAGACAGATGCAAAGTACTCATTTAGTACCTGAGCCATGTCCTCTGCCTCCATGCGTTAGGTCTGTTGTGGAAAGCAGTTGTTGTTGTAAATTGTGGTAAGTTGTTGTTGTAAGGTGTTGTTGTAAAATAGTAACCTAAGGGGTGATTCTAACCCTGCCCACGCGAGGCCTTTAAAATCAACAGTTGGGGCTCAGCATCGAGGTCCTGCACCAATGCCCTGGGCCACGATCTTAACCTGCTTGTAATGATCAGTAACCTGTCATTCTGGAATGGTACACTAGGTGGTGCTGTATGTATGTAAGAGTGGGCTACCCACAATGCACTAGGCTACCCACAAGGCAGCAGTCAAGATGGAGGCCTCTACAGATACTGTACCGAGTCCACATGTGCTCAATAAAGTGTCTAGCAAAAGCTAGCTGTTCTTAATAAAAACGACTAGTTATTAATGAACATAACATGGTACCAGGATTGGTAAGATCTGCTGAATATTGTGCAATGCGACATGGAGAATTTGAAGCCACCAGAGCATTTGAAACTCACAGGAAATGTCGACTACAATTGGCAGACTTTTAAACAACAATTCGAACTCTACATTGCTGCCATCGGGTACGGTACGAAGCCAGACACAAGGAAGATAGTGTTGCTGCTCACGGTTGCAGGCCCATAGGCGATAGAGGTATTTAATACATTTGTATTTAATCCAGAGGAGAACAGAGAAAATTTAGACGATGTGCTAAGGAAATTTGATACACATTGTTCTCCAAAAAAGAATGAGACCTATGAAAGATACGTGTTCTGTTCTCGGACACAGCGGCAAAATGAGACTTTTGATAGCTTTGTGACCAATCTGAAACTGAAAGCACAGACATGTAATTTCTCTGAGCTGAAAGCATCCATGATTTGTGACCAAATTGTGTTTGGTATTCATGATAAAAAGGTCAGGGAACGTCTGTTGAGAGAAACCGAACTAACATTGGAAAATGCTGTGACAATATGCCAAGCCAGCGAGCTAGCTCAAAAGCATGCGAAGACTTTCAGTGAAACCAAAAATGATGCAATTGTAGTAAGTGCTGCTGTCGGTGCTGTGGCCTACAAAGGGAAGAAACATGGGCAGAACAGAAATGAAAAGCAATCGGAGGAAGGAATTTTTAAGTGTAAACGCTGTAGTTACAAACACCAGTTAAAACAATGCCCAGCGTTTGGAAAAATGTGCACAAAATGTCATGGAAAGAATCATTTTGCCAAACAATGCTTTTCAAAAGTAAAAACTAAGAAAGGGCAACGAGTTAATGTAATTGAGGACACTGATTTAAGTGAGACATGTTTTGTAGGAATGGTGTCATGTGACAATATTAAAAAGGATACAGAAAATGTGCAGCCCTCAGGAATTAACAATGCTGAACATAAAGTTAATGCAGTAAAAGAGGACAAATGGATGATCCCACTGCAGGTAAATGGAGCATTAGTTACATTGAAACTAGACACTGGGGCAAAAGCAAACTTAATCAGTATGAGTGACATTAACAATATGAAAGAAAAGCCCAAAATACAGAAAAAGTCAGTACTACTGAAGGACTATAATGGACAGAAAATAGATAACTTAGGTGTATGCAGACTTAAAGTGACAGTCAAAGACAAAGTGCATCATCTCATGTTTTCTGTTGTGGCTGAAGGACTTGATTCACTACTGGGTGACAAAGCTTGTGAGGACTTAGAACTGGTCAAGAGAGTCTACCGTATAAACTGTGCCATAAGCAGACCAGATGACTCGGTGGATTCTGTAGTGAATAATTTCCAGGATGTGTTCAAAGGATTTGGAGTTCTACCATTCACTTACAAGATCCAGCTAAAGGAGGATGCTCAGCCAGTGGTACATGCTCCACGAAGAGTTCCAGCACCCCTGCGTGACCGGCTCAAGAATGAACTGGACAGAATGACCACACTAGGAGTCATCAGGAAAGTCGAAGAGCCAACAGATTGGGTTAATTCCATGGTATGTGTAAAGAAAAAGAACAATGATCTAAGAATATGCATGGATCCAAAGGACTTAAATGCAAACATAAAACGTGAACACTACCAGATTCCCAAGCGAAAAGAAATCACCAGTGAAATGTCAGGTGCCAGATACGTTACAAAGCTCAATGCCTCACAAGGATTTTGGCAACTAAAACTGGATGAAGAGAGCACCAAATACTGTACCTTCAACACATCATTTGGCAGGTATTGTTTCCTCAGAATGCCTTTCGGGATAATATCTGCATCTGAAATCTTTCATAGAGCGATGGAACACATAATTGAAGGTCTGGAAGGAGTTCGGGTCTATGTTGATGACATCATCATCTGGGGCTCCACACTGAAAGAACACAATGAGAGACTGACTAAAGTGCTACAGAGCATACGCCGGAATGGACTGAAGCTCAACAAAGCCAAGTGTCAGTTTGGCATCCAGGAAGTCACTTTCCTAGGAGATAATCTATCTGGTAAAGGAATAGAGCCAGATATGGAAAAAGTAAACACCATACTCAAAATGCCCCGACCCACTGACAAAAAAGGAGTGCTACGCATCATGGGGATGATAAACTTCATTGGAAAGTTCATTCCTAACTTGTCAGCCAAGACAGCCTGTCTGCGAGACCTGCTACGTAAAACAAATGAGTTCGCATGGACAGAAAGACATGAACAAGAGTGGATAAACCTCAAAACAGTGCTGACAACCACACCTGTACTCACCTTCTTTGACCCAACAAAAAGAATCAAAGTGTCAACGGATGCATCAAAAGATGGCCTAGGTGCGGTCTTGCTACAAGCAGAGGGTGAAGATTGGAAGCCTGTTGCCTATGCCTCCAGGTCTATGACTGATACTGAGTGTTGATACGCCCAGATTGAAAAGGAATGTCTAGGCTTGGTAGTTGGACTAGAAAAGTTTCATGGCTACATATATGGACTTCCCACCTTCACAGTTGAGATAGACCACAGCCCACTGGTTGCCATCATAAAAAAGAACCTGAATGAGATGTCATAGAGTCATAGAGTAATACAGCACAGATAGAGGCCCTTCGGCCCATCGTGTCCGCGCCGGCCATCACGCCCTGTCTAATCTAATCCCATATTCCAGCATTTGGTCCATAGCCTTGTATGCTATGGCATTTCAAGTGCTCATCCAAATGCGTCTTGAATGTTGTGATGGTTCCAGCCTCCACAACCCTTCCGGGCAGTGAGTTCCAGACTCCAACCACCCTCTGGGTGAAAAAGTTCTTTCTCAAATCCCCTCTAAACCTCCCGCCCTTTACCTTGAATCTGTGCCCCCTAGTTATTGACCCTTCTACTAAGGGAAAAAGCTCCTTAGTATCCATCCTATCTATGCCCCTCATAATTTTGTACACCTCAATCATGTCCCCCCTCAGCCTCCTCTGCTCCAAGGAAAACAAACCCAATCTGCCCAGTCTCTCTTCATAGCTGAAGCGTTCCAGCCCTGGTAGCATCCTGGTGAATCTCCTCTGCACCCTCTCCAAAGCTATCACATCCTTCCTGTAGTGTGGCGACCAGAACTGCACACAGTATTCCAGCTGTGGCCTAACCAGTGTTTTATACAGCTCCATCATAACCTCCTTGCTCTTATATTCTATGCCTCGGCTAATGAAGGCAAGTATCCCATATGCCTTTTTTACCACCTTATCCACCTGTTCCGCCGCCTTCAGGGATCTGTGTACTTGCACACCCAGATCCCTCTGACCCTCCGTCTTGCCTAGGGTCTTACCATTCATTGTGTATTCCCTTGCCTTGTTAGTCCCCCCAAAGTGCATCACCTCGCACTTTTCCGGGTTAAATTCCATTTGCCACTGTTCCGCCCATCTGACCAACCCATCGATATCGTCCTGCAGACTGAGACTACCCTCCTCGCTATTTACCACCCTATCAATTTTTGTATCATCCGCGAACTTACTGATCATACCTTTTACATTCATATCCAAGTCATTAATATAGACCACAAACAGCAAGGGACCCAGCACCGATCCCTGTGGTACCCCACTGGCCACAGGCTTCCAGTCACAAAAACAACCTTTGACCATCACCTTAGCACCTTCTGCCACTAAGCCAGTTTTGTATCCAATGTGCCAAGGCACCCTGGATTCCATGGGCTCTTACCTTCTTGACCAGTCTCCTGTGCGGGACTTTATCGAAGGCCTTACTGAAATCCATGTATACCACATCCACTGCGTTACCCTCATCCACACACCTAGTCACCCCCTCAAAAAATTCAATCAAATTAGTCAGACATGATCTTCCCTTGACAAAGCCATGTTGACTATCCCTGATTAATCCTTGCCTCTCCAAGTGGAGACTGATTTTGTCCCTCAGAATTTTTCCAATAATTTTCCCACCACTGATGTTAGGCTCACTGGCCTGTAGTTCCCCGGTTTTTCCCTACTCCCCTTCTTGAATAATGGAACTACATTAGCGGTTCTCCAGTCCTCTGGCACATCCCCTGTGGCCAGAGAGGTTCTGAATATGTGTGTTAGAGCCCCCGCAATCTCTTCCTTTGCCTCACACAGCAGCCTGGGATACATTTCGTCCGGGCCTGGGGATTTATCCATTTTTAGGCCTGCTAAAACCACCAATACCTCCTCCCTCTCGATGTTAATGTGTTCGAGCATATCACAGTCCCCCCGCCCTATTTCTATGTCTACATCGTCCCTCTCCATAGTGAAAACAGATGCAAAAAATTCATTTAGAACCCCTCCTACATCTTCCGGCTCCACACACAGATTGCCACTTTTGGCCCTAATGGGCCCTATTTTTTCCCTAGTTATCCTCTTACCCTTAATATACTTATAAAACATCTTAGGATTTTCCTTTATTTTGCTCGCCAGTGTTATTTCATGGCCCCTCCTTGATCTCCTAATTTCTTTTTTAAGTATCCCCCTGCACTTTTTGTACTCCTCTAGGGCTTCCTCCGTCTTTAGCCTTTTGTATCTGCCAAAAGCCCTCCTTTTTTTTCTAATCCATTCTCGTATATCCCCTGACATCCACGGTTCCCTGTGGTTTTTGGAACCACCCTTGACCTTTACGGGAACATGTTGCCATTGTATGATCTCAATCTCCCTTCTGAAAGCCTCCCATTGCTCCGATGCGGATTTTTCTACCAGTAGCTGATCCCAGTCCATTTTGGCCAGATCCTGCCTTATCCTATTAAAATCGGCCTTCCCCCAATTTAGAACCTTTATTTCCGGCCCATCCCTGTCCTTTTCCATGACCACCTTAAATCTCACCATATTATGGTCACTGTCACCAAAGTGCTCACCTACTAGCACTTCTTCCACTTGGCCGGCCACATTCCCTAGAATTAGGTCCAGTACCGCCCCCTCTCTTGTAGGACCTTGTCTCCAAGGATTCAACGACTCATGATGAAGCTGCAAAGATATGACTTTGAACTGATCTACACACCAGGCAAATACATATTGTTAGCAGATGCACTGTTCCGAGCACCCACAATGAGTCATGTGAGCTCTACTGAAGAAGACATGGATGTTCATGTGAGCATGGTCACTGCTGCGCTGCCCGTGTCAGACACAAAATCAAAGCAAATAGCAGAAGAAACAGTAAAAGATACAATATTACAAACAGTAATAGAGAACATTCATCATGGTTGGCCAAAAGGTTCCTGTCCAAAATATTTTCACAAGGTCAGAATTGAGTGTCGCAAGTGGACTATTACTAAAACAGAACAGAATAGTCATTCCACAGGCTCTACGTCAAGACATGCTCAAAAGGATTCATGAGGGACACCTCGGAATTGAAAAATGCAAAAGGAGAGCAAGAGACACTGTTTATTGGCCTGGCATAAATAAGGACATTGAGAACATGATAGGCAAATGTGAGACATGTCAGAAACACCAAAACAAACAAGCAAAGGAACCAATGATAGTAGCTGACATACCAACAGCACCATGGCAAAAGGTTGGTATGGACCTTTTTCATTTAAATGGTAAAGACTATCTAATAGTGATTGACTACTATTCTAACTATCCTGAGATGGCGCTGCTCTCAAGCACCACAGCAAGCAGTGTCATAATGCATGTGAAATCCATCTTCGCCAGACATGGAATTCCCAGGATTGCCGTTAGCGACGATGGTCCGTGCTTCAACTGTAAGGAGTGGCAACAGTTTGCAGCACATTATGACTTTCAACACATCACATCCAGTCCTTTGTATGCTCAGTCGAATGGTAAGGCAGAGAAAGGTGTTCAAGTTCTCAAGCAGCTACTGAAGAAAGCGACAGAAAGCAAGTCTGATCCTTATCTCGCCCTGCTGAGCTACCGAGCCTCACCTTTAGACTCTGGTTCTTCACCTGCTGAACTCCTAATAGGTCGCAAGTTGCGTACCACGCTACCCTGCTGTGCAAAAGAAAAGCAGAGTAAGGAACTGAGACAGAGACTTCAACTGTTAAAGCTGAAACAGAAATCATACTATGACAAGTCATCCAAAACTCTGAAACCATTGACAAGGGATGATGTTGTCAGGATTGAGGATCCAGATGCATGGAACAGGAAAGCTACAGTTCTTGAGGAAGTAGGACCAAGGTCATACACTGTTAGAACTGAGGAAGGACAGTTTCTCAGGAGGAACCATCGTTCCCTCCTAAAAACACAAGAGGCTATCGAAGAGCAAATCGATGACAATGCCGCAACTGAATCTTGTCACTCACCACCAGAACAATCTAACACAAATACACATACAGGCTCTCATGAAAACACATCAGACTTACCTGTGCTGAGAAGATCCACACGTGAAGTAAAAAAGCCTGATAGACTTAATCTTTGAGTACAAAGAAAACTACATTGAAAATGTATTGACTGTTGAAGATGTTTATGTTGTTATTGATTGATATTGATTGATACTGATTTTGTTTAACCTCAAAGAAAGGGGGATGTAATGATCAGTAACCTGTCATTCTGGAATGGTACACTAGGTGGTGCTGTATGTATATAAGAGTGGGCTGCCCAGGATGCACTAGGCTACGCACAAGGCAGCAGTCAAGATGGAGGCCTCTACAGCTACTGTACCTAGTCCACATGTGCTCAATAAAGTGTCTAGCAAAAGCTAGCTGTTCTTAATAAAAACGACTAGTTATTAATGAACATAACACTGCTCTTGAGACCAGGCGATCAGGATAGCCATTGGAAGCTGGCAGGTCCTTCATTGAATACATTATTTTAACCAAGGCCCAGGGCAGGAAGTGGCTGTGGGTTAACTGAGCAACCCACCCAATGGGAAGAGGAGCCGGGGACTGAGACACGCAACATGGTAAGTCCTTCTACTTACCCCGTGGGCCTAGGAGCAGCAGGAGTGATGTTAACAGGAGACAATAGGAGGCTTAACCAGAGACATCAAAGAAATTAATAACATTTGGAGGACACAGAGAACGTGTGAAGAGCTGAGGCAGTGGAGGGTGAGGCAGCTAGAAATAGAAAGGAGAAATACTGACAAAGCAGAGCAGGCTGCAGTGGAGAAGGAGCCTGGAGCAAGAAAAGCAGGCCGACAGCACAGATGCAGAGACGGGCCCAAGAGCAGGCCGATGGTTCTGTACGGCACCATTAACCGGCACTCGGTGAGCTAAGAGCACAGGTGAGCGGACTGTAAAACTGGTCCTTGCAAAATAGATGTTACAGCAATGACAGGAAGTATGTCGGGAAAGTAATTACAACACAAAGTACTTCCTTGTGCACATATACCTGCATCATACGCACAGCAGAGCAATGCTTGGCCAATGGGGTCAGTGTGAGGGTCAGTCACTGGTCCTGGTCTCAGGTCAGTAAAATCATCTCCGATCAGTGTTGCTCATAACATCGCATGGCTCTAATCCACACAGCAGCTTTAGGCAGGGCTGGCAGTCTGCTGTCTCTATTATTCCCGTGGTTTGTGCTTTCAGTCAGTTGGAGGCAGATGGGTTGTGGGGGGGGGGACGGGAAGGGGAGGCCATTTTTCCTCTGGGAATCCTATCCCTTGCGATGCCACGAGTCTGCAGTGCTTCCCTCAAGGCTGCATTCAGACTAATGCGCTTCCCAGAACAGAATTTGAGGTGTTGCCACAGCCTGCTTTACAACACAAGCCCATGGATACAGAAACACTCATCTCCTCTTACAACATTTGGAGTGAGGTAACCCCTTCCCTCTGAATGAAGACACTTCCCTTCGGTGAAATTCTATTTGCCAATTAGCTTCTTGTTTCCTCACACTGGAGACACTTGCCGCAGTTCACACTGACACAACTGGGTGAATAAAGTGCGGCCGTGAACCCTGACCCTGTGTCAGTTTCACAAGCAAGTGTTTCAATTACATAGAATTTAACAGCACAGAAACAGGCCATTCGGCGCTCCAATCATCCTCCGATCTCTTGACCATGGCGGCTGCATTAACTTGGTCCCCCGTGCCGGCTTAGTGTGAACTAATCAATCTGCCAAGGCTCTTCATTGGCAGCTTGCCTAACGGGGGAGTGGGTGGGAAATCGAACGTTATTACCATTGGTTAAAGACGGCCAGCACCTCTTAAAGGGGAGGTGCTCTGCGGCTGCAACAGCTTCATTCCAAACAGCACTGAAATGGCAGACAGATGTTGGAAGGGACCCTGCTTTACAGATGCAGCTTTGGAGGTGCTGGTGGAGTTGGTGGGCATGAGGAAGGACCTCACCTTTCCACCCTGCGCCAAGGTGATATCCCGACTAGCTTCCCAGTAACAGTGGGCAGAGGGGGCAAAGCAGGTCAGCGCCAGGAGCTCCAAGGACCTCAGCACTCCCGCACTCCATTCCCCGCAGAGCGCTGGGTGTGTTTGGACACAGCCCCATGAGAGTGGCCTTGGCTCCATGGGAGAGGCCCCTGCTCTCCTCGTCCAGGGTGACTGCTCCTCACCACCCACTCCGCTTGTGCCCTTCTTGGTCCCACGCAGCCAACAGGTCTGACTAGCTCAGCCACCATTGAGATGCTGCAGTCTGCAGCCGGGCCCTCTAGGCCCAGAGCTGCTCGAGGTCGCCCTCCACCATCTGCAGTCTCCTCAATGGAAGCTCAGGAGCCTTCCACCTCCCATCCTGTACCCATTAGGGAAGCACCTCACAGGAGCACTAGAAAGGGTAAACAAGCACACACGACAGGCACTAGAACTTTGCACAAAGGAGAGTTTTAGTTTCCTATGTTCAGAATAAACAATTGTCAAATGAAGCGTGATGAGAATCTTGGTCTAGTAAACTTTTTTTCTTTGATTGCTGTTGGTCGTGATATTCGAAGTCATGTAAGGGCAACACCCATAAAGTTGGGCTGTGTGAGGGCATTCAGATGGTAGGTTTGAGGACTGTGTTAGGTGGATGGCGGGAGTGTCAGTGCATTGGGGAGGGGAGGGCACATTCAGGAGAATCGCTCATCAATGAGATGCTGCCTGAGCGCTCTGGCTAGTAAGTGTCTGTTGACAATGCTCCAGCCTGCATGACCGGGGGCAGACCTGATGGACCAGCAGCTCGTTTCCTGCTCGTCAGTTTCATATGTTCATGGTCAGCTTGACCAATCAGAATAACCACTCTAGGCCAGCAGAGGAAAGCCCAACCAATAACAAGCAGCTCCAAAAGGGCATGTCATGGCAGTAGGCAGGCAGCATCCAACCGAAGTCTAGATGGAGAGTGGCGGGGGGTGGAGAGCGAGGGGGGGGTGGAGAGTGGGGGGGGTGGAGAGTGGGGGGGGGTGGAGAGTGGGGGGGTGGAGAGTCGGGGGGTGGAGAGTGGGGGGGTGGAGAGTGGGGGGGGTGGAGAGTGGGTGGGTGGAGAGTGGAGGGGGTGGAGAGTGGGGGGGTGGAGAGTGGGGGGGTGGAGAGTGGGGGGGGTGGAGAGTGGGGGGGGATGGAGAGTGGTGGGGTGGATGGAGAGTGGGGGGGTGGAGAGTGGGGGGGGTGGAGAGTGGGGGGGGTGGAGAGTGGGGGGGTGGAGAGTGGGGGGGCTGGAGAGTGGGGGGGGTGGAGAGTGGGGGGGGGTGGAGAGTGGGGGGGGTGGAGAGTGGGGGGGTGGAGAGTGGGGGGGGTGGAGAGTGGGGGGGGATGGAGAGTGGGGGGGTGGAGAGTGGGGGGGATGGAGAGTGGGGGGGATGGAGAGTGGGGGGTTGGAGAGTGGGGGGGTGGAGAGTGGGGGGGGATGGAGAGTGGGGGGGTGGAGAGTGGGGGGGATGGAGAGTGGGGGGGATGGAGAGTGGGGGGTTGGAGAGTGGGGGGGATGGAGAGTGGGGGGGGATGGAGAGTGGGGAGTGGAGAGTCGGGGGGTGGAGAGTGGGGGGGGTGGAGAGTGGGAGGGGATGGAGAGTGGGGGGGATGGAGAGTGGGGGGGTGGAGAGTGGGGGGGTGGAGAGTGGGGGGGGTGGAGAGTGGGGGGGGATGGAGAGTGGGGGGGGTGGAGAGTGGGGGGGGATGGAGAGTGGGGGGGATGGAGAGTGGGGGGTGGAGAGTGGGGGGGGATGGAGAGTGGGGGGGGATGGAGAGTGGGGGGGATGGAGAGTGGGGGGGTGGAGAGTCGGGGGGGTGGAGAGTGGGAGGGGATGGAGAGTGGGGGGGATGGAGAGTGGGGGGGTGGAGAGTGGGGGGGGTGGAGAGTGGGGGGATGGAGAGTGGGGGGGATGGAGAGTGGGGGGGGATGGAGAGTGGGGGGGTGGAGAGTGGGGGGGGATGGAGAGTGGGGGTTGGAGAGTGGGGGGGATGGAGAGTGGGGGGGTGGAGAGTGGGGGGGGTGGAAAGTGGGGGGGGTGGAGAGTGGGGGGTGTGGAGAGTGGGGGGGGTGGAGAGTGGGGGGGGTGGAGAGTCGGGGGGGTGGAGAGTGGGGGGGTGGAGAGTGGGGGGTGGAGAGTGAGGGGATGGATCGAGAGTGAGGGGGCGGATCGAGAGCGAGGGGGTAGAGAGTGGGGGGTGGATGGAGAGTGAGGGGGTGGATGGAGAGTGAGGGGGTGGAGCGAGAGCGAGGGGGGTGGAGAGTGGGGGGGGAATAGAGAGTGGGGGGGATGAAGAGTGGGGGGGTGGATCGAGAGCGAGGTGGGGTGGAGAGTGGGGGGTGGATGGAGAGTGAGGGGGTGGATCGAGAGCGAGGGGGAGGGTGGTGGAGTGTGGGGGGGATGGAGAGTGGGGCGGATGGAGATGGGGGGATGGAGAGTGAGGGGGGGCTGATGGAGAGTGGGGGGGGATGGAGCGCGAGGTGGGGTGGTGGATTGAAAGATGGGGCCTGGTCTGCTGAAAGAAGAATGAATGGAGGATTGAATAGATTTGCAAATGGACAGAAGAACAAGAGTTCCTGGGGAGAGTTCACTCGGGGAGCTGACTGATGGGACAGTGGAGCCTCCAGTCAGAAAGGGTCGACAGTTGGGCAAAGATTTCTCTCATCTCCAGAGCTTATAACTTTGGCCAGCTACAAACTTGCTTGGATTCTAATGTGAAAATTGTTTTCTGATGGACAGGTGGCGAAAGAGATGACGGTGACAGTCACGTTACTGGAGAACTAGCAACCGAAAATCAGGCACCATATTCGGCAGAACATTCGAGAGCTACAGTGGAGTCTTCAGGCAGTCAGTCGCCATTGGCTGGGTCTGTCTGGCAGCCCCGAATCTCGGCTGAAAGCTGAGTTAAAAGATTTTGCTTCGCTGGATGAATCCTACGACATTCTCGGCACTGCCAAGTTAGTGTTCTGGGTACGCTCTGTTAAGAAAGAACGAAGAAAGAGCAACTCAGCACCTTTCACAACCTCGGACATCCCAAAGCGCTTTACAGCCAATGAAGTATTTTTGGAGTGTAGTCACTGTTGTAATGTAGGAAATGCGACACCATTTTGCGCACAGCAAGCTCCCACAAACAGCAATGTGATAAATGACCAGATAATCTGTTCTAGTGATGTTGATCGAGAGCTAAATATTGGCCAGGACTCCGGGGAGAACTCTGATCTTCTTCAAATAGTGCTGTGGGATCCTTTCATCCACTGATAGGGCAGACAGGGCCTCGGTTTCACGTTTAGGAGGTTTGAGCTGAACCTGGACAATTTGGTCTCGGTCATCACTACAATAGCTTCCTTACACTGCTAAAAAATTCTCTGACACAGACAGGAAGTGACAACTTGCATTTATATAGCACCTTTAATGTAGTAAAACGTCCCAAGGTGCTTCACAGGAGCAATTATTGAACAAAATTTCACACTGAGCCACATAAAGGAGATATTAGGACAGGCGACCAAAAGCTCGGTCAAAAAGGTCGGTTTTAAGGAGCATCTTAAAGGAGGAGAGAGAGGCGGAGAGGTTTAGGGAGGGAATTCCAGAGCTTAGGGCCCAGGCAGCTGAAGGCACGGCCGCCAATGGTGGAGCGATTAAATTTGGGGATGCTCAAGAGGCCAGAGCTGGAGGTGAGCAGAGATCTCGGAGGTTTGTGGGGCTGGAGGTGGTTACAGAGATATGGAGGGGCGAGGCTACGGAGAGATTTGAAAACAAAGGCGACAATTTTAAAATCGGGGCCTTGCCGGACTGGGAGCCAGGGTAGGTCAGCGAGCACAGGGGTGATGGGTGAATGGGACACATGGCGGGCGCTGAAATAAAGAGGGGTTTTGATCGAGTGAATAGGGAGAAACTGTTTCCAGTGGCGGCAAGATCAGTAACCAGAGGACACAGATTGAAGATAATTGACAGAAGAACTAAAGGCGACAGGAGGTGAATTTTTTTACACAGCGAGTTGTTGTGATCTGGAACGCGCTGCCTGAAAGGGCGGTGGAAGCATTTTCAATAATAACTTTCAAAAGGGAATTGGATAAACACTTGAAAAGGAAAAATTTGCAGGGCTATGGGGAAAGAGCAGGGCGGGAGTGGGACTAATTGGAGAGCTCTTTCAAAGAGCCGGCACAGACACAAAGGGCTGAATGGCCTCCCTGTGTGCTGTATCATTCTATGATTAGTTTGTAGGAATGTCTAGTTCCTATCAAAACACTGAGGTCGACTCAGGCGATCAAACAAACGAGGTTTAATGAAAACTAACAGCGTTTAACGAACAATTACAAGAGAACGATAGCAAAATACTGCAGATGTTGGAAATCCGAAATAACAACAGAAAATGCTGGAAAAACTCAGCAGGTCAGGCAACATCCGTGGAGAGAAATTTGAGGTGACGTTTCGGGTTGGACCCTTCTTCAAAACTGGAAAGAAAAGAAACTAGATTGGAGGCAGGGCTGCGATCGGACAAAGAATAAAAGAAACAAAAGAAGTAAAAGAGATTAGAAGCTAGACGAGATGGTGATAGGCTGGGATTAGGTGTAAAGTGTACTGGCAGGGCAAAAGATAGCTGCCAGGTGTGAGAGAGAAACAAAAGGAAAGGGGGGGGGGAAAGGAGTGGAACAATTACAAGAGAAAATGAAATGGGGGCCGAGCTTATGATCTGAAATTGTTGAACTCGATATTGAGTCCGGAAGGCTGCAGACTGCCTAATCGGAAGATGAGGTGCTGTTCCTCGAGTTTACGTTGAGCTTCCATGGAACAATACAAGAGGCCAAGGACGGTGAGGTTCGAGTGGGAATGGAGCGGAGAATTAAAATGACAGGTGACCGGAAGCTCGGGGTCACCCTTACGGACTGAACGGAGGTGTTCCGCAAAGCGGTCACCCAATCTGCGTTTGGTCTCCCCAATGTAGAGGAGACCGCATCGTGAGCAGCGAATACAGTATACTAGATTGTGAGAAGTACAAGTAAATCGCTGTTTCACCTGGAAGGGGTGTTTGGGGCCCTGGACAGTGGGAAGGGGGGAGGTATAGGGGCAGGTGTTACATCTCCTCCGCTTGCACGGGAAGGTGCCAGGCGAAGAGGAAGGGCTGTTTGGGGTGATAGAGGAGTGGACTAGGGTGTCTCGGAGGGAGCGGTCCCTGCGGAATGCTGAAAGGGGAGGGGAAGATACGTTTGGTGGTGGGATCACTTTGGAGGTAGCGGAAATGCCGGAGGATGATTCGTTGAATGTGGAGGCTGGTGGGGTGAAAGGTGAGGACAAGGGGAACCCTTTCGTGGTTCTGGGAGGGAGGGGCAGGGGTGAGGGCAGAAGTGCGGGAGATAGAACTGACACGGTCGAGGGCAGTGTCAACCACAGTAGAGGGGAATCCTCGGTTGCGGAAAAAGGAAGACATGTCTGAAGCACTGGTGTGGAAGGTGGCGTCGTCGGAGCAGATACGGCGGAGGCGGAGAAACTGGGAGAATGGAATAGAGTCCTTACAGGAAGCGGGGTGGGAGGAAGTGTAGTCCAGGTAGCTGTGGGAGTCAGTGGGCTTGTAGTAAATATTGGTCGATAACCTATCCCCAGAGATGGAGACGGAGAAGTCGAGGAAGGGAAGGGAAGAGTCCGAGGTGGACCATGTGAAGGTGAGGGAAGGGTGGAAATTGGAGGCAAAGTGAATGAAATTGTCAAGTTCGGGGCGAGAGCAGGAAACGGCACCGATACAGTCATCAATGTATCGGAAAAAGAGGTGAGGGAGGGGACCCGAGTAGGACTGGAACAAAGATTGTTCCACATAGCCCACGAAAAGGCAGGCATAGCTAGGACCCATGCGGGTACCCATAGCAACACCTTTGATTTGGAGGAAATTAGTGGAGTTATTGGAGAAGTTGTTCAATGTGAGAACAAGTTCAGCCAGGCGGAGGAGGGTCGTGGTGGATGGGGACTGGTCGGGCCTCTGTTCAAGGAAGAAGCGGAGCACCCTCAGGCCATCCGGGTGGGGGATGGGGGTGTAGAGGGATTGTACGTCCATGGTGAAAAGGAAGCGGTTGGGGCCAGGAAACTGGAAACTGTTAAAGTGGCGGAGGGCGTCCGAAGAGTCGCGGATGTAGGTGGGAAGAGACTGGACAAGGGGAGAAAAGATAGAGTCAAGATAGGAAGAGATAAGTTCTGTAGGGCAAGAACAGGCTGAAACGATGGGTCTACCAGGGCAGTCCTGTTTGTGGATCTTGGGAAGGAGGTAGAAGCGGGCTGTGCGGGGTTGGGGAACTATGAGGTTGGTGGCAGCAGGGGGAAGATCTCCAGAGGAGATGAGGTCAGTGACAGTCTTGGAAACGGTGGTTTGATGTTCGGTAGTGGGGTCATGGTCCAGGTGGAGGTAGGAGGAGGTGTCGGAGAGTTGGCGTTCAGCTTCCGCTAGGTAGAGGTCAGTACGCCAAACAACAACAGCACCACCCTTGTCAGCGGGTTTAATGACAATGTCAGGGTTGGATCTAAGAGAATGGAGTGCTGCAAGTTCAGAGGGAGGTAGGTTGGAGTGAGTGAGGGGAGCAGAGAAATGGAGACGGCCGATGTCACGGCGGCAGTTAGCGATGAAAAGATCTAGAGAGGGTAAGAGGCCAGGGGGAGGGGTCCAGGTAGAACGGGAATTCTGCAAGCGGGAGAAAGGGTCAGTTGTGCGGGGGGAAGACTCCTGGCCAGTGAAGTGGGCACGGAGACGAAGGCGGCGGAAAAAGAGCTCAACATCGTGCCGAGCTCGAAATTCATTGAGGTGGGGGCGTAAGGGGATGAAGCTCAGGCCTTTGCTGAGGACTGATCATTCAGGGTCAGAGAGTGGAAGGTCAGAGGGGATAGTGAAAACGCGGCAGGGGGTGGGATTGGGAGAAGGGGGGTCAGAGGAAAGTGAAGGGGAAGAAGGTTCCGGAGGGGCGTTGGTGTCCAAGAGTTGATGAAGCTTGCGATCCTTGACATCGGAAAGGAAGAAGAAAAGTTTTTTGTTGAAGCGTCGGATGAGTCGAAGGATGAAATGGAACTGTGGACCCGGACAGCTTTGAGATAGAGTGCGCCGGTGTTGCTGAAGAGAGAAGTCGAGTGTGTTCATGTGGCGCCGCATGGCGTTGAGCGTGGATCTCAGGATGCGGCGAGAGCAGTAGTTCGAGGAACGATGAATATCTTGGAGATATTTGTAATCCTGGGTGGATCCGAAGCACGAAGGGTGGAAGTTTAGTTGGAATCCATGTGGAGTAAGTCGGAACCGGAGACAGTTGCTGAGGAAAATGATGTGGCTGTGAAACCGAGTCTTGGCAGATACCTGATCAAACACGAGAAGGGAAACTGAAAGTAATGAAGATGAACAAGGTTGAAGAGCCAAACGGAGATCCCGTCGAAGAGAAGAGCAGAACTTCTTCAAGGTAGGCATTCCTAGAAGAGGTGTGGCAGTGAACCAAACACTAGTACGATAGCAAAATACTGCAGATGTTGGAAATCCGAAATAACAACAGAAAATGCTGGAAAAACTCAGCAGGTCAGGCAACATCCGTGGAGAGAAATTTGAAGTGACGTTTCGGGTTGGACCCTTCTTCAAAACTGGAAAGAAAAGAAACTAGATCGGAGGCAGGGCTGCGATCGGACAAAGAATAAAAGAAACAAAAGAAGTAAAAGAGATTAGAAGCTAGACGAAATGGTGATAGGCTGGGATTAGGTGTAAAGTGTACTGGCAGGGCAAAAGATAGCTGCCAGGTGTGAGAGAGAAACAAAAGGAAAGGGGGGGGGGGAAAGGAGTGGAACAATTACAAGAGAAAATGAAATGGGGGCCGAGCTTATGATCTGAAATTGTTGAACTCGATATTGAGTCCGGAAGGCTGCAGACTGCCTAATCGGAAGATGAGGTGCTGTTCCTCGAGTTTACGTTGAGCTTCCGTGGAACAATACAAGAGGCCAAGGACGGTGAGGTCCGAGTGGGAATGGAGCGGTGAATTAAAATGACAGGCGACCGGAAGCTCGGGGTCACCCTTACGGACTGAATGGAGGTGTTCCGCAAAGCGGTCACCCAATCTGCGTTTGGTCTCCCCAATGTAGAGGAGACCACATCGTGAGCAGCGAATACAGTATACTAGATTGCGAGAAGTACAAGTAAATCGCTGTTTCACCTGGAAGGGGTGTTTGGGGCCCTGGACAGTGGGAAGGGGGGAGGTATAGGGGCAGGTGTTACATCTCCTCCGCTTGCACGGGAAGGTGCCAGGCGAAGAGGAAGGGCTGTTTGGGGTGATAGAGGAGTGGACTAGGGTGTCTCGGAGGGAGCGGTCCCTGCGGAATGCTGAAAGGGGAGGGGAGGGGAAGATACGTTTGGTGGTGGGGTCACTTTGGAGGTAGCGGAAATGCCGGAGGATGATCCGTTGAATGTGGAGGCTGGTGGGGTGAAAGGTGAGGACAAGGGGAACCCTATCGTGGTTCCGGGAGGGAGGGACAGGGGTGAGGGCAGAAGTGCGGGAGATAGAACTGACAAGGTCGAGGGCAGTGTCAACCACGGTAGAGGGGAATCCTCGGTTGCGGAAAAAGGAAGACATGTCTGAAGCACTGGTGTGGAAGGTGGCGTCGTCGGAGCAGATACGGCGGAGGCGGAGAAACTGGGAGAATGGAATAGAGTCCTTACAGGAAGCGGGGTGGGAGGAAGTGTAGTCCAGGTAGCTGTGGGAGTCAGTGGGCTTGTAGTAAATATTGGTCGATAACCTATCCCCAGAGATGGAGACGGAGAAGCCGAGGAAGGGAAGGGAAGAGAACATCGAATATAGGTCTAGTCAGTTCGGCGGCTCCACGAGGACTGCTTGGGCGGTCCCGTGGCTGACGTCATGACGTCATCACGTTTTTCCCGCCAGTGGGGGATCACGTGATGAACGGCGTGACGTCCTCGCGTTTACCCGCGCTCTTAAAGGGACCGCGCTCTGTACATGTAAACAGTATAAACAAAGATACAGACTCAGGCTGTAGCTAACATATTGTTAAAGGGAATTATATACAATTGATCAGAGTCCCTTAGTGGCTCCGACACATGCACCCCCCTAGAATTGTCTTTAACAGCAAAAGTGAAACGGCGAGGAGGCCTGACAAGCCTGTCAGAGCAACTTCTGTAGCCTTGAAGTGGAAGCTGCTGGACGGCAGGCGGGCTGGCAGGCGGCTGCGTTTGATCTGGCACGGCGACTGTGGGCGGTCGGCCACGTTTTGGTGGTTGGGCAATCTCGACTGGGCGGTCAAGGTCCAAGTGTGCCAGCTTCAACCGGTCAACCAAAATGTGGTCTGGTTTACCTCCGATATCCACCAAGAAAGTTTTGTCTCCCGGCTCTAGCACATGGAAAGGACCAGTGTAAGGGGCCTTGAGCGGATCCTGATGAGCGTCATGGCAGATGAACACATAGTCAGCATTCTTTAGTTCGGCTGGGACGTGGGAGCTCTGCAAGCCATGATGCGACGTAGGTACTGGAGCAAACCATCTGGCTGCCTCCTGGTGGCTGATGAGTTGATGGGATGCTGACCATGGCTCTGTTGGAGTTGGGAGGAAATCCCCTGGTACGCGTAGCGGCTGGCCATATAAGAGCTCCGCCGAGGACAAGTGAAGATCTTCCTTAGGTGCCGTGCGAAGACCCAAAAGGACCCATGGTAGCCTGTCCACCCATCCAGCGCCTTGAAGGCTGGCCCGCAGTGCGGCTTTGAGCGACCTGTGGAATCGTTCGCACAGGCCGTTCGCCTGCGGATGGTAGGCTGTGGTGCGATGTAGTTTGGTGCCGAGCCCCTGAGCCACAACGTTCCAGAGCTCAGAGGAAAACTGCGGTCCACAATCGGAAGAGATGTCCGCCGGTACCCCGAAATGAGCAACCCAAGAGGAGATGAATGCCCTGGCTACGTCTGCCGAAGTGGTGGATGCCAAGGGAACTGCCTCTGGCCATCTAGTGGTGCGGTCTACCATCGTAAGAAGATGAGTAAATCCCTGAGAAGGTGGAAGTGGCCCCACCAGGTCCACATGCACATGATCGAACCTACATTCCGGTACAGCGAAGGTGGCCAATGGAGCCTTGACGTGACGCTGCACCTTGGCCATCTGGCAGACCACGCAGGTGTTGGCCCAGTCGCGGACATCCATGTGCATGCCCCGCCACACGAATTTGGATGACATCAGCCATTGCGAGGCCTTCATGCCCGGGTGTGACAACCTGTGTATGGCGTCAAAGACTTTTCGGCGCCAGGCGACCGGCACGATAGGGCGAGGATCTCCTACGGAGACGTCGCAAAGTAGTGTGGTGCCTGCGGCGTGGAATTGGACGTCGGCCGCATGGAGGCTAGAGGGGCTGGTCCGGTAAGCTTGGACCTCCGGATCCGAGGCTTGAACCGCAGCCATGAGGGCATAGTCGATGCTGAGCTGGACTGCATGAACGGTCGCGCGGGAGAGGCACTCTGCCACCAGGTTGTCTTTGCTGGACACATGCTGAATGTCAGTGGTGAATTCTGAGATAAACGTCAGCTGACGTTGTTGCTGAGCTGACCACGGTTCGGCGGTCTTGGCCATAGCAAACGTTAGTGGCTTATGGTCCACAAAAGCCGTGAACAGACGTCCCTCTAGCAAGAACCGGAAATGGCGGATGGCCAGAAAAAGGGCCAGCAACTCCCGGTCGAAAGTACTGCACTTCCGTTCGTTTCGCCGTAGTTGATGGCTGAAAAACGCCAGCGGTTGCCACGTTCCATTCGCCCACTGTTCCTGCACTGCGCCTATGGCATAGTCTGACGCGTCAGTGGTGAGGGCGATGGTGGCACCTGGCAGCGGGTGCACCAGCATGGTTGCGTTGGCTAGGGCGCCTTTTGTGTCGACCGTCCAGCTAACCGGATCCTTGCCAGACTTGCCCTTGAGGGCCTCGTACAGGGGTTGCATGAGCAGAGCTGCGTTAGGGACGAACCAGTGATAAAAATTAACCATCCCGAGGAACTCCTGCAGGGCTTTGATGGTCTGTGGGCATGGGAAAGATGTTACCACCTCCACCTTCGTTTGCAAAAGAATTGTGCCGTCCGATGTGATGCGATGGCCCAAGAAATCAATTTGTTGCAGGCCGAACTGGCACTTGGCTGGGTTGATGATCAGGCTGTGTTGGCTGAGGCGTCTAAAGAGGGTGCGTAAATGGCAGATGTGCTCCTCTTTGTTAGGGCTGGCGATGAGGATGTCGTCAAGGTAGATGAACAGAAACTTGAGGTCCCGAAGCACGGAGTCCATCAATCGCTGGAAAGCCTGTGCAGCGTTCTTCAATCCAAACGGCATCCGCAGAAATTCAAACAGGCCGAATGGGGTGATGACTGCAGTTTTTGGGGCATCCTGCGGGTGAACGGGGACCTGGTGGTAGCCACGGACAAGGTCGACTTTGGAAAAAATGGTATTTCCTGCCAAATGGGCAGAGAAATCCTGAATATGAGGGATTGGGTACCGATCAGGAGTAGTGGCGTCGTTCAGGCATTGGTAGTCGCCGCATGGCTGCCATCCACCGCCAGGTTTCGGAACAATGTGGAGAGGCAAAGACTAGGGACTATTGGACCGGCGAATAATCCCAAGCCGTTCCATTGTGTCGAACTCCGCTTTCGCAGCTGCGAGCTTGCCAGGTTCGAGGCGCCGGGCCCGTGCATAGACCGGGGAGCCAGTAGTGGTGATGTGATGTTCGACACCATGTTTCGTGGCTGTGGAGGAGAAGGTGGGTCTGGTCAGGCCTGGGAAATCTCCGAGGAGGTGAGTGAAGTCATCCGGAGGCAGGAACGCACAGGAGACAGTGCGCGACATGACGTTACTGCAGTGGCACGGGATGGAGTGAAAAATGGTCGCATTGATTAACCGTCGGTGCCTGACATCCACCAGGAGGCTGTTGGCGCACAAAAAATCCACCCCGAGGATGGCTTGAGAGACCTTGGCCATGATGAATTCCCAGTAAAACTGCTGGCTGCCGAAACACACCTGGACCCGCCGTCTTCCGAAGGTCCAAATGGCCCCGCCATTAGCCGCCTCGAGGGAGAGGCCGTGCCCCCCAGCCTGTATATCCAGATTTGACGCGGGAAGGATGCTACACTGCACCCCGGTGTCGCAGAGGAAACGTCGACCCGAGAGGGAGTCGGTGATGAAGAGAAGCTTTCCCGAATTTCCGATTGCCATCGCAGCCGCGGGGCGCTCGTTATAACCGGTCCTCTTTAGCCAGGGTTGCTGTTGGGTTTTTTTTGAGCGAAAAGTTGCAGGGAGGGCGGCAGCATCTTGCTTTCACGCCAAAACGGGCGTGGTAGAAGCACAACCCCGCAGGTTGAGGGGCTGGAGCAGCGTCTGTGGGGGATGGGCGCCTCATGGCAGCGCAGTACTGCTGCATCACTGCGAAGATCTTGTCCGCTTCGGCAGCAAGCTCTGCGCAGTCTGTGACTTCGGACCTGGCCAGGGCAGCTTGTACTTGCTCCGGTAACTGACTGAGAAATAGCTCCCTAAAGAGGAAGCATTCTGGTTCGCAGCTCAGGAGCGTGAGCATTTGGCTCATGAGCTCGGACGGCTTGGAGTCCCCGAGGCCGGGCATAGCGAGCAACCGGCGGGCGCGCTCCGACTTCGTGAGCCCGAAGACCTGTAACAACCGCGCCTTGATCGTTTCATACTGGCGGTCTTCTGGTGGATTTCCAAGCAGGCTGACGATCCGCGAGGCGGTGGCGCTGCCGAGTACGGAGACCACGTAATAGTAACGGGTCTGATCTGCAACAATGTTCCTTAATGCGAACTGGGCTTTAGCCTGGATGAACCAGGAGGTTGGTTGTTGCTCCCAGAATTGCGGTAGCTTCAGTGCAACGGCGTTTGTTTCCATGCTTCGTACCTTCTGCGAAAACCGTTCGCAAAAGTCGGGGTCACCAATGTAGGAATGTCTAGTTCCTATCAAAAGACTGAGGTCGACTCAGGCGATCAAATAAACGAGGTTTAATGAAAACTAACAGGCCTAGAAATTGAGTTGACGCCGTGCCAGGGCTTTAGCGCCGGAAATTTAGCGCCGGCGCTAATTCCCTTGCGCGCGCCAAAAATTCAGTAGCGCCGCGCCCAGACGGCTGCCGGCACTACTGGCGGGCGTGAGTGCCTCCCAATGGGCGCTGAGTGCCGCATTGCGGCGCTAATCCGGCGCTGCGGCACCCGATGCGGTGCGGCAGGCTGGGGAAGTGCAGGCCTCCTCCTCCCGTTAAGGAGGCGCTGCCTTCACCCGATCGCTGGCCGTTTGATTTTTTCAAAAATGAGCCCGGCACCTCGGACAAGTGCCGGGCTTGCAGTCCAGATGCATCTGTTCCGCGGGGGGGGGGGTTGAGGAGTCCGGGGAGGGAGGTGCGGGCAGGCGGCCGGCGGGAAAGCGGCCGGCCGCCGCGCGACCTTAATGCGCCGGCGCTAACTTGTGTAAGACTCGGTTTCCAGAGTCTTAGTTGCGGCTGCCACGGGCGAGGCGGCCGCAACTGAATTTTGGCGTTCGGGCGCGTTGCCACGGCAACCGGGAAGCTGCGCACACCGATGACGTCATCGGTGCCGGCGCAGCGCAACCGGCTAACACCGATGGCAGCGCCGAAGTGAATTTCAGAAACGGCTATCATTGCGGCGCTAGGCCCTCTAGCGCCGCAAAATGGGCGCTAACCCTACTGAATTTTCAGCCCACAGAGTTTAATGAACAATTACAAGAGAACATCGAATATAGGTCTAGTCAGTTCAGAGGCTCCACGAGGACTGCTTGGGCGGTCCCGTGGCTGACATCATGACGTCATCATG
The DNA here is from genome assembly GCF_052327205.1 of Somniosus microcephalus. Taxonomy (NCBI): domain Eukaryota; kingdom Metazoa; phylum Chordata; class Chondrichthyes; order Squaliformes; family Somniosidae; genus Somniosus; species Somniosus microcephalus. The sequence goes on from NC_141004.1 coordinate 75,828,245, forward strand.
TTTTTCCCGCCAGTGGGGGATCACGTGATGAACGGCGTGACGTCATCGCGTTTACCCGCGCTCTTAAAGGGACCGCGCTCTGTACATGTAAACAGTATAAACAAAGATACAGACTCAGGCTGTAGCTAACATATACAATTGATCGGAGTCCCTTAGTGGCTCCGCCACAAGCTGATGATTCATTGAGAGATGCGATGGAAACCATCATTAATTTTACCCATTAATTTTATCGCACTAAATCATGGGCAGCTTGTCGAGCTGCTGGGAGACACTGAGTCCCTTTTTCAGTAACTGTGTACTCCGCTGGCAAACTTTGTCAGTGTGCTGCAACCAATCAGAAAGGCAAAGTGGACAACTTCTCACAAGTCGAAAATGAAGCTTTGGAAGAATGATTTGATCATCCTCACACTATCAATAAACTGAACGTGAAACCGTGGGGTAAATGTGAGACGGTTTAGGAACATAAGTACAGGAGGAGGCCATTCATCCCCTTGCGCACATTCCGCCATTCAGTGAGATCATGTGATCTAGTGTGAGGGAATTTCCGGCTAATCTCAATCTGCTGGTTTGACAGATGGAAGAGCAGGACTTTACTCACTTTTCAAATGTGCAGTGATGTGGAGCTGACTGTGATGTTCAGAGATCACATTGTTGCGTGGCTTCAGAATTTGCCAGAAACATTTGCAAAGAGATTTGCTGCCTTGGATGGTTTCAGTGTGGCCTTGCAGTCCATTCCACTTTGACATCAGGGTCTGGCGGGTACGAGTGGACCTGCTCTGTGCGGACGGGAGGTGGCTCTGCTGACTCGCCAAAGTGGACACATGACTGAGACCCCCTCTGTGCTAGAAACATGACAAAACGCCCTGACTGGAACGGAATATCCAGGTTTGAGAATTTCCGTGGCCAAGCTGTGTTCCATGCGTGTCACCATTCTCAGCAATCACTCTGACAAGGTCCAAGCACCGTTCACAACTGCTGGACAAACACCCCCAGGCTGCACTGAGGTGTGCCGGCTCTGAGAAATTCATGGCAGAATTTCAAACTTTGGTGAAAGAGAAAGCCTGCAAAGCATCGCACTGAATGGTCCATGAGCCCCACCTCGTTCTCTCTTGCCTCTATTCCCACCAAACAGCTGACCAACCAACGTCCCTTCCTGGCCAGCATGATATTGCTAACGGTTCCCTCTCCTCTCGTACTGTCTCCGTCCCCTTCAAATCTGCCATCATTATCCCATCCTCAAAAAACCCGCCCTTGGAACTCTGTCTCAGGTAGGATGGAGAGTAAACCCATCTCCAACCTCCTGTTCCTCTCCATGTTGTCGCCTACCAAATCCGTGCCCATTTTTCCAGCAACTCCATGTTTGAATCCCTCCAATTCGGTTTTCGCCCTTGCCACAACACTGAAAACGGCTCTAATCAAAGTGACAAATGACATCCTATGTGACTGTGACTGTGGTAAACTATCCCTCCTCATCCTTCTCGACCTGTCTGCAGCCTTTGACAGGGTTGACCACACCATCGTCCTCCAATGCCTTTCCACCATTGTCCAGCTGGGTGGGACTGCACTCGTCTGGCTCCATTCTAATCTATCTAATCGTAGCCAGAAAATCACCTGCAATGGTTTCTCTTCCCACTCCCGCATCGTTACCTCTGGAGTTCCCCAAGGATCTATCTTTGGCTCCTCCTATTTCTCATCTGCATTCTGCCCCTCGGTGACTTCATCCAAAAGCACAGCATCAGTTTCCACATGTACGCTGATGACATCCAGCTCCACCTCACCACCACTTCTCGCCACCCCTCCACTGTCTCCAAATTCTCACACTGCTTGTCCGACATCCAGCACTGGGTGAGCAGAAATTTCCTCCAACTAAATATTGGGAAGACCGAAGCCATTGTCTTCGATCCCCGCCACAAACTCTGTTCACTGGCCACCAACTCCGTGGGCTAAAAATTTGAGAGCGTGAAATACCTGCCAGTGCCACCGCGAGCCGGAGTTAACAGTGCTGGCAGGACCGGGATATTGGTGCTAGTTGCTAATTAACATTAGCTTTGCGCTAAACTCACCGTGCAAGGCCAGTTCTCCTGGTGCTCGTCCCAGCAGGAGGCACAGTGTAGCCTGGCCGTAGTGTCATTGCAGCAAGAACAGCCTGCTCTTAAAGCAAGGCTCTCATTTTAGAAAGCAGTGCGGTCCCTTAAAGGGGAACTGCCTTCTCAAATGAGAAAAATAAAAATCATTTTAAAATCGGCAGTTTTTAGCCCTTAGAGCTTAACTGCCTTCTGAAAAGAAATTGACTTTAAAAATAATTCACAAATGGCAGTCTTCAGCTCTTAAAACTGAATTGCCTTCCGCACCTGAAAAAAAGGTAAAAGTGCTTCAGCGCTAACACAAATGGCTCAGCAAGCCGGGGAAGAGACAACCAGGGTTTCGCACACAGCCCTCCAGCTTTGTGCAGGGGGTCAACACTGCAAGAGAGGTCCTCTAGCCACAGGGGCCAGGAGGCCCTCCAGAAAGAACGATGTGGGAGTACACCACCGAGACCATCACTGCCAGCAGTGCCGTCCCCCGGGACCTGGCTCCAGCGACCAAAGAAGTTTCATGACCTCAGATGAGTGGCCAAGGTCAGTGAATGCATCTTCAAAAGCCGTCTCCTACCAACTTGCAGCACTAGCCTCGCACACTGCTCAATGCATGACCCCCACCCCCCCACCAATCACTCACCTACCATCAATCTGTATCAAACACGAGCTTCCGACCACATAGCTGTGTCATCACTAAGACCACCTATATCCTCCTGCACTGGCCTCGCTAGATGTGCTCCTATCTAGCTATCCAGCAAGTTAAACACTCATTCAAAATAATTCCTCGTGAAGCCGTTTGCTGTTTTGAAGCTTTACTTGAACAAATTTGTGAAACTGTAAACAAAGACAAAGTATGTTTTGTACATAAAACTGAGTACTATACATTCGATATTACATAAGGTATAAACATATTTACAACAGTAGAGTAGACTAATTGTATAACTGACTAACATTTGGACTAACTTCTGTAACTATCAAATATTAACCTTTTATAAACATAGGCCTAGAAATTCGGTATGGCCCCGCCAGGTCTTTTGCGCCCGAAATTTTGCGTCCGCCAGGATTCCCATAGCACCCGCCTAAAATTCAGTTGCGACGGGCCAAGACGGCGGCGGGTGCTATTGCAGGGTTTGGCCACCTCGCTAGGGGCGATGAATGTCACTTTCAGGCGTCCAGCTCCCGCTGCGGCACCCGATGCAGTGCGGCAGGCTGTGGTACTGCAGGCCTCCTCCTTCTCTTAAGGAGGAGCTGCCTGCAGCCGTCAGATCACCGGTGGATTCCCCCGGCAAATGAGCCCGGCACCACGGAGAAGTGCCGGGCTCGCGGGACTCAGACATCAATGCCGCGGGGGGGTGGTGCAGGAGTCCGGGGAGGGAGGTGCGGGCAGGCGGCCGCCGGGAAAGCGGCCGGCCGCCGCTCCACCTTTATGCGCCGGCCTTTCGGAGCTGCAAGACCCTGTTTCACAAACGCTGTTTGCGGCTGCCACGGGCGAGGCGGCCGCAACTGAATTTGGCCATCGGGCCGGAATAGCATTGCAACCGGGGCGCTGCGCACACCAATGACGTCATCGGTGCCGGCGCGGCGCTACTGGCTAACGCCAATGTTAGGGTCCATCTGAATTTCGGGTGATAAAAAACTTTAGGCGCAAACCACTTTATAGCCAATAAGTGGGCGCAAACGCGACTGAATTTCTAGGCCATAGTGTTATCAAAATACTACACTGACAAAGTTGCTGTCATGCTAATAGACAAAGATACTCACAGATATTGCGTCTGGCCTAACATATGAGCTCAGATTACATTGGATTGTGAATCCCTCATGGAATTCTCCATTACTCAGTTCAGGTTCTTCCTGGAATTCTACTTCCTGGGATTCTACTTCCTGGGTCACGCAGGAAGAAAGGTAGGAATGTCAAATGATCTCTCACACAGGAAGAAACGTAGAAAGGTCAAATGACCTCTGCTTCATACAAACACACAACCACCACCAGAGGGTGCTATCTGCATATAAAATGGTCCATCAGTCCAGAACACCTCCTCTTAACATCGTCCGACTCCGCCCCTGCCTTCGCTCATCTGCTGCTGAAATCCTCATCCATGCCTTTTTTACCTCTAGACTTAACTATTTGAATGCTCCCACATTCTACACTCCAAAAACTTGAGCTTATACAAAACTCTGCTGCCCATGTCCAAACTCGCACCAAGTCCCATTCACCCATCGCCCTGGTGCTTGCTGACATACGTTGGCTCCCGGTTAAGGAATGCCTCAATTTTAAAATTCTCTTCCTCGTTTTCAAATCCCTCTATGGACTCACCCCTCCCTATCTCTGTAACTTCCTCCAGCCCTACAACCCTCCGAGATACTGGAATATCCCTCCCTAAACCTCTCCGCCTCACTACCTCTCTATCCTGCTTCTTGAATCCTACATCTCACCTGTCCTAATATCTCCTTTTAAGGCTTGTGTCAAATTTTTGTTTTATAATATCCCTGTGAAGCCTCTTGGGAGGTTTTACCAAGTTAACGGCGCTATATAAATAAGTTGTTGTTGTTGATGTAGATGTTTGCTAATTAAATATACGCATGAAGTACATTTACCAGGATTGTGTGTAAGGCGTTTGTTATTAAATCTGTGCATGTGTCTGAAATAGTGTCTCTGTATCCACACTTGGAGCTATTCAGTGATCTCCACTGGACAACACTGGCCTGACCTAATGGCCTGGAGGAGATGGGATAGTGGGGATGGGCACAGGATGGGGTATTGGGGACGGGCACAGAATGGGGTATTGGGGATGGGCACAGAATGGAGTATTGAGGACAGGCACTGGATGGGTTATTGGGGACAGGCACAGCATGGGGTATTGGGGATGGGCACAGGATGGGGTTTTGAGGATGGGCACTGGATCAGACCTGTGTGGGAGCAGCGGCAGCTTAAAACTAGCGGCAGTGAATGAGGCCCGACCAGAGCATCGGACCTGTGTGGGAGCAGCGGCAACTTAAAACCGGCGGCAGTGAATGAGGCCCGACCAGAGCATCGGACCTGTGTGGGAGCAGCGGCAGCTTAAAACCGGCGGCAGTCAACGAGGCCCAACCAGAGCATCAGACCTGTGTGGGAGCAGCGGCAGCTTAAAACCGGCGGCAGTGAACGAGGCCCGACCAGAGCATCGGACCTGTGTGGGAGCAGCGGCAGCTTAAAACCGGCAGCAGTGAACGAGGCCTGACCAATTCAACAGCAGAGGAGAGAGGTAAAAAGTAATCAAAGTGTGACGTCACCAGGAAGCAGGTAAGTAATTGGTTGGTGAGTATTTCTCTCTTTTTTAAACTTTAACTCTGGTTTATAATTACTAAGGTCTCTCTGGTGTAGCGGGGACTGTTGGTAAACCAATTAACTGTAGTGTAATTAGTGGGATTGATTGATTTAATTTAAATTCAATTAATTAAAGGGTAAGTCATGGCAGGAGAGCCCGGCCCCGTTGTATGCTCCTCCTGCAGTATATGGGAACTCAGGGACACTTCCTGTGTCCCTGACAACTACATGTGCAGGAAGTGCATCCAGCTGCAGCTACTGACAGACCGCATTGCAGCACTGGAGCTGCGATTGGATGCATACTGGAGCGTTCACGGTGCTCAGGACATCGCAAATATCACATTTATGGAGTTGGACACACCGCAGGTAGAGGTTGGACAGGAAGAAAGGGAACGGGTCACCAACAGGCAGAGTACTAGGCGCAGGCAGGTAGTGCAGGGGTCCCCTGTGGCCATCCCCCTCTCCAACAGATACACCACTTTGTGTACTGTTTGGGGGGATGGCTTATCAGAGGAAGGCAGCAGCAGCCAACTTCCTGGCACCAGGGGTGGCTCTGCTGCACAGAATGGGAGGAAAAAGAGGGGTAGTGCTGTAGTAATAGGGGATTCAATTGTAAGGGGAATAGATAGGCGTTTCTGCAGCCGCAAACGAGACTCCAGGATGGTGTGTTGCCTCCCTGGTGCAAGGGTCAAGGATGTCTCCGAGCGGCTGCAGAACATCTTGGAAGGGGAGGGTGAACAGCCAGTTGTCATGGTGCATATAGGCACCAACGACATAGGTAAAAAGTGGGATGAGGTCCTAAAAGCAGAATATAGGGAGTTAGGAGATAAATTAAAAAACAGGACATCAAAGGTAGTAATCTCAGGATTGCTACCAGTGCCACGTGGTAGTCAGAGTAGAAATAGAGGATACTTCAGATGAATACATGGCTAGAGGAGTGGTGCCAGGGGGAGGGATTCAAGTTCCTGGGACATTGGAACTGGTTCTGGGGGAGGTGGGACCAGTTCAAAGCGGACGGTTTGCACCTGGGCAGGGCTGGAACTGATGTCCGAGGGGGAGTGTTTGCTAGTGCTGTGGGGGAGGGTTTAAACTAAAATGGCAGGGGGTTGGGAACCTGAGCAGGGAGACAGAGGAAAGGGAAACAAGGATAAAAGCAAAAGATAGGAAGGAGAAAAACAAAAGTGGCAGTCAGAGAAATCAATGGTTTAAATCAAACATGGCCACAGTAAATAATAATTCTAATAGGTCTAAGAGCGTTAAAAAAACAAGCCTGAAGGCTTTGTGTCTTAATGCAAGGAGCATTTGTAATAAGGTGGCTGAATTGGCTGCGCAAATAGAGGTAAACGAATATGATTTGGTTGGGATTACGGAAACGTGGCTCAAGGATGGCCAAGACTGGGAACTCAACATTCAGGGGTATTCGATATTCAGGAAAGATAGGCAAAAAGGAAAGGGAGGTGGGGTAGCATTACTGGTTAAAGAAGGGATTAACACAATTGTAATGAAGGATATTAGCTCTGATGATGTGGAATCTGTATGGGTAGAATTGAGGAATACTAAGGGGAAAAAAACGTTAGTGGGAGTGGTATATAGACCTCCAAACAGTAAGGCGGAGGTTGGGGATGGCATTAAAAGGGAAATTAAAGAAGTGTGCAATAAGGGCACAGCAGTCATCATGGGTGACTTTAATCTACATATAGATTGGGCCAACCAAATTAGTAACCATACCGTGGAGGAGGAATTCCTGGAGTGTTTATGGGATGGTTTCCTGGACCAATATGTCGAGGAACCAACTAGAGATCAGGCCATCTTAGACTGGGTATTACGTAACGAGAAAGGATTAATTAGCAATCTTGTTATACGAGGCCCCTTGGGTTGGAGCGATCATAATATGATCGAATTCTTCATTAAGATGGAGAATGAAGTAGTTGAATCAGAGACTAGGATCCTCAATTTAAATAAAGGAAACTACAATGGTCTGAGGAGTGAGTTGGGTAGGATTGATTGGGGAATGGCACTCAAAGGGTTGACGGTGGATAGGCAATGGCAAACATTCAAAGACCGAATGGATGAGCTACAGAATTTGTTCATCCCAGTTTGGCATAGAAATAAATCAAAAAAGGTGACTCAACCGTGGCTAACAAGGGAAATTAGGGATAGCATAAGATCCAAGGAGAGGACATATAAATTGGCCAGAAAATGCAATAATCCTTAGGATTGGGAGCAGTTTAGGATTCAACAAAGGTGGACAAAGGGATTAATTAAGAAAGGGAAAATAGAATATGAGAGTAGGTTGCAGGGAACATAAAAACTGACTGTAAAAGCTTTTATAGATATGTGAAGAGAAAAAGATTGGTGAAGTCAAGCGTAGGTCCCTTGCAGTCAGAATCAGGGGAATTTATAATGGGAAACAAGGAAATGGCAGACCAACTAAATACATATTTTGGTTCTGTCTTCACAAAGGAAGACACAAATAACCTCCCAGGGATGCCAGGGAACATAGGGTCTGATGAAAGGGTGGAACTGAAAGAAATCACTATTTCTGGGAAATGGTGTTAGGAAAATTGATGGGACTGAAGGCCGATAAATCCCCAGGGCCTGATAATCTACATCCCAGGGTACTTAAGGAAGTGGCCCTAGAAATAGTAGATGCATTGCTGGTCATCTTCCTGAACTCGATAGACTCTGGAACAGTACCCATGGATTGGAGGGTAGCTAATGTTACCCCACTATTCAAAAAAGGTGGTAGAGAAAAAGCGGGGAATTATAGACCGGTAAGCCTGACATCGGTAGTGGGGAAAATGCTAGAGTCCATTATAAAAGATGTAATAGCAGAGCACTTGGAAAGTAGTGACAGGATCGGATAAAGTCAACATGGATTTACAAAAGGTAAATCATGCTTGACTAATCACAGAAACCCCACAGTGCAGATAGAGGCCATTTTGGCCCATCGAGCATATCCCACCCGATCCCCGTAACCCCTACATCAACACATATCCCACCCTATCCCCGTAACCCCATGTATTTAATCCCCCTAACACTAAGGGTCAATTTATAATAGCCAATCAACCTAACCCGCACATCTTTGGACTGTGGGAGGAAACCGGAGCACCCGGAGGAAACCCACGCAAACACAGGGAGAATGTGCAAACTCCACACAGACAGTCACCCGAGGCCGGATTCGAACCCGGGTCCCTGGCACTGTGAGGCAACAGTGCTAACCACTATGCCACCGTGCTGGAATCTACTGGAATTTTTTGAGGATGTAACTGGTAAAATAGATAAGGGAGAACCAGTGGATGTGGTGTATTTGGACTTTCAGAAGGCTTTCGATAAGGTCCCATATAAGAGATTAGCATGCAAAATTAAGGCACATGGGATTGGGGACAAGGTATTGACTTGGATAGAGAACTGGTTGGCGGGCAGAAAGCAAAGAGTTGGAATAAACGGGTCGTTTTCTGAGTGGCAGGCAGTGACTAGTAGGGTACCGCAAGGATCGGTCGTAGGACCCCAGCTGTTCACAATATATATTAATGATCTGGACGAGGGAATTGGATGTAATATCTCCAAATTTGCAGATGACACAAAGCTGGATGGGAGGGTATGTTGTGAGGAGGATGTAGTGAAACTCCAGTATGATTTGGACAGGTTGTGTGATTGGGCAGAAACATGGCAAATGCACTACAATGTGGATAAATGTGAGATTATCCACTTTGGTGGCAAAAACAGGAAGGCAGATAATTATTTGAATGGCAATAGATTGGGGGAAGTGCAAAGAGGCCTGGGTGTTCTTGTGCACCAGTCGCTGAAGGTAAGCATGCAGGTGCAGCAGGTGGTTAAGAAGGCAAATGGTATGTTGGCCTTCGTAGCAAGAGGGTTCAAGTACAGGAATAAGGATGTCTTGCTACAGTTGTACAGGGCCTTGGTGAGACTGCACCTTGAGTATTGTGTGCAGTTATGGTCGCCTTATCTGAGGAAGGATGTTCTTGCCATGGAAGGAGTGCAGCGAAGATTCACCAGGCTTATACCTGGGATGGCAGGAATGACGTATGAGGAGAGATTGTGTCGATTGGGCTTATACTCACTTGAGTTTAGAAGATTGAGAGGGGATCTCATCGAAACCTATAAAATTCTGTCAGGCCTGGACAGACTAGATGCAGGAAGGATGTTTCTGATGGCTGGGGAGTCCAGAACCAGGGGTCATAGTCTAAGGATAAGGGGTAAGCCATTTAGGACTGAAATGAGGAAGAATTTCAGAGAGTGGTGAACCTGTGGAATTCTCTGCCACAGAGGGCGGTGGAGGCCAGTTCATTAAATATATTCAAGATAGAGTTGGATATATTTCTTAATGCTAAAGGGATCAAGGGATATGGGAAGAAGGCAGGGACAGGGTATTGAATGTGGATGATCAGCCATGATCTCATTGAATGGCGGAGCAGGCTCGAGGTGCCGAATGGCCTACTCCTGCTCCTATCTTCTGTGTTTCTATGGGGTATTGGGGACAGGTACTGGATGGGGTATTGGGGACACGCACAGGATGGGGTATTGGGGAGCGGCACAGGATGGTGCTATTGGGGATGGGCACAGGATGGCGTATTGGGGATGGGCACAGGATGGGGTGTTGAGGATGGGCACAGAATGGGGTATTGAGGACGGGCACTGGATGGGGTATTGGGGATGGGCACTGGTTGGGGTATTGGGTAAGGGCACAGGATGGGGTATTGGGGACAGGCAAAGAATGGGGCATTGGGGAAGGGCAGAGGATGGGGTATTGGGGAAGGGCACAGGATGGGATATTGGGGAAGGGCACAGGATGGGGTATTGGGGATGGGCACAGGATGGGGTGTTGAGGATGGGCACAGGATGGTGCTATTGGGGATGGGCACAGGATGGGGTATTTGGGACGGGCACAGTTTGGGATATTGAGGACGGGCACCGAATGGGGTATTGGGGAAGGGTACATGATGGGGTATTGGGGACGGGCACAGGATGGGTTATTGGGGAAGGGCACAGGATGGGGTATTGGGGATGGGCACAGGATGGTGCTATTGGGGATGGGCACACGATGGGGTATTTGGGACAGGCACAGGTTGGGATATTGAGGACGGGCACCAAATGGGGTATTGGGGAAGGGCACAGGATGAGGTATTGGGGACGGGCACAGGATGGGGTATTGGGGAAGGGCACAGGATGGGGTATTGGGGAAGGGCAAAGGATGGGATATTGGAGACAGGCACAGGATGGGGTATTGGGGATGGGCACAGGATGGGTTATTGAGGACAAGCACTGGATGGGGTATTGAGGACAGGCACTGGATGGGGTCTTGGGGAAGGGCACTGGATGGGATATTGAGGACGGGCCCAGGATGGGGTATGTGGGGAGGGGCACAGGATGGATATTCGGGACGGGCACAGGATGGGGTATTGGGGACGCGCACAGGATGGGGTATTGGGGACGTGCACAGGATGGGGTATTGGGGAAGGGCACAGGATGGGGTATTGGGGACACGCACAGGATAGGGTATTGGGAATGGGCACTGGATGGGGTATTGGGGAGGGGCACAGGATGGGGTAATCGGGACGGGCAGAGAATGGGGTATTGGGGACAGGCACAGGATGGGTATTGAGGATGGGCACTAGATGGGTTATTGGGGACGGGCACAGGATGGGGTATTGGGGACGGGCACTGGGTGGGGTATTGAGATGGGCACTGGATGGGGAATTGAGGACAGGCAGAGGATGGGGTTTTGAGGATGGGCACTAGATGGGTTATTGGGGATGGGCACAGGATGGGGTATGGGGCAGACACTGGATAGGGTATTGGGGAGGGGCACAGGATGGGGTATTGGTGAGGGGCACAGGATGGGGTATTTGGGACGGGCACAGGATGGGGTATTGGGGACGGCCACAAGATGGGGTATTGCATAGGGGCACAGGATGGGGCATTGAGGACAGGCACAGGATGGGGTATTGGGGACGGGCACTGGGTGGGGTATTGGGGAAGGGCACTGGGTGGGGTATTGGGATGGGCACTGGATGGGTTATTGGGGATGGGCACAGGATGGGGAATTGGGGACAGGCACAGGATGGGTTATTGGGGATGGGCACAGGGTGGGGTATTGGGGACAGGCACTTGATGGGGTATTGGGGACAGGCATTTGATGGGGTATTGGGGAAGGGCGCAGGATGGGTTATTGGGGAAGGGCGCAGGATGGGTTATTGGGGACGGGCACTGGATGGGGTATTGAGGACAGGCACTGGATGAGTTATTGGGGATGGGCACTGGATGGGATATTGGGGAAAGGCAGAGAGTGGGGTATTGAGAACGGGCACAGAATGGGGCATTGAGGACGGGTACAGGATGGGGTATTGGGCGGGGGCACAGGATGGAGAATTAGGATGGGCACTGGATGGGTTATTGGGGACAGGCACTGGATGGGTTATTGGGGACGGGCACGAGATGGGTTATTGGGGATGAGCACAGGATGGGTTGTTGACGACGGGCACAGGATGCGGTTTTGAGGATGGGCACAGGATGGTGTTATTGGGGAAGGGCACCGAATGGGGTATTGGGGACGGGCACAGGATGGGTTATTGGTGACGGTCACAGGTTGGTATATTGAGGACGGGCACGGGGTGGGTTATTGAGGATGGGCACTGAATGGGGTATTGGGGAAGGGCACAGGATGGGGTATTGGTGATGGGCACAGGGTGGGGTATTTGGGAAAGGCACAGGATGGGGTATTGGGCAGGGGCACTGGATGGGGTATTGGGGACAGGCACTGGATGGGGTATTGGGGACGGGCACTGGATGGGGTATTGAGGATGGGCACTGGATGAGGTATTGCGGATGGGCACATGATGGGGTATTGGGGAAGGGCACTGGATGAGGCATTGCGGATGGGCACAGGATGGGGTATTGGGGACAGAAAGTGGATGGGTTATTGGGACGGGCACTGAATGTGGTTTTGAGGATGGGCGCAGAATGGGGTATTGGGGAACCGCACAGGATGGGGTATTGGGAATGGGCACTGGATGGGGTATTGGTGACGGTCATAGGTTGGGTTATTGAGGATGGGCACAGGATTGGTTATTGAGGACGGGCACAGGATGTGGTATTGAGGACAGGCAGAGGATGGGGTATTGGGGACAGGCACAGAATGGGGTATTGAGGACAGGCACAGGATGGGGTATTGGGGACAGGCACTGGATGGGGTATTTGGGACAGAAAGTGGATGGGGTTTTGGGGATGGGCACTGGATGGGGTATTGGGGATAGGCACTGGATGGGGTATTGGGGATGGGCAATGGATGGGGTATTGGGATGGCACAGGATGGGTTATTGAGGACAGGCACAGGATGGGGTATTTGGGATGGGCACTGGATGGGGTATTGGGGACAGGCACTGGATGGGGTATTGGGGATGGGCACTGGATGGGGTATTGGGATGGCACAGGATGGGGTATTGAGGACAGGCACAGGATGGGGTATTTGGGATGGGCACTGGATGGGGTATTGGGGACAGGCACAGGATGGGGTATTGGGGACAGGCACAGGATGGGGTATTGGGGACGGGCACTGGATGGGGTATTGGGGACAGACACTGGATGGGGTATTGGGGACAGGCACTGGATGGGGTATTGGGGATGGGCACTGGATGGGGCATTGGGGATGGGCACTGGATGGGGTATTTGGGAATGGCACAGGATGGGGTATTGGGCAGGGGCACAGTATGGGTTATTTGGGACAGGCACAGGATGGGGTATTGGGGACGGGCACTGGATGGGGTATTGGCGACAGGCACTGGATGGGGTATTGGGGACAGGCACTGGATGGGGTATTGGGATGGCACAGGATGGGTTATTGGGGACGGCCACTGGATGGGGTATTGAGGACGGGCACTGAATGGGGTATTGAGGACGGGCACAGGATGGGATATTGGAGATGGGCACAGGTAGGGGTACTGGGGACGGGCACAGGATGGGGTATGGGGCAGACACTGGATGGGGTATTGGGGATGGGCACAGGATGGGGTATTGGCAAGGGGCACAGGATAGGGTATTTGGGACGGGCACAGGATGGGGTATTGGGGACGGCCACAAGATGGGGTATTGCATAGGGGCACAGGATTGGGTATTGAGGACAGGCACAGGACGTGGTATTGAGGACAGGCACAGGATGGGTTATTGCATAGGGGCACAGGATGGGGTATTTGGCATGGGCACAGGACATGGTGTTGAGGACAGGCACAGGATGGGGTATTGGGGATGGGCACTGGATGGGGTATTGGGGAAGGGCACTGATGGGGTATTGGGATGGGCACTGAGTGAGCTATTGGGGACGGGCACAGGATGGGGTATTGGGGACGGGCACTTGATGGGTTATTGGGGACGGGCACTTGATGGGGTATTGGGGATGGGCACTGGATGGGGTATTGGGGATGGGCACTGGATGGGTTATTTGGGAATGGCACAGGATGGGGTATTGGGCAGGGGCACAGGTTGGGGTATTGGGGACAGGCACTGAATGGGGTATTGGGGAGGGGCACAGGATGGGGTAATCAGGATGGGCAGAGAATGGGGTATTGGGGATGGGCACAGGATGGGGTATGGGGCAGACACCGGATGGGGTATTGCATAGGGGCACAGGATGGGGTATCGAGGACGGGCACAGGACATCTTATTGAGGACAGGCACAGGATGGGGTATTGCATAGGGGCACAGGATGGGGTATTTGGGACGGGCACAGGATGTGGTATTGAGGACAGGCACAGGATGGGGTATTGAGGATGGGCACTGATGGGGTATTGGGACGGGCACAGGTTGAGCTATTGGGGCCGGGCACTTGATGGGGTATTGGGGACAGGCACTTGATGGGGTATTGGGGAAGGGCGCAGGATAGGTTACTGGGGATGGGCACTTGATGGCGTATTGTTGCCGAGCACTTGATGGGGTATTGGGGACAGGCACTTGATGGGGTATTGGGGATGGGCACAGGATGGGTTATTGGGGACGGGCACAGGATGGGGTATTGGGGACAGGTACTGGATAGGATATTGAGGACAGCCGCAGGATGGGTTATTGGGGACGGGCACAGGATTGGGTATTGGGGACAGGTACTGGATAGGGTATTGAGGACAGCCGCAGGATGGGATATTGGGGACGGGCACAGAATGGGGTATTGAGGACGAGCACAGAATGTGGTACTGAGGATGGGCAAGGGATAGGGTATTGGTGACGGGCACACAATGGGGTATTGAGGACAGGCACAGGATGGAGAATTGGGATGGGCACAGGATGGGGTATTGGGGACAGGCAGTGGATGGGGTATTGAGGATGGGCACAAGGTGAGGTGTTGAGGATGGGCACAGGATGGTGTTATTGGGGAAGGGCACAGGATGGGGTATTGGTGATGGGCACAGGTTGGGGTATTGAGGACGGGCACCGAATGGGGTATTTGGGACGGGCACAGAATGGGGTATGGGGTGCAGGCACAGAATGAGGTAATGGTGAGGGGCACAGTATGGGTTATTTGGGACGGGCACAGGATGGGGTATTGGGGATGGGCACTGGATGGGGTATTGCCGACAGGCACGGGATGGGGTATTGGGGATGGACACTGGATGGGGTATTGGGATGGCACAGGATGGGTTATTGGGGACGGCCACTGGATGGGGTATTGAGGACAGGCACAGAATGGGCTATTGAGGACGGGCACAGGATGGGGTATTGGAGATGGGCACAGGTTGGGGTATTGAGGATGGGCACTAGATGGGTTATTGGGGATGGGCACAGGATGGGGTATGGGGCAGACACTGGATGGGGTATTGGGGATGGGCACAGGATGGGGTATTGGCAGGGGGCACAGGACAGGGTATTTGGGATGGGCACAGGACGGGGTATTGGGGACGGCCACAAGATGGGGTATTGCATAGGGGCACAGGATTGGGTATTGAGGACGGGCACAGGATGTGGTATTGAGGACAGGCACAGGATGGGGTATTGCATAGGGGCACAGGATGGGGTATTTGGGATGGGCACAGGACATGGTATTGAGGACAGGCACAGGATGGGGTATTGGGGATGGGCACTGGA
Organism: Somniosus microcephalus; assembly: GCF_052327205.1. NCBI lineage: Eukaryota > Metazoa > Chordata > Chondrichthyes > Squaliformes > Somniosidae > Somniosus > Somniosus microcephalus. The sequence continues at coordinate 75,843,719 of NC_141004.1, forward strand.
TGGGGTATTGGGGAAGGGCACTGATGGGGTATTGGGACGGGCACTGAGTGAGCTATTGGGGACAGGCACAGGATGGGGTATTGGGGACGGGCACTTGATGGGGTATTGGGGACGGGCACTTGATGGGGTATTGGGGACGGGCACTTGATGGGTTATTGGGGATGGCCAATTGATGGGGTATTGGGGAAGGGCGCAGGATGGGTTATTGGGGACGGGCACTTGATGGGGTATTGTTGACGGGCACTGGATGGGGTATTGAGGACAGGCACTGGATGGGGTATTGAGGACAGCCACTGGATGGGGTATTGGGGATGGGCACTGGATGGGTTGTTTGGGATGGGCACAGGATGGGGTATTGGGGACAGGTACTGGATGGGGTATTGAGGACAGCCACAGGATGGGCTATTGGGGACGGGTACTGGATGAGGTATTGAGGACAGCCGCAGGATGGGCTATTGGGGATGGGCAGAGAATGGGGTATTGAGGACGGGCACAGAATGTGGTATTGAGGATGGGCAAGGGATGGGGTATTGGAGACGGGCACAGGATGGGGTATTGGGGAAAGGCACTGGATGGGGTATTCTGGACGGGCACTGGATGGGGTATTGGGGAAAGGCACAGAGTGGGGTATTGAGGACGGGCACAGAATGGGGTATTGAGGACGGGCACTGGATGCGTTATTAGGGACGGGCACAGGATGGGATATTGGGGACAGGTACAGGATGGGGTACTGGCGATGGGCACAGAATGGGGTATTGGGGATGGGCACAGGATGGGGTATTGGGGACGGGCACTGGATGGGGTATTGAGGACAGGCACAGAATGGGGAATTGGGGATGGGCACTGGATGGGGTTTTGGAGACGGGCACAGGTTGGGGTATTGAGGACGGGCACATTATGGGATATTGGGGACAGGCACTGGATGGGGTATTGAGGACGGGCACTGGATTGGGTTTTGGAGATGGACACAGGTTGGGGTATTGATGACGGGCACAGGATGGGGTATTGGAGATGGTCACAGGATGGGGTATTGGGGACGGGCACTGGATGGGGTATTGAGGACAGGCACAGAATGGGGTATTGGGGACAGGCACAGGATGGGGTATTGGGGATGCAAACAGGATGGGGTATTGAGGACGGGCACAGGATGGGGTTTTGGAGACGGACACAGGTTGGTGTATTGAGGATGGGCACAGTATGGGATATTGGGGACAGGCACTGGATGGGGTATTGAGGACGGGCACTGGATTGGGTTTTGGAGATGGGCACAGGTTGGGGTATTGAGGACAGGCACAGGATGGGGTATTGGAGATGGGCACAGGTTGGGGTATTGGGGACGGGCACAGGATGGAGTATTGGAGATGGGCACAGGATGGGGTATTGGGGATGGGCACAGGATGGGGTATTGGAGATGGGCACAGGATGGGGTATTGGAGACGGGCACAGGTTGGTGTATTGAGGATGGGCACAGTATGGGATATTGGGGACAGGCACTGGATGGGGTATTGAGGATGGGCACTGGATTAGGTTTTGGAGATGGGCACAGGTTGGGGTATTGAGGACGGGCACAGGATGGGGTATTGGAGATGGGCACAGGTTGGGGTATTGGGGATGGGCACAGGATGGGGTATTGGGGATGGGCACAGGATGGGGTATGGGGCAGACACCGGATGGGGTATTGCATAGGGGCACAGGATGGGGTATCGAGGACGGGCACAGGACATCTTATTGAGGACAGGCACAGGATGGGGTATTGCATAGGGGCACAGGATGGGGTATTTGGGACGGGCACAGGATGTGGTATTGAGGACAGGCACAGGATGGGGTATTGAGGACGGGCACTGATGGGGTATTGGGACGGGCACAGGTTGAGCTATTGGGGCCGGGCACTTGATGGGGTATTGGGGACAGGCACTTGATGGGGTATTGGGGAAGGGCGCAGGATAGGTTACTGGGGATGGGCACTTGATGGCGTATTGTTGCCGGGCACTTGATGGGGTATTGGGAACAGGCACTTGATGGGGTATTGGGGATGGGCACAGGATGGGTTATTGGGGACGGGCACAGGATGGGGTATTGGGGACAGGTACTGGATAGGATATTGAGGACAGCCGCAGGATGGGTTATTGGGGACGGGCACAGGATTGGGTATTGGGGACAGGTACTGGATAGGGTATTGAGGACAGCCGCAGGATGGGATATTGGGGACGGGCACAGAATGGGGTATTGAGGACGAGCACAGAATGTGGTACTGAGGATGGGCAAGGGATGGGGTATTGGTGACGGGCACACAATGGGGTATTGAGGACAGGCACAGGATGGAGAATTGGGATGGGCACAGGATGGGGTATTGGGGACAGGCAGTGGATGGGGTATTGAGGATGGGCACAAGGTGAGGTGTTGAGGATGGGCACAGGATGGTGTTATTGGGGAAGGGCACAGGATGGGGTATTGGTGATGGGCACAGGTTGGGGTATTGAGGACGGGCACCGAATGGGGTATTTGGGACGGGCACCGAATGGGGTATTGGGGAAGGGCACAGAATGGGGTATGGGGGGCAGGCACAGAATGAGGTAATGGTGAGGGGCACAGTATGGGTTATTTGGGACGGGCACAGGATGGGGTATTGGGGATGGGCACTGGATGGGGTATTGCCGACAGGCACGGGATGGGGTATTGGGGACGGACACTGGATGGGGTATTGGGATGGCACAGGATGGGTTATTGGGGACGGCCACTGGATGGGGTATTGAGGACAGGCACAGAATGGGCTATTGAGGACGGGCACAGGATGGGGTATGGGGCAGACACTGGATGGGGTATTGGGGATGGGCACAGGATGGGGTATTGGCAAGGGGCACAGGACAGGGTATTTGGGATGGGCACAGGACGGGGTATTGGGGACGGCCACAAGATGGGGTATTGCATAGGGGCACAGGATTGGGTATTGAGGACGGGCACAGGATGTGGTATTGAGGACAGGCACAGGATGGGGTATTGCATAGGGGCACAGGATGGGGTATTTGGGATGGCACAGGACATGGTATTGAGGACAGGCACAGGATGGGGTATTGGGGATGGGCACTGGATGGGGTATTGGGGAAGGGCACTGATGGGGTATTGGGACGGGCACTGAGTGAGCTATTGGGGACAGGCACAGGATGGGGTATTGGGGACGGGCACTTGATGGGGTATTGGGGACGGGCACTTGATGGGGTATTGGGGACGGGCACTTGATGGGTTATTGGGGATGGCCAATTGATGGGGTATTGGGGAAGGGCGCAGGATGGGTTATTGGGGACGGGCACTTGATGGGGTATTGTTGACGGGCACTGGATGGGGTATTGAGGACAGGCACTGGATGGGGTATTGAGGACAGCCACTGGATGGGGTATTGGGGATGGGCACTGGATGGGTTATTTGGGATGGGCACAGGATGGGGTATTGGGGACAGGTACTGGATGGGGTATTGAGGACAGCCACAGGATGGGCTATTGGGGACGGGTACTGGATGAGGTATTGAGGACAGCCGCAGGATGGGCTATTGGGGATGGGCAGAGAATGGGGTATTGAGGACGGGCACAGAATGTGGTATTGAGGATGGGCAAGGGATGGGGTATTGGAGACGGGCACAGGATGGGGTATTGGGGAAAGGCACTGGATGGGGTATTCTGGACGGGCACTGGATGGGGTATTGGGGAAAGGCACAGAGTGGGGTATTGAGGACGGGCACAGAATGGGGTATTGAGGACGGGCACTGGATGCGTTATTAGGGACGGGCACAGGATGGGATATTGGGGACAGGTACAGGATGGGGTACTGGCGATGGGCACAGAATGGGGTATTGGGGATGGGCACAGGATGGGGTATTGGGGACGGGCACTGGATGGGGTATTGAGGACAGGCACAGAATGGGGAATTGGGGATGGGCACTGGATGGGGTTTTGGAGACGGGCACAGGTTGGGGTATTGAGGACGGGCACATTATGGGATATTGGGGACAGGCACTGGATGGGGTATTGAGGACGGGCACTGGATTGGGTTTTGGAGATGGACACAGGTTGGGGTATTGATGACGGGCACAGGATGGGGTATTGGAGATGGTCACAGGATGGGGTATTGGGGACGGGCACTGGATGGGGTATTGAGGACAGGCACAGAATGGGGTATTGGGGACAGGCACAGGATGGGGTATTGGGGATGCAAACAGGATGGGGTATTGAGGACGGGCACAGGATGGGGCTTTGGAGATGGACACAGGTTGGTGTATTGAGGATGGGCACAGTATGGGATATTGGGGACAGGCACTGGATGGGGTATTGAGGACGGGCTCTGGATTGGGTTTTGGAGATGGGCACAGGTTGGGGTATTGAGGACAGGCACAGGATGGGGTATTGGAGATGGGCACAGGTTGGGGTATTGGGGACGGGCACAGGATGGAGTATTGGAGATGGGCACAGGATGGGGTATTGGGGATGGGCACAGGATGGGGTATTGGAGATGGGCACAGGATGGGGTATTGGAGACGGGCACAGGTTGGTGTATTGAGGATGGGCACAGTATGGGATATTGGGGACAGGCACTGGATGGGGTATTGAGGATGGGCACTGGATTAGGTTTTGGAGATGGGCACAGGTTGGGGTATTGAGGACGGGCACAGGATGGGGTATTGGAGATGGGCACAGGTTGGGGTATTGGGGATGGGCACAGGATGGGGTATTGGGGATGGGCACAGGATGGGGTATTGTGGATGGGCACCGAATGGGGTATTGGGGACAGGCAGTAGATGGGATATTGAGGACGGGCACAGAATGGGATATTGAGGACGGACACTGGATGGAGTTTTGGGGACGGGCACAGGACGGGGTATTGGTGACGGGCACTGGATGGGGTATTGAGGATGGGCACTGGATGGGGTATTGAGGACGGGCACAGAGTGGGGTATTGGGGACAGGCACTGAATGGGCTATTTGGGACATGCACTGGATGGAGTATTGTAGACGGGTACGAGATGGGGTATTGCGGATGGGCACAGGATGGGGTAATGGGGACATGCACTGGATGGGGTATTGGGGATGGGCACAGGATGGGGTATAGAGTACGGGCACAGGGTGGGGTATAGAGTACGGGCACAGGATGGGGTATTGGGGACAGGCACAGGATGGGTTATTGGGGACGGACACAGGATGGGGTATTGGGGACAGGCACAGGATGGGTTATTGGCGACGGGCACTGACTGGGGTATTGGGAAGGGCACAGGATGGGATATTGAGGACGGACACTGGATGGAGTTTTGGGGACGGGCACAGGATGGGGTATTGGGGATGGGCACAGGATGGGGTATTGGGGATGGGCGCAGGATGGAGTATTGGGGACATGCACTGGATGGGGTATTGGGGACATGCACTGGATGGGGTATTGGGGACAGGCACAGGATGGGGTATTGGGATTCTCACTAGATGGGGTATTGAGGACAGGCACTGGATGGGGTATTGGGGACAGGCACAGGATGGGGTATTGGGGACGGGCACAGGATGGGGTATTGGGATGCTCACTGGATGGGGTATTGAGGACAGGCACTGGATGGGGTATTGGGGACAGGCACAGGATGGGGTATTGGGGACGGGCACAGGATGGGGTATTGGGATGCTCACTGGATGGGGTATTGAGGACAGGCACAGGATGGGGTATTGGGGACAGGGACTGGATGGGGTATTGGGGACAGGCACAGGATGGGGTATTGGGGATGGGCACAGGATGGGGTATTGTGGACGGGCACAGGGTGGGGTATTGGGGACGGGCACAGGATGGGGTATTGCGGACGGGCACAGGATGGGTATTGGGGACGGGCACTGGATGGGGTATTGGGGATGGGCACAGGATGGGGTATTGGGGATGGGCACAGAATGGGTTATTGCGGACGGGCAAAGGATGGGGTATAGAGTACAGGCACAGGATGGGGTATTGGGGACAGGCACAGGATGGGTTGTTGGCGACGGGCACTGAATGGGGTATTGGGAAGGGCACAGGATGGGATATTGAGGACGGACACTGGATGGAGTTTTGGGGACGGGCACAGGATGGGGTATTGGGGATGGGCACAGGATGGGGTATTGGGGATGGGCACAGGATGGGGTATTGGGGACATGCACTGGATGGGGTATTGGGGACATGCACTGGATGGGGTATTGGGATTCTCACTGGATGGGGTATTGAGGACAGGCACTGGATGGGGTATTGAGGACAGGCACAGAATGGGGTATTGGGGACAGGCACAGGATGGGGTATTGGGGATGCAAACAGGATGGGGTATTGAGGACGGGCACAGGATGGGGTTTTGGAGACGGACACAGGTTGGTGTATTGAGGATGGGCACAGTATGGGATATTGGGGACAGGCACTGGATGGGGTATTGAGGACGGGCACTGGATTGGGTTTTGGAGATGGGCACAGGTTGGGGTATTGAGGACAGGCACAGGATGGGGTATTGGAGATGGGCACAGGTTGGGGTATTGGGGACGGGCACAGGATGGAGTATTGGAGATGGGCACAGGATGGGGTATTGGGGATGGGCACAGGATGGGGTATTGGAGATGGGCACAGGATGGGGTATTGGAGACGGGCACAGGTTGGTGTATTGAGGATGGGCACAGTATGGGATATTGGGGACAGGCACTGGATGGGGTATTGAGGATGGGCACTGGATTAGGTTTTGGAGATGGGCACAGGTTGGGGTATTGAGGACGGGCACAGGATGGGGTATTGGAGATGGGCACAGGTTGGGGTATTGGGGATGGGCACAGGATGGGGTATTGGGGATGGGCACAGGATGGGGTATGGGGCAGACACCGGATGGGGTATTGCATAGGGGCACAGGATGGGGTATCGAGGACGGGCACAGGACATCTTATTGAGGACAGGCACAGGATGGGGTATTGCATAGGGGCACAGGATGGGGTATTTGGGACGGGCACAGGATGTGGTATTGAGGACAGGCACAGGATGGGGTATTGAGGACGGGCACTGATGGGGTATTGGGACGGGCACAGGTTGAGCTATTGGGGCCGGGCACTTGATGGGGTATTGGGGACAGGCACTTGATGGGGTATTGGGGAAGGGCGCAGGATAGGTTACTGGGGATGGGCACTTGATGGCGTATTGTTGCCGGGCACTTGATGGGGTATTGGGAACAGGCACTTGATGGGGTATTGGGGATGGGCACAGGATGGGTTATTGGGGACGGGCACAGGATGGGGTATTGGGGACAGGTACTGGATAGGATATTGAGGACAGCCGCAGGATGGGTTATTGGGGACGGGCACAGGATTGGGTATTGGGGACAGGTACTGGATAGGGTATTGAGGACAGCCGCAGGATGGGATATTGGGGACGGGCACAGAATGGGGTATTGAGGACGAGCACAGAATGTGGTACTGAGGATGGGCAAGGGATGGGGTATTGGTGACGGGCACACAATGGGGTATTGAGGACAGGCACAGGATGGAGAATTGGGATGGGCACAGGATGGGGTATTGGGGACAGGCAGTGGATGGGGTATTGAGGATGGGCACAAGGTGAGGTGTTGAGGATGGGCACAGGATGGTGTTATTGGGGAAGGGCACAGGATGGGGTATTGGTGATGGGCACAGGTTGGGGTATTGAGGACGGGCACCGAATGGGGTATTTGGGACGGGCACCGAATGGGGTATTGGGGAAGGGCACAGAATGGGGTATGGGGGGCAGGCACAGAATGAGGTAATGGTGAGGGGCACAGTATGGGTTATTTGGGACGGGCACAGGATGGGGTATTGGGGATGGGCACTGGATGGGGTATTGCCGACAGGCACGGGATGGGGTATTGGGGACGGACACTGGATGGGGTATTGGGATGGCACAGGATGGGTTATTGGGGACGGCCACTGGATGGGGTATTGAGGACAGGCACAGAATGGGCTATTGAGGACGGGCACAGGATGGGGTATTGGAGATGGGCACAGGTTGGGGTATTGAGGATGGGCACTAGATGGGTTATTGGGGATGGGCACAGGATGGGGTATGGGGCAGACACTGGATGGGGTATTGGGGATGGGCACAGGATGGGGTATTGGCAAGGGGCACAGGACAGGGTATTTGGGATGGGCACAGGACGGGGTATTGGGGACGGCCACAAGATGGGGTATTGCATAGGGGCACAGGATTGGGTATTGAGGACGGGCACAGGATGTGGTATTGAGGACAGGCACAGGATGGGGTATTGCATAGGGGCACAGGATGGGGTATTTGGGATGGGCACAGGACATGATATTGAGGACAGGCACAGGATGGGGTATTGGGGATGGGCACTGGATGGGGTATTGGGGAAGGGCACTGATGGGGTATTGGGACGGGCACTGAGTGAGCTATTGGGGACAGGCACAGGATGGGGTATTGGGGACGGGCACTTGATGGGGTATTGGGGACGGGCACTTGATGGGGTATTGGGGACGGGCACTTGATGGGTTATTGGGGATGGCCAATTGATGGGGTATTGGGGAAGGGCGCAGGATGGGTTATTGGGGACGGGCACTTGATGGGGTATTGTTGACGGGCACTGGATGGGGTATTGAGGACAGGCACTGGATGGGATATTGAGGACAGCCACTGGATGGGGTATTGGGGATGGGCACTGGATGGGTTATTTGGGATGGGCACAGGATGGGGTATTGGGGAAGGGCGCAGGATGGGTTATTGGGGACGGGCACTTGATGGGGTATTGTTGACGGGCACTGGATGGGGTATTGAGGACAGGCACTGGATGGGATATTGAGGACAGCCACTGGATGGGGTATTGGGGATGGGCACTGGATGGGTTATTTGGGATGGGCACAGGATGGGGTATTGGGGACAGGTACTGGATGGGGTATTGAGGACAGCCACAGGATGGGCTATTGGGGACGGGTACTGGATGAGGTATTGAGGACAGCCGCAGGATGGGCTATTGGGGATGGGCAGAGAATGGGGTATTGAGGACGGGCACAGAATGTGGTATTGAGGATGGGCAAGGGATGGGGTATTGGAGACGGGCACAGGATGGGGTATTGGGGAAAGGCACTGGATGGGGTATTCTGGACGGGCACTGGATGGGGTATTGGGGAAAGGCACAGAGTGGGGTATTGAGGACGGGCACAGAATGGGGTATTGAGGACGGGCACTGGATGCGTTATTAGGGACGGGCACAGGATGGGATATTGGGGACAGGTACAGGATGGGGTACTGGCGATGGGCACAGAATGGGGTATTGGGGATGGGCACAGGATGGGTTATTGGGGACGGGCACTGGATGGGGTATTGAGGACAGGCACAGAATGGGGAATTGGGGATGGGCACTGGATGGGGTTTTGGAGACGGGCACAGGTTGGGGTATTGAGGACGGGCACATTATGGGATATTGGGGACAGGCACTGGATGGGGTATTGAGGACGGGCACTGGATTGGGTTTTGGAGATGGACACAGGTTGGGGTATTGATGACGGGCACAGGATGGGGTATTGGAGATGGTCACAGGATGGGGTATTGGGGACGGGCACTGGATGGGGTATTGAGGACAGGCACAGAATGGGGTATTGGGGACAGGCACAGGATGGGGTATTGGGGATGCAAACAGGATGGGGTATTGAGGACGGGCACAGGATGGGGCTTTGGAGATGGACACAGGTTGGTGTATTGAGGATGGGCACAGTATGGGATATTGGGGACAGGCACTGGATGGGGTATTGAGGACGGGCACTGGATTGGGTTTTGGAGATGGGCACAGGTTGGGGTATTGAGGACAGGCACAGGATGGGGTATTGGAGATGGGCACAGGTTGGGGTATTGGGGACGGGCACAGGATGGAGTATTGGAGATGGGCACAGGATGGGGTATTGGGGATGGGCACAGGATGGGGTATTGGAGATGGGCACAGGATGGGGTATTGGAGACGGGCACAGGTTGGTGTATTGAGGATGGGCACAGTATGGGATATTGGGGACAGGCACTGGATGGGGTATTGAGGATGGGCACTGGATTAGGTTTTGGAGATGGGCACAGGTTGGGGTATTGAGGACGGGCACAGGATGGGGTATTGGAGATGGGCACAGGTTGGGGTATTGGGGATGGGCACAGGATGGGGTATTGGGGATGGGCACAGGATGGGGTATTGTGGATGGGCACCGAATGGGGTATTGGGGACAGGCAGTAGATGGGATATTGAGGACGGGCACAGAATGGGATATTGAGGACGGACACTGGATGGAGTTTTGGGGACGGGCACAGGACGGGGTATTGGTGACGGGCACTGGATGGGGTATTGAGGATGGGCACTGGATGGGGTATTGAGGACGGGCACAGAGTGGGGTATTGGGGACAAGCACTGAATGGGCTATTTGGGACATGCACTGGATGGAGTATTGTAGACGGGTACGAGATGGGGTATTGCGGATGGGCACAGGATGGGGTAATGGGGACATGCACTGGATGGGGTATTGGGGATGGGCACAGGATGGGGTATAGAGTACGGGCACAGGGTGGGGTATAGAGTACGGGCACAGGATGGGGTATTGGGGACAGGCACAGGATGGGTTATTGGGGACGGACACAGGATGGGGTATTGGGGACAGGCACAGGATGGGTTATTGGCGACGGGCACTGACTGGGGTATTGGGAAGGGCACAGGACGGGATATTGAGGACGGACACTGGATGGAGTTTTGGGGACGGGCACAGGATGGGGTATTGGGGATGGGCACAGGATGGGGTATTGGGGATGGGCGCAGGATGGAGTATTGGGGACATGCACTGGATGGGGTATTGGGGACATGCACTGGATGGGGTATTGGGGACAGGCACAGGATGGGGTATTGGGATTCTCACTAGATGGGGTATTGAGGACAGGCACTGGATGGGGTATTGGGGACAGGCACAGGATGGGGTATTGGGGACGGGCACAGGATGGGGTATTGGGATGCTCACTGGATGGGGTATTGAGGACAGGCACTGGATGGGGTATTGGGGACAGGCACAGGATGGGGTATTGGGGACGGGCACAGGATGGGGTATTGGGATGCTCACTGGATGGGGTATTGAGGACAGGCACAGGATGGGGTATTGGGGACAGGGACTGGATGGGGTATTGGGGACAGGCACAGGATGGGGTATTGGGGATGGGCACAGGATGGGGTATTGTGGACGGGCACAGGGTGGGGTATTGGGGACGGGCACAGGATGGGGTATTGCGGACGGGCACAGGATGGATATTGGGGACGGGCACTGGATGGGGTATTGGGGATGGGCACAGGATGGGGTATTGGGGATGGGCACAGAATGGGTTATTGCGGACGGGCAAAGGATGGGGTATAGAGTACAGGCACAGGATGGGGTATTGGGGACAGGCACAGGATGGGTTGTTGGCGACGGGCACTGAATGGGGTATTGGGAAGGGCACAGGATGGGATATTGAGGACGGACACTGGATGGAGTTTTGGGGACGGGCACAGGATGGGGTATTGGGGATGGGCACAGGATGGGGTATTGGGGATGGGCACAGGATGGGGTATTGGGGACATGCACTGGATGGGGTATTGGGGACATGCACTGGATGGGGTATTGGGATTCTCACTGGATGGGGTATTGAGGACAGGCACTGGATGGGGTATTGGGGACAGGCACAGGATGGGGTATTGGGACGGGCACAGGATGTGGTATTGGGATGCTCACTGGATGGGGTATTGAGGACAGGCACAGAATGGGGTATTGGGGACAGGCACTGGATGGGGTATTGAGGACAGGCACAGGATGGGGTATTGGGGATGGGCACAGGATGGGGTATTGGGGACGGGCACAGGATGGGGTACTGCGGACAGGCACAGGATGGGTATTGGGGATGGGCACTGGATGGGGTATTGGGGACAGGCACAGGATGGGGTATTGGGGATGGGCACAGGATGGGGTATTGGGGACATGCACTGGATGGGGTATTGGGGACACGCACTGGATGGGGTATTGGTGACGGGCACAGGATGGGGTATTGGGGACAGGCACAGGATGGGGTACTGGGGACAGGCACAGGATGGGGTATTGGGGACAGGCACTGGATGGGGTATTGGGGACAGGCATAGGATGGGGTATTGGGGACGGGCACATGATGGGGTATTGTGGACGGGCACAGGATGGGGTATTGGGGACGGGCACAGGATGGGGTATTGGGGACGGGCACTGGATGGGGTATTGGGGACGGGCACAGGATGGGGTATTGGGGACGGGCACAGGTTGGGATATTGGGGACGGGCACTGGATGGGGTATTGAGGACAGGCACAGGATGGGGTATTGGGGACGGGCACAGGATGGGTATTGGGGATGGGCACAGGATGGGGTATTAGGGACGGGCACTGGATGGGGTATTGAGGACAGGCACAGGATGGGGTATTGGGGACAGGCACTGGATGGGGTATTGGGGATGGGCACAGGTTGGGGTATTGGGGACAGGCACAGGATGGGTATTGGGGACAGGCACAGGATGGGGAATTGGGGACGGGCACAGGTTGGGGTATTGGGGACGGGCACAGGATGGGGAATTGGGGACGGGCACAGGTTGGGGTATTGGCGACGGGCACAGGATGGGGAATTGCGGACAGGCACAGGATGGGGTATTGGGGACGGGCACAGGATGGTGTATTGGGGATGGGCACAGGATGGGCTATTGAGGACGGTCACAGGATGGGGTATTGGGGACGGGCACAGGATTGGTTATTGGGGACGGGCACAGGATTGGTTATTGGGGACGGTCACTGGATGGGGTATTGGTGACGGGCACTGAATGGGGTATTGAGGACGGGCATTGAATGGGTATTGAGGACGGACACTCGATGGGGTATTGGGGACGGACATTGGATGGGGTACTGGGACGGGCACAGGATGGGGTATTGGGGACAGGCACAGGATGGGGTATTGAGGACGGGCACAGGTTGGGGTATTGGGGATGGGCACAGGATGGGGTATTGGGGATGGCCACTGGATGAGGTATTGGCGACGGGCACAGGATAGGGTATTGGGACAGGCACAGCATGGGGTATTGGGACAGGCACAGGATGGGGTATTGGGGATGGGCACAGGATGGGGTATTGAGGACGGGCACAGGATGGGGTATTGGGGATGGGCACAGGATGGGGTATTGGGACAGGCACAGGGTGGGGTATTGGGGACGGGCACTGGATGGGGTATTGGGGATGGGCACAGGATGGGGTATTGGGACAGGCACAGGATGGGGTATTGGGGATGGGCACAGGATGGGGTATTGAGGACGGGCACAGGATGGGTATTGGGGATGGGCCCAGAATGAGGCCGCTGTGATCGCTGCCAGCATAGCGCGCACACTGCATAATTCAATGCTGACCGGCGCAGGTATGTGGGATATTTAATCACTTTAACCACGGACCTACCACACTGGCCGGGTCAGTGCTGGTCAGTGTCTGCGCTATCCACGCTGGCCGGGTCAGTGCTGGTCAGTGTCTGGGCTCTCCACGCTGGCCAGGTCAGTGCTGGTCAGTGTCTGGGCTCTCCACAGCTTATCATTATTGGTTAGCAACAGTGGCGATGCCTTAGAAGTCAATGGGATGCTGCAGTGTCCGTTCATTGCCTACCTGTAATCACATGTAATAAAATATCTCTTGCGCTGTCTGCCTGAGAGTGAGGAATGACAGGTATCCCAGGGGAAGGACAGATATTCCAGCTGAAGGACAGATATCCCAGGATTAGGAGGGGTATCCCTGGGGAAGGATAGGTATCCCAGGGGAATGGCAGGTATCCCAGGGGAATGTCAGGTATCCCAGGGGAAGGAAAGATATCCCAGGGTAAGGACAGGTATCCCAGGATAAGGACAGATATCCCAGGGTAAGGACAGGTATCCCAGGATAATGACAGATATCCCAGGGGAAGGACAGGTATCCCAGGGGAAGGACAGCTATCCCAGGGGAAGGACAGATATCCCAGGGGAAGGACAGATATCCCAGGGGAAGGACAGTTATCCCAGGGGAAGGACAGATATCCCAGGGGAAGGACAGGTATCCCAGGGGAAGGACAGCTATCCCAGGGGAAGGACAGATATCCCAGGGGAAGGACAGGTATCCCAGGAGAAGGACAGATATCCCAGGGGAAGGACAGCTATCCCAGGGTAAGGACAGGTATCCCAGGGGAAGGACAGATATCCCAGGGGAAGGACAGGTATCCCAGGGGAAGGACAGGTATCCCAGGGGAAGGACAGGTATCCCGGGGGAAGGACAGGTATCCCAGGGGAAGGACAGGTATCCCAGGGGAAGGACAGTTATCCCAGGGGAAGGACAGTTATCCCAGGGGAAGGACAGGTATCCCGGGGGAAGGACAGGTATCCCAGGGGAAGGACAGTTATCCCAGGGGAAGGACAGTTATCCCAGGGGAAGGACAGGTATCCCAGGGGAAGGACAGTTATCCCAGGGGAAGGACAGCTATCCCAGGGGAAGGACAGGTATCCCAGGGGAAGGACAGGTATCCCAGGGGAAGGACAGCTATCCCAGGGGAAGGACAGGTATCCCAGGGGAAGGACAGGTATCCCAGGGGAAGGACAGATATCCCAGGGGAAGGACAGGTATCCCAGGGGAAGGACAGTTATCCCAGGGGAAGGACAGATATCCCAGGGGAAGGACAGCTATCCCAGGGGAAGGACAGATATCCCAGGGGAAGGACAGGTATCCCAGGGGAAGGACAGGTATCCCAGGGGAAGGACAGATATCCCAGGGGAAGGACAGATATCCCAGGGGAATGACAGCTATCCCAGGGGAAGGACAGATATCCCAGGGGAAGGACAGCTATCCCAGGGGAATGGCAGCTATCCCAGGGGAAGGACAGATATCCCAGGGGAAGGACAGGTATCCCAGGGGAAGGACTATAACAGGAGAATCTGGCAGTGGATTCTGCAGGAGCTGTCTGTTGATGTCTCCCTCTGTAGGCTGTTAACTGGATTACTCGCAGCGAGATCCTTTGGAGAGCCTCAAACACCAGGGGGCAACAGATCCATTTGGTTGGGTTGTTCCCCAGCTTGTTCCTGGTGTCCTGTTGCAGTCCTCACTATCTTTTTTGAAGCCTGAAAAAGTCCATGATTCATATTTCCACGGAGTGTGAAAGGTTGCTGCCCCATTTCCATTATTTGAAAGGGCTGCTCCTCAATCTCTTCAGTCCCAAGCTCCTGGTCTTTGTCCAGGAGGTTGTTTGGTCCGATTGCTTGCCTCTCTTTGGGGCTATTTTGGTGCCAGTTTGCCCCTGGAGAGGGAGAATGTGGTGTCCACCAGCACGCGTGAGACCTTCTGCTACCGGTGGGCTCCGGAGGGTCTGGAGGGCATCATTGACACCCAGGACCAAACTTTACTGTCATTTGTTCAATTTCTTTTTGTTTTACTGATAAATTAGAGTTAATTGGTCAAGCCTTTAAAAAGGAGACTTTGTAAACTGTTACTGCTGCTGATTGTCATCCTGCTTGGCAAATTAAAAGAATTTAAGGGAGTGGGGAGTACACCCAGATTGGAGGGGGGAGTACACCCGGATTGGAGGGGGGAGTACACCCAGATTGGAGGGGGGAGTACACCCAGATTGGAGGGGGGAGTACACCCGGATTGGAGGGGGAGTATACCTGGATTGGAGGGGGGGTATACCTGGATTGGAGGGGGAGTATACCTGGATTGGAGGGGGAGTATACCTGGATTGGAGGGGGAGTATACCTGGATTGGAGGGGGAGTATACCTGGATTGGAGGGGGGAGTACAACCGGATTGGAGGGGGAGTGTACCTGGATTGGAGGGGAGTATACCTGGATTGGAGGGGGGAGTATATCTGGAGGGGGAGTATACCTGGATTGGAGGGGGAGTATACCTGGATTGGAGGGGGAGTATACGTGGATCGGAGGGGGAGTATACCTGGATTGGAGGGGGAGTATACCTGGATTGGAGGGGGGAGTATACCTGGATTGGAGGGGGAGTATACCTGGATTGGAGGAGGCGAGGCCGGACCAGAGCAGACCTGCGAGGGAGCAGTGACCGGCGGCAGTTGAAAAGCGGCGGCTGATTCAGCGAGGTGAGGCCCGACCAGAGGGGACCTGCGAGGGAGCAGTGACCGGCGGCAGTTGGGGAGCGGCGGCTGATTCAGCGAGGCGAGGCCCGACCAGAGCGGACCTGCGAGGGAGCAGTGACCGGCGGAAGTTGGGGTGCAGCGGCTGATTCAGCGAGGCGAGGCCCGACCAATTCAGCAGCAGGGGAGAGAGGTAAAAAGTAATCCAAGTGTGACGTCACCAGAAAGCAGGTAAGTGATTGGTTGGTGAGTATTTATTCTTTCTCCTTTACATTACAAGCTTAAATTCTGTGGTTTATATTTTCTTGGGTCTCTGTGGTGTAGTGGGGACAGTTGGTAAATAAGCACCCTAGAGTATATATTCAACTGGTGGTATTGAATTAATTTAAATTAATTAAAGGGGTAAGTCATGCCAGGAGAGCCCAGCCCCGTGTTATGCTCCACTTGCTCTATGTGGGAATTCAGGGACACTGCCAGTGTCCCTGATGACCAAATGTGCCAGAAATGCATCCAGCTGCAGCTACTAACGGGCCGTATGGAGGCGCTGGAGCTGCGGATGGATGGGTTGTGGAGCATTCACGATGTGGAGAAGGTCGTGGATTACACGTTTGATGAGTTGGTCACGCCGCAGAGTAGGGCTGCACAAGCAGAAGGGAAATGGGTGACCACCAGGCGGAGTAATAGAAGCAGGCAGGTAGTGCAGGGGACCCCTGTGGCCATCCCCCTTTCAAACAGGTATACCAGTTTGGATACTGTTGAGGGGGCTGACTCACCAGGGGAAGGCAACAGCAACCAACTTCCTGGCACCAGGGGTGCTTCTGCTGCTCAGGAAGGGAGGAAAAAGAGTGGGAGAGCAATAGTGGTAGGGGATTCTATCATAAGGGGAACAGATAGACGGTTCTGTGGCTGTAGACGTGACTTCAGGATGGTTTGTTGCCTCCCTGGTGCCAGGGTCAAAGATTTCACTGAACGGCTGCAGGGCATCCTGAAGGGGGAGGGTGAACAGGCAGAGGTCGTGGTTCACATTGGGACCAACGACATAGGTAGGAAGAGGGATGAGGTCCTGCAGCATGAATTTAGGGAGCTAGGTAGCAGATTAAAGAGTAGGACCTCAAAGGTTGTAATCTCTGGATTACTCCCAGTGCCACGTGCTAGTGAGTATAGGAATAGGAGGATAGAGCAGATGAATGCGTGGCTAATGAGTTGGTGCAGGAAGGAGGGCTTTAGTTTCCTGGATCACTGGGCCTGCTTCTGGGGAAGGTGGGACTTGTACAAGTCGAACGGGTGGCACCTGAACCAGAGCGGGACAAATATCCTTGCGGGGAGGTTTGCTAGCACTGTTCAGGGGGGTTTAAACTAAAATGGCAGGGGGTTGGGAACCTGAGCAGGGAGACAGAGGAAAGGAAAACAGGGATAAACACAAAAGATAGGAAGGAGAAAAACAAAAGTGGCAGTCAGAGAAATCAACGGTTTAAATCAAACGTGGCCACAGTAAATAATAATTCTAATAGGCCTAAGAGCGTTAAAAAAACAAGCCTGAAGGCTTTGTTTCCTAATGCGAGGAGCATTTGTAATAAGGTGGCTGAATTGGCTGTGCAAATAGAGGTAAACGAATATGATTTGGTTGGGATTACGGAAACATGGCTCAAGGATGGCCAAGACTGGGAACTCAACATCCAGGGGTATTCGATATTCAGGAAAGATAGGCAAAAAGGAAAGGGAGGTGGGGGAGCATTACTGGTTAAAGAAGGGATTAATACAATTGAAATGAAGGATATTAGCTCTGATGATGTGGAATCTGTATGGGTAGAATTGAGAAATACTTAGGGGGAAAAAAACATTAGTGGGAGTGGTATATAGACCTCCCAACAGTAAGGCAGAGGTTGGGGATGGCATTAAAAGGGAAGTTAAAGAAGCGTGCATTAAGGGCACAGCAGTCATCATGGGTGACTTTAATCTACATATAGATTGGGCCAACCAAATTCGTAACAATACTGTGGAGGAGGAATTCCTGGAGTGTTTATGGGATGGTTTCCTGGACCAATATGTCGAGGAACCAACCAGAGATCAGGCCATCTTAGACTGGGTATTATGTAACAAGAAAGGATTCATTAGCAATCTTGTTGTACGAGGCCCCTTGGGTCAGAGCGATCATAATATGATTGAATTCTTCATTAAGATGGAGAATGAAGTAATTGATTCAGAGACGAGGGTCCTCAATTTAAATAAAGGAAACTACGATGGTCTGAGGAGCGAATTGGGTAGAATTGATTGGGGAATGTCACTCAAAGGGTTGACGGTGGATAGGCAATGGCAAACATTCAAAGACCGAATGGATGAGCTACAGAATTTGTTCATCCCAGTTTGGCATAAAAATAAAACAAAAAAGGTGACTCAACCGTGGCTAACAAGGGAAATTAGGGATAGCATAAGATCCAAGGAGAGGACATATAAATTGGCTAGAAAAAGCAATAATCCTGAGGATTGGGAGCAGTTTAGGATTCAACAAAGGAGGACAAAGGGATTACTTAAGAAAGGGAAAATAGAATATGAGATTAAGCTAGCTGGGAACATAAAAACTGATTGTAAAAGCTGTTATAGATATGTGAAAAGAAAAAGATTGGTGAAGTCAAGCGTAGGTCCCTTACAGTCAGAATCAGGGGAATTTATAATGGGAAACAAGGAAATGGCAGACCAACTAAATACATACTTTGGTTCTGTCTTCACAAAGGAGGACACAAATAACCTCCCAGAGATGCCAGAGAACATAGGGTCTAATGAGACGGAGGAACTGAAAGAAATCACAATTTGTAGGGAAATGGTGTTAGGAAAATTGATGGAACTGAAGGCCGATAAATCCCCAGGGCCTGATGGTCTACATTCCAGGGTACTTAAGGAAGTGCCCCTAGAGGTAGTAGATGCATTGCTGATCATCTTCCAGAACTCGATAGACTCTGGAACAGTACCCATGGATTGGAGGGTAGCTAATGTTACCCCACTATTCAAAAAAGGTGGTAGAGAAAAAGCGGGGAATTATAGACCGGTAAGCCTGACATCGGTAGTGGGGAAAATGCTAGAGTCTATTATAAAAGATGTAATAGCAGAGCACTTGGAAAGCAGTGACAGGATCGGACAAAGTCAACATCGATTTACAAAAGGTAAATCATGCTTGACTAATCTACTGGAATTTTTTGAGGATGTAACTGGTAAAATAGATAAGGGAGAACCAGTGAATGTGGTGTATTTGGACTTTCAGAAGGCTTTCGATAAGATCCCACATAAGAGATTAGCATGCAAAATTAAGGCACATGGGATTGGGGGCAAGGTATTGACTTGGTTAGAGAACTGGTTGGCAGACAGAAAGCAAAGAGTTGGAATAAACGGGTCGTTTTCTGAGTGGCAGGCAGTGACTAGTGGGGCACCGCAAGGATCGGTCTTAGGACCCCAGCTGTTCACAATATATATTAATGAGCTGGACGAGGGAATTGGATGTAATATCTCCAAATTTGCAGATGACACAAAGCTGGGTGGGAGGGTAAGCTGTGAGGAGGATGTCGTGAAACTCCAGTATGATTTGGACAGGTTGGGTGATTGGGCAGAAACATGGCAAATGCACTATTATGTGGATAAATGTGAGGCTATCCACTTTGCTGGCAAAAACAGGAAGGCAGATTATTATTTGAATGGCAATAGATTGGGAGAAGGGGAAGTGCAAAGAGACCTGGGTGTTATTGTGCACCAGTCGCTGAAGGTAAGCATGCAGGTGTAGCAGGCGGTTAAGAAGGCAAATGGTATGTTGACATTCGTAGCAAGAGGTTTCGAGTACAAGAACAAGGATGTCTTGCTGCAGTTGTACAGGGCCTTGGTGAGACCGCACCTTGAGTATTGTGTGCAGTTTTGGTCACCTTACTTGAGGAAGGACGTTCTTGCCATGGAGGGAGTGCAGCAAAAATTCACCAGGCTGACACCTGGGATGGCAGGAATGACGTACGAGGAGAGATTGTGTCGATTGGGCTTATACTCACTGGACTTTAGAAGATTGAGAGGGGATCTGATCGAAACTTATAAAATTCTGTCAGGTCTGGACAGACTAGATGCAGAAAGGATGTTTCTGATGGCCGGGGAGTCCAGGACCAGGGGTCATAGTCTAAGGCTAAGGGGTAAGCAATTTAGGACTGAAATGAAGAGGAATTTCTTCACCCAGAGAGTGGTGAAACTGTGGAATTCTCTGCCACAGAGGACAGTGGAGGCCAGTTCATTAAATATATTCAAGAAAGAGTTGGATATATTTCTTGAGGCTAAAGGGATCAAGGGATGTGGGGAGAAGGCAGGGACAGGATACTGAATTTGGATGATCCGCCATGATCTCATTGAATGGCGGAGCAGGCTTGAAGGAACGAATGGCCTACTCCTGCTCCTATCTTCCATGTTTCTATGTTTCAGAGAACACACAGCGCTCACACTGCCGAGTTCAGAGAACGCACAGTGCTCACACTCCCGAGTTCAGGGAAGACACAGCGCTCACACTCTCGAGTTCAGAGAAAGCACAGCACTCACACACCCGAGTTCAAAGAACGCACAGCACTCACACTCCCGAGTTCAGAGAACGCACAGAGCTCACTCTCCCGAGTTCAGGGAATGCACAGCACTCACACTCCCGAGTTCAGGGAACGCACAGCGCTCACACTCCCGACTTCAGAGAACGCACAGCGCTCACACTCCCAAGTTCAGATAATGCCCACGCTCAGACTCCCGCTTTCAGAGAACACACAGCGCTCAGACTCCCGATTTCAGAGAACATACAGCGCTCAGACACCCGAGTTCAGGGAATGCACAGCGCTCACACTCCCGAGATCAGGGAACGCACAGCGCTTACACCCCCGAGTTCAGAGAATGCACAGTGCTCACACTCCCGATTCAGAGAACACAGAGCGCTCACAATCCCGAGTTCAGAGATCACACAGCCCTAAAACGCCTGAGTTCAGGGAACGTACAGCGCTCACACTCCCGATTCAGAGAACGCACAGCGCTCACACTCCCGATTCAGAGAACGCACAGCGCTCACACTCCCGAGTTCAAAGAAAGCACAGCGCTCATACTCCCGAGTTCAAAGAACGCACAGCGCTCACACTCCCGAGTTCAGAGAACACACAGCGCTCACACTGCCCAGTATAGAGAACACACAGCGCTCACACTCCCGAGTTCAGAGAATGCACAGCACTCACACTCCCGAGTTCAGGGAACGCAGAGCGCTCCCACTCCCGAGTTCAGGGAACGCACAGCGCTCACACTCCCGAGTTCAGGGAACACACAGCGCTCACACTCCCGAGTTCAGAGAACACGCAGCGCTCACACTCACGAGTTCAGAGAATGCACAGCGCTCACACTCCCGAGTTCTGAGAAAGCACAGCGCTCACACTCCCGAGTTCTGAGAAAGCACAGCGCTCACACTCCCGAGTTCAGGGAACGCACAGTGCTCACACTCCCGAGTTCAGAGAATGCACAGTGCTCACACTCCCGAGTTCAGAGAATGCACAGCGGTGACACTCCCGAGTTCAGAGAACGCACAGCGCTCACACTCCCGAGTTCAGAGAGCGCACAACGCTCACTCTCCTGAGTTCAGAGAACGCACAGCACTCACACTCCCAAGTTCACACAATACACAGCGCTCACACTCCTGAGTTCAGAGGAAGCACAGCGCTCACACTCCCGAGTTCAGAGACCGCACAGCGCTCACACCCCCGAGTTCAGATTAGGCCCAGCGCTCACACTCCTGAGTTCAGAGAATGCACAGCGCTCACACACCCGAGTTCAGAGAACACACAGCGATCATACTGCCGAGTGCAGAGTTGATGGAGCGCTCACACTCCCGAGTTCATACAACGCACAGCGCTCACACTCCCGAGTTCAGAGAACACACAGCACTCACACTCCCGAGTTCAGAGAACGCACAGCGCTCACACTCCCGAGTTCAGAGAAGGCACAGCGCTCACACTCCTGAGTTCAGAGAATGCACAGCGCTCACACTCCCAAGTTCAGAGAACGCACAGCGCTCACACTCCTGAGTTCAGAGAACGCACAGCGCTCAGACTCCTGAGTTCAGAGGACTCACAGCGCTCAGACTCCCGAGTTCAGAGAACGCACAGCGCTCACACTCCCGAGTTCAGAGAACGCACAGCGCTCACACTCCCGAGTTCACACAATACACAGTGCTCACACTCCCGAGTTCAGAGAACGCCCAGCGCTCACACTCCTGAGTTCAGAGAATGCACAGCGCTCACACTCCCGAGTTCAGAGAACGCACAGCGTTCACACTCCCGAGTTCTGAGAAGGCACAGCGCTCACACTCCCGAGTTCAGAGAATGCACAGCACTCACACTCCCGAGTTCAGAGAATGCACAGCGCTCACACGCCCGAGTTCAGAGAATGCACAGCGCTCATACTTCTGAGTTCAGAGAACGCACAGCGCACACACTCCCGAGTTCAGAGAATGCACAGCGCTCACACTCCCAAGTTCAGAGAACGCACAGCGCTCACACTCCTGAGTTCAGAGAACACACAGCGCTCACACTCCCGAGTTCAGAGAACGCACAGCGCTCACACTCCCGAGTTCAGATAATGCCCACGCTCAGACTCCCGCTTTCAGAGAACGCACAGCGCTCAGACTCCCGATTTCAGAGAATATACAGTGCTCAGACACCCGAGTTCAGGGAATGCACAGCGCTCACACTCCCGAGATCAGGGAACGCACAGCGCTTACACCCCCGAGTTCAGAGAATGCACAGTGCTCACACTCCCGATTCAGAGAACACAGAGCGCTCACACTCCCGAGTTCAGAGATCACACAGCCCTAAAACGCCTGAGTTCAGGGAACGCACAGCGCTCACACTCCCGATTCAGAGAACGCACAGCGCTCACACTCCCGATTCAGAGAACGCACAGCGCTCACACTCCCGAGTTCAAAGAAAGCACAGCGCTCACACTCCCGAGTTCAAAGAACACACAGCGCTCACACTCCCGAGTTCAGAGAACACAGAGCGCTCACACTCCCGAGTTCAGAGATCACACAGCGCTAACACGCCTGAGTTCAGGGAACGCACAGCACAACACACACCAGTTACATTACAACACGCTCCAGTTACATTACAACACAGTCCAGTTACAATACAACACACTCCAGTTACATTACAGGACACTCCAATTACAATACAACAAACTCCAGTTACATTACAACACACTCCAGTTACATTACAACACAGTCCAGTTGCATTACTAGAAATTCCAGTTACATTACAACACACTCCAGTTACATTACAACACACTCCAGTTGCATTACAACACACTCCAGTTACATTCCAACACACTCCAGTTACATTCCAACAGACTCCAGTTACATTCCAACACACTCCAGTAACATTACAACAAACTCCAGTTACATTACAACAAACACCAGTTACATTACAACACACTCCAATTACATTTCAACACACTCCAGTTACATTACAACAAACTCCAGTTACATTACAACAAACTCTAGTTACATTACAACACACTCCAATTACATTACAACAAACTCCAGTTACATTACAACACTTTCCAGTTACACAACAACACACTCCAATTACATTACAAGACACTCCAATTAAATTACAACACACTCCAGTTACATTAAAACACACTCCAGTTACAATACAACAAACTCCAGTTACATTACAACATACTCCAGGTAAATTACAACACACTCCATTTATATTACAACACACTCCAGTTACATTACTAAACACTCCAGTTACATTACAACACACTCCAGTTACATTACAACACACTCCAGTTACATTACAGCACACTGCAGTTACATTACAACCTACTCCAGTTACATTAGAACAAACTCCAGTTACATTACAAGACACTCCACTTACATTACAACACACTCCAGTTACATTACAACAAACTCCAGTTACATTACAACACACTCCAATTACATTACAACACACTCCAGTTACATTGCAACACACACCAGTTACATTGCAACACACTCCAGTTGCATGACAGCACACTCCAGTTACATTGCAACACACACCAGTTACATTGCAACACACTCCAGTTACATTGCAACACACTCCAGTTACATTACAACACACACCAGTTACATTACAACACACTCCAGTTACAATACAACACACTCTAGTTACATTACAACACACTCCAGTTACATTACAAGACACTCCAGTTACATTACAACACATCCATTTACATTACAAAACACTCCAGTTACATTATAGCACACTCCAGTTATATTGCAACTCATTCCAGTTACAATACAACAAACTCCAGTTACATTACAGCACACTCCAGTTACATTACAACACACTCCAGTTACATTACAACACACTCCAGATACATTACGACACACTCCGGATACATTACGACACACTCCAGATACATTGCAACACACTCCAGTTACATTACAGCACACTCCAGTTACATTAGTACCTTCTCCAGTTACATTACAACACACACTAGTTACTTTACAACACACTGCAGTTACATTGCAACACACTCCAGTTACATTACATCAAATTCCAGTTACATTACAACACACTCCAATTACATTACAACACACTCCAGATACATTACGACACACTCCAGATACATTACGACACACTCCAGATACATTGCAACACACTCCAGTTACATTACAACACACTCCAGTTACATTGCAACACACACCATTTACATTGCAGCACACTCCAGTTGCATTACAGCACACTCCAATTACATTACAACACACACCATTTACATTGCAACACGCTCCAGTTGCATGACAGCACACTCGAGTTACATTGCAACTCACAGCAGTTACATTGCAACACACTCCAGTTACATTGCAACACACACCAGTTACATTACAACACACTGCAGTTACATTACAACACACTCCAGTTACATTACAAGACACTCCAGTTACATTACAAGACACTCCAGTTACATTACAACACACTCCAGATACATTACGACACACTCCAGATACATTATGACACACTCCAGTTACATTGCAACACACTCCAGTTATATTACAACACACTCCAGTTACATTGCAACTCACACCAGTTACATTGCAGCACACTCCATTGCATTACAACACACTCCAATTACATTACAACACACACCAGTTACATTGCAACACACTCCAGTTGCATGACAGCACACTCCAGTTACATTGCAACACACACCAGTTACATTGCAACACACACCAGTTACATTACAACACACACCAGTTACATTACAACTCACTCCAGTTACATTACAACACACTCCAGTTACATTACAACACACTCCAGTTACATTACAACTCACTCCAGTTACATTACAACACACTGCAGTTGCATTACAACACAGCCCACTTGCATTACAACACACTACAGTTACATTGCAACACACTCCAGTTGCATGACAGCACACTCCAGTTACATTGCAACACACACCAGTTACATTGCAACACACTCCAGTTACATTGCAACACACACCAGTTACATTACAACATACTCCAATTACTTTACAACACACTGCAGTTACATTACAACACACTCCAATTACATTACAACACACTCCAGTTAAAATACAACAAACTCCAGTTTAATTACAACACACTCCAGGTAAATTACAACAAACTGCAATTATATTACAAAAAATTCCAGGTACTTTGCAACAATTCCAACTTACATTACAACACACTCCAATTACATTACTACACACTACAGTAATATTACAACTCACTCCAATTACTTTACAACACACTGCAGTTACTTTACAACACAATCCAATTACATTACAACACACTCCAATTACATTACAACACACTCCAGTTACATAACAACACACTCCAGTTACATTACAACACACTCCAGTTACATTACAACAAATTCCATTTACATTACAACAAACTCCAATTACATTACAACACACTCCAGTTACATTACAACGCACTGCATTTACATTGTAACAGAATCCAGATAAATTACAACACACTCCAGTTACATTACAACACACTCCAGTTACATTACAACACACTCCAGTTACATTACAACACACTCCAGTTGCATTACAACACACTCCAGTTGCATTCCAACACACTCCAGTTACATTACAACACACTCCAGTTACATTACAACACACTGCAGTTACGTTACAACACACTGCAGTTACGTTACAACACACTTCAGTTACATAACATCAAATTCCAGTTACTTTACAACACACTCCAATTAAACTACAACACACTCCAGTTACATTACAACACACTCCAGTAAATTACAACATACTGCAATTACATTACAAAAAATTCCAGTTTTTTATTCTTCTAGAAGAAACATAGAAGATAAGAGCCCTTCGAGCCTGCTCCGCCATTCAAGGTGATCATGGCTGATCATCCAAATTCAGTACCCTGTCCCTGCCTTTTCCCATATCCCTTGATCCCTTTAGCCTCAAGAAATATATCCAACTCTTCCTTGAATATATTTAATGAACTGGCCTCCACTGCCCTCTGTGGCAGAGAATTCCACAGGTTCACCTCTCTCTGGGTGAAGAAATTCCTCCTCATTTCAGTCCTAAATGGCTTACCCCTTATCCTTAGACTATGACCCCTGGTTCTGGACTCCACGACCATCAGAAACATCCTTCCTGCATCTAGTCTGTTCAGACCTGACAGAATTTTATAGGTTTCGATGAGATCCCCTCTCAATCTTCTAAACTCCAGTGAGTATAAGCCCAATTGACACAATCTCTCCTCATACGTCATTCCTGCCATCCCAGGTATCAGACTGGTGAATCTTCGCTGCACTCCCTCCATGGCAAGAACGTCCTTCCTCAGGTAAGGTGACCAAAACTGCACACAATACTCAAGGTGCGGTCTCACCAAGATATGTACAACTGTAGCAAGACATCCTTGTTCCTGTACTCGAAACCTCTTGCTACGAAGGCCAACATACCATTTGCCTTCTTAACCACCTGCTGCACCTGCATGCTTACCTTCAGCGACTGGTGCACAAGGACACCCAGGTCTCTTTGCACTTCCCCTTCTCCCAATCTATTGCCATTCAAATAATAATCTGCCTTCCTGTTTTTGCCACCAAAGTGGATAACCTCACATTTATCCACATTATAGTGCATTTGCCATGTTTCTGCCCAATCACCCAACCTGTCCAAATCATACTATAGTTTCCCGACATCCTCCTCACAGATAACCATCCCGCACAGCTTTGTGTCATCTGCAAATTTGGAGATATTACATCCAATTCCCTTGTCCAGATCATTAATATATATTGTGAACAGCTGGGGTCCTAGGACCGATCCTTGCAGTACCCCACTAGTCACTGCCTGCCACTTGGAAAACGACCCATTTATTCCAACTGTTTGCTTTCTGTCCGCCAACCAGTTCTCTATCCAAGTCAATACCTTGCCCCCAATCCCATGTGCCTTAATTTTGCACGCTAATCTCTTATGTGGGACCTTATCAAAACCCTTCTGAAAGTCCAAATACACCACATCCACTGGTTCTCCCTTATCTATTTTACCAGTTACATCCTCAAAAAATTCCAGTAGATTAGTCAAGCATGATTTACCTTTTGTAAATCCATGTTGACTTTGTCCGATCCTGTCACTGCTTTCCAAGTGCTCTGCTATTACATCTTTTATAATAGGCTCTAGCATTTTCCCCACTACCTAAATCAGGCTTACCGGTCTATAATTCCCCGCTTTTGCTCTACCGCCTTTTTTGAATAGTGGGGTAACATTAGCTACCCTCCAATCCATGGGTACCATTCCAGAATCTATCGAGTTCTGGAAGATGACCAGTAATGCATCTACTATCTCGAGGGCCACTTCCTTAATTACCCTGGGGATTTATCGGCCTTCAGTCCCATCAATTTTCCTAACACCATTTTCCTACAAATACTGATTTCTTTCAGTTCCTCTCTTTCATCAGACCCTATGTTCCCCGGCATCTCTGGGAGGTTATTTTTGTCCTCCTTTGTGAAAACAGAACCAAAATATGTATTTAGTTGGTCCACCATTTCCTTGTTTCCCATTATAAATTCCCCTGATTCTGACTGACGCTTGACTTCACCAATCTTTTTCTCTTCACATATCTATAAAAGCTTTTACAGTCAGCTTTTATGTTCCTCGCAAGCTTACTCTCATGTTCTATTTTCCCTTTCTTAATTAATCCCTTTGTCCCCCTTTGTTGACCCCTAAACTGCTCCCAACCTCAGGATTATTGCTTTTTCTAGCCAATTTATATGTCCTCTCCTTGGATCTTATGCTATCCCTAATTTCCCTTGTTAGCCACGGTTGAGTCACCTTTTTTGTTTTATTTTTATGTCAAACTGGGATGAACAAATTCTGTAGCTCATCCATTCGGTCTTTGAATGTTTGCCATTGCCTATCCACCATCAACCCTTTGAGCGCCATTCCCCACTCAATCCTACCCAACTCGCTCCTCAGAGCATCGTAGTTTCCTTTATTTAAATTGAGGACCCTTGTCTCTGAGTCAACTACTTCATTCTCCATCTTAATGAAGAAGTCGATCATATTATGTTCGCTCTGACCCAAGAGGCCACGTACAACAAGATTGTTAATTAATCCTTTCTCGATATATAATACCCAGTCTAAGATGACCTGATCTCTGGTTGCTTCCTCGACATATTGGTCCAGGAAACCATCCCGTAACCACTCCAGGAATTCCTTCTCCACAATATTGTTACTAATTTGGTTGCCCCAATGTATATGTAGATTAAAGTCACCCATGATGACTGCTACGCCCTTATTGCACGCTTCTTTAATTTCCCATTTATTGCAATTCCCAACCTCCACCTTATTGTTTGGAGGTCTATACCTTGCATTGCTACAAATTCCAGTTACATTACAACACACTCCAGTTACATTACAACACACTCCAGTTACATTACAACAAATTCCCTTTATATTACAACACACACCAGTTACATTGCAACACACTCCAGTTACATTGCAACACACACCAGTTACATTACAAGACACACCAGTTACATTACAACACACTCCAGTTACAATACAACACACTCCAGTTACATTACAACACACTCCAGTTACATTACAAAACACTCCAGTTACATTATAGCACACTCCAGTTATATTGCAACTCATTCCAGTTACATTACAACATACTCCAATTACTTTACAACACACTCCAGTTACATTACAACACACTCCAATTACATTACAACACACTCCAGATACATTACGACACACTCCGGATACATTACGACACACTCCAGATACATTGCAACACACTCCAGTTACATTACAGCACACTCCAGTTACATTAGTACCTTCTCCAGTTACATTACAACACACACTAGTTACTTTACAACACACTGCAGTTACATTGCAACACACTCCAGTTACATTACATCAAATTCCAGTTACACTACAACACACTCCAATTACATTACAACACACTCCAGATACATTATGACACACTCCAGATACATTACGACACACTCCAGATACATTGCAACACACTCCAGTTACATTACAACACACTCCAGTTACATTGCAACACACACCAGTTACATTGCAGCACACTCCAGTTGCATTACAGCACACTCCAATTACATTACAACACACACCATTTACATTGCAACACGCTCCAGTTGCATGACAGCACACTCGAGTTACATTGCAACACACAGCAGTTACATTGCAACACACTCCAGTTACATTACAACACAATCCAGTTACATTACAAACACTCCAGTTACATTACAACACACTCCAGTTACATTACAACATACTCCAGTTACATTGCAACTCACACCAGTTACATTGCAGCACACTCCATTGCATTACAGCACACTCCAATTACATTACAACACACACCAGTTACATTGCAACACACTCCAGTTGCATGACAGCACACTCCAGTTACATTGCAACACACACCAGTTACATTGCAACACACTCCAGATACATTGCAACACACTCCAGTTACATTACAGCACACTCCAGTTACATTAGTACCTTCTCCAGTTACATTACAACACAGACTAGTTACTTTACAACACACTGCAGTTACATTGCAACACACTCCAGTTACATTACATCAAATTCCAGTTACACTACAACACACTCCAATTACATTACAACACACTCCAGATACATTATGACACACTCCAGATACATTACGACACACTCCAGATACATTGCAACACACTCCAGTTACATTACAACACACTCCAGTTACATTGCAACACACACCAGTTACATTGCAGCACACTCCAGTTGCATTACAGCACACTCCAATTACATTACAACACACACCATTTACATTGCAACACGCTCCAGTTGCATGACAGCACACTCGAGTTACATTGCAACACACAGCAGTTACATTGCAACACACTCCAGTTACATTACAACACAATCCAGTTACATTACAAACACTCCAGTTACATTACAACACACTCCAGTTACATTACAACATACTCCAGTTACATTGCAACTCACACCAGTTACATTGCAGCACACTCCATTGCATTACAGCACACTCCAATTACATTACAACACACACCAGTTACATTGCAACACACTCCAGTTGCATGACAGCACACTCCAGTTACATTGCAACACACACCAGTTACATTGCAACACACTCCAGTTACATTGCAACACACACCAGTTACATTACAACACACACCAGTTACATTACAACACACACCAGTTACATTACAACTCACTCCAGTTACATTACAACACACTCCAGATACATTACAACACACTCCAGTTACATTACAACACACTCCAATTACATTACAACACACTGCAGTTACATTACAACAAAGCCCACTTGCATTACAACACACTGCAGTTACATTGCAACACACTCCAGTTGCATGACAGCACACTCCAGTTACATTGCAACACACACCAGTTACATTGCAACACACTCCAGTTACATTGCAACACACACCAGTTACATTGCAACACACTCCAGTTACATTGCAACACACACCAGTTACATTACAACAAACTCCAGTTTAATTACAACACACTCCAGGTAAATTACAACTTACTGCAATTATATTACAAAAAATTCCAGGTACTTTGCAACAAATCCAACTTACATTACAACACACTCCAATTACATTACTACACACTACAGTAATATTACAACTCACTCCAATTACTTTACAACACACTGCAGTTACTTTACAACACAATCCAATTACATTACAACACACTCCAATTACATTACAACACACTCCAGTTACATAACAACACACTCCAGTTACATTACAACACACTCCAGTTACACTACAACAAATTACATTTACATTACAACAAACTCCAATTACATTACAACACACTCCAGGTACATTACAACGCACTGCATTTACATTGTAACAGAATCCAGATAAATTACAACACAATCCAGTTACATTACAACACACTCCAGTTACATTACAACACACTCCAGTTACATTACAACACACTCCAATTACATTACAACACACTCCAGTTACATTACAACACACTGCAGTTATGTTGCAACACACTCCAGTTAAACTACAACACACTCCAGTTACATTACAACACACTCCAGTAAATTACAACATACTGCAATTACATTACAAAAAATTCCAGTTTTTTATTCTTCTAGAAGAAACATAGAAGATAAGAGCAGGAGTAGGCCATTCGACCCTTCGAGCCTGCTCCGCCATTCAAGGTGATCATGGCTGATCATCCAAATTCAGTACCCTGCCCCTGCCTTTTCCCATATCCCTTGATCCCTTTAGCCTCAAGAAATATATCCAACTCTTTCTTGAATATATTTAATGAACTGGCCTCCACTGCCCTCTGTGGCAGAGAACTCCACAGGTTCACCACTCTCTGGGTGAAGAAATTCCTCCTCATTTCAGTCCTAAATGGCTTACCCCTTATCCTTAGACTATGACCCCTGGTTCTGGACTCCCCGACCATCAGAAACATCCTTCCTGCATCTAGTCTGTTCAGACCTGACAGAATTTTATAGGTTTCGATGAGATCCCCTCTCAATCTTCTAAACTCCAGTGAGTATAAGCCCAATTGACACAATCTCTCCTCATACGTTATTCCTGCCATCCCAGGTATCAGACTGGTGAATCTTCGCTGCACTCCCTCCATGGCAAGAACGTCCTTCCTCAGGTAAGGTGACCAAAACTACCCACACTACTCAAGGTGCGGTCTCACCAAGTATGTACAACTGTAGCAAGACATCCTTGTTCCTGTACTCGAAACCTCTTGCTACGAAGGCCAACATACCATTTGCCTTCTTAACCGCCTGCTGCACCTGCATGCTTACCTTCAGCGACTGGTGCACAAGGACACCCAGGTCTCTTTGCACTTCCCCTTCTCCCAATCTATTGCCATTCAAATAATAATCTGCCTTCCTGTTTTTGCCACCAAAGTGGATAACCTCACATTTATCCACATTATAGTGCATTTGCCATGTTTCTGCCCAATCACCCAACCTGTCCAAATCATATTATAGTTTCCCGACGTCCTCCTCACAGATAACCATCCCGCACAGCTTTGTGTCATCTGCAAATTTGGAGATATTACATCCAATTCCCTTGTCCAGATAATTAATATATATTGTGAACAGCTGGGGTCCTAGGACCGATCCTTGCAGTACCCCACTAGTCACTGCCTGCCACTTGGAAAACGACCCATTTATTCCAACTGTTTGCTTTCTGTCCGCCAACCAGTTCTCTATCCAAGTCAATACCTTGCCCCCAATCCCATGTGCCTTAATTTTGCACGCTAATCTCTTATGTGGGACCTTATCGAAACCCTTCTGAAAGTCCAAATACACCACATCCACTGGTTCTCCCTTATCTATTTTACCAGTTACATCCTCAAAAATTCCAGTAGTTTAGTCAAGCATGATTTACCTTTTGTAAATCCATGTTGACTTTGTCCGATCCTGTCACTGCTTTCCAAGTGCTCTGCTATTACATCTTTTATAATAGACTCTAGCATTTTCCCCACTACCTATGTCAGGCTTACCGGTCTATAATTCCCCGCTTTTGCTCTACCGCCTTTTTTGAATAGTGGGGTAGCATTAGCTACCCTCCAATCCATGGGTACCATTCCAGAATCTATCGAGTTCTGGAAGATGACCAGTAATGCATCTACTATCTCGAGGGCCACTTCCTTAAGTACTCTGGGGATTTATCGGCCTTCAGTCCCATCAATTTTCCTAACACCATTTTCCTACAAATATTGAATTCTTTCAGTTCCTCTCTTTCATCAGATCCTATGTTCCCCAGCATCTCTGGGAGGTTTTTTTTGTTCTCCTTTGTGAAAACAGAACCAAAATATGTATTTAGTTGGTCCACCATTTCCTTGTTTCCCATTATAAATTCCCCTGATTCTGACTGATGCTTGACTTCACCAATCTTTTTCTCTTCACATATCTATAAAAGCTTTTACGGTCAGTTTTTATGTTCCTCGCAAGCTTACTCTCATATTCTATATTAATTAATCCCTTTGTCCCCCTTTGTTGACCCCTAAACTGCTCCCAACCTCAGGATTATTGCTTTTTCTAGCCAATTTATATGTCCTCTCCTTGGATCTTATGCTATCCCTAATTTCCCTTGTTAGCCACGGTTGAGTCACCTTTTTTGTTTTATTTTTATGTCAAACTGGGATGAACAAATTCTGTAGCTCATCCATTCGGTCTTTGAATGTTTGCCATTGCCTATCCACCATCAACCCTTTGAGCACCATTCCCCACTCAATCCTACCCAACTCGCTGCTCAGAGCATCGTAGTTTCCTTTATTTAAATTGAGGACCCTTGCCTCTGAGTCAACTACTTCATTCTCCATCTTAATGAAGAATTCGATCATATTATGTTCGCTCTGACCCAAGAGGCCACGTACAACAAGATTGTTAATTAATCCTTTCTCGTTATATAATACCCAGTCTAAGATGACCTGATCTCTGGTTGGTTCCTCGACATATTGGTCCAGGAAACCATCCCGTAAACACTCCAGGAATTCCTTCTCCACAATATTGTTACTAACACACTCCAGTTACTTTACAACACACTCCAGTTACATTGCAATAGATTCCAGATATATACAAACAAACTCAAGTTACATTACAACACACTCCAGTTACATTACAACAAATTCCAGTTACATTACAACAAACTCGAGTTACATTACAACAAATTCCACTTACACTACAACGCACTCCAATTACATTACAACAAATTCCAGTTACACGACAATACACTCCAATTACATTACAACAAATTCCATTTACTTTACAACAAACTCCAATTACACTACAACACACTCCAGTTATATTGCAACATACTCCAATTACATGACAACACACTCCAGTTACATTACAACACACCCGAGTTACATTACAACACACTCCTGTTACATTACAACACACTCCAGTTACTTCACAACACGCTCCAGTTACATTACAACACACTCCAGTTACATTAAAACGCACTACAGTTACAATGTAACAGAATCCAGATAAATTACAACACACTCCAGTTAGAACACAACACACTCCAGTTACATTACAACACACTCCGGATACATTACAACAAATTCCAGTTAAATTACTACACACTCCAGTTACATTACAGCACACTCCAATTACATTACAACACACTCCAGTTTCATTACAACACACTGCAGTTACATTACAACACACTACAGTTACATTACAACACACTCCAGATACATGACAAGACACTCCAATTACATTACAGCACACTCCAATTACATTACAACATACTCCAGTTACATTACAACACACTGCCGTTATATCACAACACTAAACAGTTACATTACAACAAATTCCAGTTAAATTACTACACACTCCAGTTACATTACAACACACTCCAGTTACATTACAACATACTCCAGTTTTATTACAATACACTCCACTTACATTACAACACACTCCAGTTACATTACAGCACACTCCAATTACATTACAACTCACTCCAGTTATATTACAACAAACTCCAATTACATTACAACACACTCCAGTTACATTACAACACTCTCCAGATACATTGCAACACACACCAATTACATCAAAACACACTCCAGTTACATTACAACACGCTCCAGATACATTACAACACACTCCAGTTACATTACAACACACTCCAGTCACATTGCAAAACACTGCAGATACATTACAACAAACTGCAGTTAAATTACAACACACTCCAATTACATTACAACAAATTCCAGTTACATTACAACAAACTCCAGTTATATTACAACACACTCCAGTTACATTACAACACACACACCAGTTACTTTACAACACACTCCAGTTGCATTACAACAAATTCCAGTTACATTACAACATACTGCAGTTACATTACAATTCACTACATTTACATTACAACACACTGCAGTTACATTACAACACACTCCAGTTAAATTACAACACACTCCAATTACTTTACAACACACTGCAGTTACTTTACAACACACTCCAGTTACATTACAACACACTGCAGTTACATTACAACACACTCCAGTTAAATTACAACACACTCCAGTTACATTACAACACACTCCAGTTACTTTACAACACACTCCAGTTACATTGCACCAGATTCCAGATATAATAAAACACACTCCAGTTACATTACAACACACTCCAGTTACAGTACAATAAATTCCAGATACATTACAACACACTCCAGTTACATTACAACAAATTCCACTTACACTACAACACACTCCAGTTACATTGCAACAAATTCCATTTATATTACAACAAACTTCAATTACATTACAGCACACTCCAGTTACATTACAACATACTCCAATTACTTTACAACACACTGCAGATACTTTACAACACACTCCAGTTACATTACAACGCACTGCAGTTACATTGTAACAGAATCCAGGTAAATTACAACACACTCCAGTTACATTACAGCACACTCCAATTACATTACAACACACTCCAGTTTCATTACAACACACTGCAGTTACATTACAACACACTACAGTTACATTACAACACACTCCAGATACATTACAAGACATTACAATTACATTACAGCAGACTCCAATTACATTACAACATACTCCAGTTTCATTACAACACACTGCCGTTATATCACAACACTAAACAGTTACATTACAACAAATTCCAGTTAAATTACTACACACTCCAGTTACATTACAACACACTCCAGTTACATTACAACAAATTCCAATTAAATTACTACACACTCCAGTTACATTACAACACACTCCAGTTACATTACAACTCACTCCAGTTATATTACAATACACTCCTGTTACATTACAGCACATTCCAGTTACATTACAACACACTCCAATTACATTACAACACACTCCAGTTACATTACAACACTCTCCAGATACATTACAACACACACCAATTACATCAAAACAAATTCCAGTTACATTACAACAAACTCCAGTTATATTACAACACACTCCAGTTACATTACAACACACACACCAGTTACTGTACAACACACTCCAGTTGCATTACAACAAATTCCAGTTACATTACAACATACTGCAGTTACATTACAATTCACTACATTTACATTACAACACACTGCAGTTACATTACAACACACTCCAGTTAAATTACAACACACTCCAATTACTTTACAACACACTGCAGTTACTTTACAACACACTCCAGATACATTACAACACACTGCAGTTACATTACAACACACTCCAGTTAAATTACAACACACTCCAGTTACATTACAACACACTCCAGTTACTTTACAACACACTCCAGTTACATTGCAACAGATTCCAGATATAATAAAACACACTCCAGTTACATTACAACACACTCCAGTTACATTACAATAAATTCCAGATACATTACAACACACTCCAGTTACATTACAACAAATTCCACTTACACTACAACACACTCCAGTTACATTGCAACAAATTCTATTTACAATACAACACACTCCATTTACATTACAACATACATCAGTTACATTACTACACACTCCAGTTACATTACAATACACTGCAGTTACATTACAACACACTCCAGTTACGTCACTACACACTCCAGTTACAGTACAACACTCTCCAGTTACATTACAACACACTCCAGTTACTTTACAACACACTCCAGTTACATTGCAACAGACTCCAGATATATAGAAACAAACTCAAGTTACATTACAACACACTCCAGTTACATTACAACAAATTCCACTTACACTACAACGCACTCCAATTACACTACAACACACTCCAGTTATATTACAACACACTCCAATTACATGACAACACACTCCAGTTACATTACAACACACTCCAGTTAAATTACAACGCACTACAGTTACATTGTAACAGAATCCAGCTAAATTACAACACACTCCAGTTACATTACAACACACTCCAGTTACATTACAACACACTCCAGTTACATTACAACAAATTCCAGTTAAATTACTACACACACCAGTTGCATTACAACACACTCCAGTTACATTACAACGCACTACAGTTACATTGTAACAGAATCCAGATAAATTACAACAAACTCCAGTTAGAACACAACACACTCCAGTTACATTACAACACACTCCAGTTACATTACAACACACTCCAGTTACATTACAACAAATTCCAGTTAAATTACTACACACACCAGTTACATTACAGCACACTCCAATTACATTACAACATACTCCAGTTTCATTACAACACACTGCAGTTATATCACAACACACTACAGTTACATTACAACACACTCCAGATACATTACAAAACACTCCAGTTACATTACAACACACTCTGGTTACATTTCAACACAATCCAGTTACATTACAACAAATTTCATTTACATTACAACATACACCAGTTACATTACAAGACACTCCAGTTACATTACAACACACTCCAGTTACATTATAACACACTCCAGATACATTACAAGACACTCCAGTTACATTACAACACACTCCAGTTACATTAAAACACACTGCAGATACATTACAACACTCTCCAGTTACGTTGCAACACACTCCAGTTACAGTAGAACTCTTTCCAGTTACATTGCAACACACACCAGTTACTTTAGAACACACTGCAGTTACATTACAAGACACTTCAGTTAAATCACAAAATACTGTGATTACATTACAACAAATTCCAGTTACATTGCAACAAATTCCACTTACATTACTACTCACTCCAATTACATTACAACACACTCCAGTTACTTTACAGCTCACTCCAATTACTTTACAACACACTGCAGTTACTTTACAACACACTCCAGTCACATTACAACACACTGCAGTTACATTACAACAAACTCCAGTTAAATTACAACACACTCCAATTACATTACAACAAATTCCAGTTACATTACAACAAACTCCAGTTATATTACAACACACTCCAGTTACATTACAACACACACCAGTTACATTACAACACACTCCAGTTACATTACAACAAACTCCAGTTGCATTACAACACACTCCGGTTGCATTACAACACACTCCAGTTGCATTCCAACACACTCCAGTTACATTACAACAAATTTCATTTACAATACAACGCACTCCAGTTACATTACAACACACTCCAGTTACATTACAACACACTCCAGTTACATTACAACACACTCCAATTACATTACAACACACTCCAGTTACATTACAACACACTGCAGTTATGTTACAACACACTCCAGTTAAACTACAACACACTCCAGTTACATTACAACACACTCCAGTAAATTACAACATACTGCAATTACA
The DNA here is from genome assembly GCF_052327205.1 of Somniosus microcephalus. Classification (NCBI taxonomy): domain Eukaryota; kingdom Metazoa; phylum Chordata; class Chondrichthyes; order Squaliformes; family Somniosidae; genus Somniosus; species Somniosus microcephalus. The sequence continues at coordinate 75,882,693 of NC_141004.1, forward strand.
TTACAAAAAATTCCAGTTTTTTATTCTTCTAGAAGAAACATAGAAGATAAGAGCAGGAGTAGGCCATTCGACCCTTCGAGCCTGCTCCGCCATTCAAGGTGATCATGGCTGATCATCCAAATTCAGTACCCTGCCCCTGCCTTTTCCCATATCCCTTGATCCCTTTAGCCTCAAGAAATATATCCAACTCTTTCTTGAATATATTTAATGAACTGGCCTCCACTGCCCTCTGTGGCAGAGAACTCCACAGGTTCACCACTCTCTGGGTGAAGAAATTCCTCCTCATTTCAGTCCTAAATGGCTTACCCCTTATCCTTAGACTATGACCCCTGGTTCTGGACTCCCCGACCATCAGAAACATCCTTCCTGCATCTAGTCTGTTCAGACCTGACAGAATTTTATAGGTTTCGATGAGATCCCCTCTCAATCTTCTAAACTCCAGTGAGTATAAGCCCAATTGGCACAATCTCTCCTCATACGTTATTCCTGCCATCCCAGGTATCAGACTGGTGAATCTTCGCTGCACTCCCTCCATGGCAAGAACGTCCTTCCTCAGGTAAGGTGACCAAAACTACCCACACTACTCAAGGTGCGGTCTCACCAAGTATGTACAACTGTAGCAAGACATCCTTGTTCCTGTACTCGAAACCTCTTGCTACGAAGGCCAACATACCATTTGCCTTCTTAACCGCCTGCTGCACCTGCATGCTTACCTTCAGCGACTGGTGCACAAGGACACCCAGGTCTCTTTGCACTTCCCCTTCTCCCAATCTATTGCCATTCAAATAATAATCTGCCTTCCTGTTTTTGCCACCAAAGTGGATAACCTCACATTTATCCACATTATAGTGCATTTGCCATGTTTCTGCCCAATCACCCAACCTGTCCAAATCATATTATAGTTTCCCGACGTCCTCCTCACAGATAACCATCCCGCACAGCTTTGTGTCATCTGCAAATTTGGAGATATTACTTCCAATTCCCTTGTCCAGATAATTAATATATATTGTGAACAGCTGGGGTCCTAGGACCGATCCTTGCAGTACCCCACTAGTCACTGCCTGCCACTTGGAAAACGACCCATTTATTCCAACTGTTTGCTTTCTGTCCGCCAACCAGTTCTCTATCCAAGTCAATACCTTGCCCCCAATCCCATGTGCCTTAATTTTGCACGCTAATCTCTTATGTGGGACCTTATCGAAACCCTTCTGAAAGTCCAAATACACCACATCCACTGGTTCTCCCTTATCTATTTTACCAGTTACATCCTCAAAAATTCCAGTAGTTTAGTCAAGCATGATTTACCTTTTGTAAATCCATGTTGACTTTGTCCGATCCTGTCACTGCTTTCCAAGTGCTCTGCTATTACATCTTTTATAATAGACTCTAGCATTTTCCCCACTACCTATGTCAGGCTTACCGGTCTATAATTCCCCGCTTTTGCTCTACCGCCTTTTTTGAATAGTGGGGTAGCATTAGCTACCCTCCAATCCATGGGTACCATTCCAGAATCTATCGAGTTCTGGAAGATGACCAGTAATGCATCTACTATCTCGAGGGCCACTTCCTTAAGTACTCTGGGGATTTATCGGCCTTCAGTCCCATCAATTTTCCTAACACCATTTTCCTACAAATATTGAATTCTTTCAGTTCCTCTCTTTCATCAGATCCTATGTTCCCCAGCATCTCTGGGAGGTTTTTTTTGTTCTCCTTTGTGAAAACAGAACCAAAATATGTATTTAGTTGGTCCACCATTTCCTTGTTTCCCATTATAAATTCCCCTGATTCTGACTGACGCTTGACTTCACCAATCTTTTTCTCTTCACATATCTATAAAAGCTTTTACAGTCAGTTTTTATGTTCCTCGCAAGCTTACTCTCATATTCTATATTCCCTTTCTTAATTAATCCCTTTGTCCCCCTTTGTTGACCCCTAAACTGCTCCCAACCTCAGGATTATTGCTTTTTCTAGCCAATTTATATGTCCTCTCCTTGGATCTTATGCTATCCCTAATTTCCCTTGTTAGCCACGGTTGAGTCACCTTTTTTGTTTTATTTTTATGTCAAACTGGGATGAACAAATTCTGTAGCTCATCCATTCGGTCTTTGAATGTTTGCCATTGCCTATCCACCATCAACCCTTTGAGCACCATTCCCCACTCAATCCTACCCAACTCGCTGCTCAGAGCATCGTAGTTTCCTTTATTTAAATTGAGGACCCTTGCCTCTGAGTCAACTACTTCATTCTCCATCTTAATGAAGAATTCGATCATATTATGTTCACTCTGACCCAAGAGGCCACGTACAACAAGATTGTTAATTAATCCTTTCTCGTTATATAATACCCAGTCTAAGATGACCTGATCTCTGGTTGGTTCCTCGACATATTGGTCCAGGAAACCATCCCGTAAACACTCCAGGAATTCCTTCTCCACAATATTGTTACTAACACACTCCAGTTACTTTACAACACACTCCAGTTACATTGCAATAGATTCCAGATATATACAAACAAACTCAAGTTACATTACAACACACTCCAGTTACATTACAACAAATTCCAGTTACATTACAACAAACTCGAGTTACATTACAACAAATTCCACTTACACTACAACGCACTCCAATTACATTACAACAAATTCCAGTTACACGACAATACACTCCAATTACATTACAACAAATTCCATTTACTTTACAACAAACTCCAATTACACTACAACACACTCCAGTTATATTGCAACATACTCCAATTACATGACAACACACTCCAGTTACATTACAACACACCCGAGTTACATTACAACACACTCCTGTTACATTACAACACACTCCAGTTACTTCACAACACGCTCCAGTTACATTACAACACACTCCAGTTACATTAAAACGCACTACAGTTACAATGTAACAGAATCCAGATAAATTACAACACACTCCAGTTAGAACACAACACACTCCAGTTACATTACAACACACTCCGGATACATTACAACAAATTCCAGTTAAATTACTACACACTCCAGTTACATTACAGCACACTCCAATTACATTACAACACACTCCAGTTTCATTACAACACACTGCAGTTACATTACAACACACTACAGTTACATTACAACACACTCCAGATACATGACAAGACACTCCAATTACATTACAGCACACTCCAATTACATTACAACATACTCCAGTTACATTACAACACACTGCCGTTATATCACAACACTAAACAGTTACATTACAACAAATTCCAGTTAAATTACTACACACTCCAGTTACATTACAACACACTCCAGTTACATTACAACATACTCCAGTTTTATTACAATACACTCCACTTACATTACAACACACTCCAGTTACATTACAGCACACTCCAATTACATTACAACTCACTCCAGTTATATTACAACAAACTCCAATTACATTACAACACACTCCAGTTACATTACAACACTCTCCAGATACATTGCAACACACACCAATTACATCAAAACACACTCCAGCTACATTACAACACGCTCCAGATACATTACAACACACTCCAGTTACATTACAACACACTCCAGTCACATTGCAAAACACTGCAGATACATTACAACAAACTGCAGTTAAATTACAACACACTCCAATTACATTACAACAAATTCCAGTTACATTACAACAAACTCCAGTTATATTACAACACACTCCAGTTACATTACAACACACACACCAGTTACTTTACAACACACTCCAGTTGCATTACAACAAATTCCAGTTACATTACAACATACTGCAGTTACATTACAATTCACTACATTTACATTACAACACACTGCAGTTACATTACAACACACTCCAGTTAAATTACAACACACTCCAATTACTTTACAACACACTGCAGTTACTTTACAACACACTCCAGTTACATTACAACACACTGCAGTTACATTACAACACACTCCAGTTAAATTACAACACACTCCAGTTACATTACAACACACTCCAGTTACTTTACAACACACTCCAGTTACATTGCACCAGATTCCAGATATAATAAAACACACTCCAGTTACATTACAACACACTCCAGTTACAGTACAATAAATTCCAGATACATTACAACACACTCCAGTTACATTACAACAAATTCCACTTACACTACAACACACTCCAGTTACATTGCAACAAATTCCATTTATATTACAACAAACTTCAATTACATTACAGCACACTCCAGTTACATTACAACATACTCCAATTACTTTACAACACACTGCAGATACTTTACAACACACTCCAGTTACATTACAACGCACTCCAATTACATTACAACACACTCCAGTTTCATTACAACACACTGCAGTTACATTACAACACACTACAGTTACATTACAACACACTCCAGATACATTACAAGACATTACAATTACATTACAGCAGACTCCAATTACATTACAACATACTCCAGTTTCATTACAACACACTGCCGTTATATCACAACACTAAACAGTTACATTACAACAAATTCCAGTTAAGTTACTACACACTCCAGTTACATTACAACACACTCCAGTTACATTACAACAAAATCCACTTAAATTACTACACACTCCAGTTACATTACAACACACTCCAGTTACATTACAACTCACTCCAGTTATATTACAATACACTCCTGTTACATTACAGCACATTCCAGTTACATTACAACACACTCCAATTACATTACAACACACTCCAGTTACATTACAACACTCTCCAGATACATTACAACACACACCAATTACATCAAAACAAATTCCAGTTACATTACAACAAACTCCAGTTATATTACAACACACTCCAGTTACATTACAACACACACACCAGTTACTGTACAACACACTCCAGTTGCATTACAACAAATTCCAGTTACATTACAACATACTGCAGTTACATTACAATTCACTACATTTACATTACAACACACTGCAGTTACATTACAACACACTCCAGTTAAATTACAACACACTCCAATTACTTTACAACACACTGCAGTTACTTTACAACACACTCCAGATACATTAGAACACACTGCAGTTACATTACAACACACTCCAGTTAAATTACAACACACTCCAGTTACATTACAACACACTCCAGTTACTTTACAACACACTCCAGTTACATTGCAACAGATTCCAGATATAATAAAACACACTCCAGTTACATTACAGCACACTCCAGTTACATTACAATAAATTCCAGATACATTACAACACACTCCAGTTACATTACAACAAATTCCACTTACACTACAACACACTCCAGTTACATTGCAACAAATTCTATTTACAATACAACACACTCCATTTACATTACAACATACATCAGTTACATTACTACACACTCCAGTTACATTACAATACACTGCAGTTACATTACAACACACTCCAGTTACGTCACTACACACTCCAGTTACAGTACAACACTCTCCAGTTACATTACAACACACTCCAGTTACTTTACAACACACTCCAGTTACATTGCAACAGACTCCAGATATATAGAAACAAACTCAAGTTACATTACAACACACTCCAGTTACATTACAACAAATTCCACTTACACTACAACGCACTCCAATTACACTACAACACACTCCAGTTATATTACAACACACTCCAATTACATGACAACACACTCCAGTTACATTACAACACACTCCAGTTACATTACAACACACTCCAGTTACATTACAACAAATTCCAGTTAAATTACTACACACACCAGTTGCATTACAACACACTCCAGTTACATTACAACGCACTACAGTTACATTGTAACAGAATCCAGATAAATTACAACAAACTCCAGTTAGAACACAACACAATCCAGTTACATTACAACACACTCCAGTTATATTGCAACATACTCCAATTACATGACAACACACTCCAGTTACATTACAACACACCCGAGTTACATTACAACACACTCCTGTTACATTACAACACACTCCAGTTACTTCACAACACGCTCCAGTTACATTACAACACACTCCAGTTACATTAAAACGCACTACAGTTACAATGTAACAGAATCCAGATAAATTACAACACACTCCAGTTAGAACACAACACACTCCAGTTACATTACAACACACTCCGGATACATTACAACAAATTCCAGTTAAATTACTACACACTCCAGTTACATTACAGCACACTCCAATTACATTACAACACACTCCAGTTTCATTACAACACACTGCAGTTACATTACAACACACTACAGTTACATTACAACACACTCCAGATACATGACAAGACACTCCAATTACATTACAGCACACTCCAATTACATTACAACATACTCCAGTTACATTACAACACACTGCCGTTATATCACAACACTAAACAGTTACATTACAACAAATTCCAGTTAAATTACTACACACTCCAGTTACATTACAACACACTCCAGTTACATTACAACATACTCCAGTTTTATTACAATACACTCCACTTACATTACAACACACTCCAGTTACATTACAGCACACTCCAATTACATTACAACTCACTCCAGTTATATTACAACAAACTCCAATTACATTACAACACACTCCAGTTACATTACAACACTCTCCAGATACATTGCAACACACACCAATTACATCAAAACACACTCCAGTTACATTACAACACGCTCCAGATACATTACAACACACTCCAGTTACATTACAACACACTCCAGTCACATTGCAAAACACTGCAGATACATTACAACAAACTGCAGTTAAATTACAACACACTCCAATTACATTACAACAAATTCCAGTTACATTACAACAAACTCCAGTTATATTACAACACACTCCAGTTACATTACAACACACACACCAGTTACTTTACAACACACTCCAGTTGCATTACAACAAATTCCAGTTACATTACAACATACTGCAGTTACATTACAATTCACTACATTTACATTACAACACACTGCAGTTACATTACAACACACTCCAGTTAAATTACAACACACTCCAATTACTTTACAACACACTGCAGTTACTTTACAACACACTCCAGTTACATTACAACACACTGCAGTTACATTACAACACACTCCAGTTAAATTACAACACACTCCAGTTACATTACAACACACTCCAGTTACTTTACAACACACTCCAGTTACATTGCACCAGATTCCAGATATAATAAAACACACTCCAGTTACATTACAACACACTCCAGTTACAGTACAATAAATTCCAGATACATTACAACACACTCCAGTTACATTACAACAAATTCCACTTACACTACAACACACTCCAGTTACATTGCAACAAATTCCATTTATATTACAACAAACTTCAATTACATTACAGCACACTCCAGTTACATTACAACATACTCCAATTACTTTACAACACACTGCAGATACTTTACAACACACTCCAGTTACATTACAACGCACTGCAGTTACATTGTAACAGAATCCAGGTAAATTACAACAATCTCCAGTTAGAACACAACACAATCCAGTTACATTACAACACACTCCAGTTATATTGCAACATACTCCAATTACATGACAACACACTCCAGTTACATTACAACACACCCGAGTTACATTACAACACACTCCTGTTACATTACAACACACTCCAGTTACTTCACAACACGCTCCAGTTACATTACAACACACTCCAGTTACATTAAAACGCACTACAGTTACAATGTAACAGAATCCAGATAAATTACAACACACTCCAGTTAGAACACAACACACTCCAGTTACATTACAACACACTCCGGATACATTACAACAAATTCCAGTTAAATTACTACACACTCCAGTTACATTACAGCACACTCCAATTACATTACAACACACTCCAGTTTCATTACAACACACTGCAGTTACATTACAACACACTACAGTTACATTACAACACACTCCAGATACATGACAAGACACTCCAATTACATTACAGCACACTCCAATTACATTACAACATACTCCAGTTACATTACAACACACTGCCGTTATATCACAACACTAAACAGTTACATTACAACAAATTCCAGTTAAATTACTACACACTCCAGTTACATTACAACACACTCCAGTTACATTACAACATACTCCAGTTTTATTACAATACACTCCACTTACATTACAACACACTCCAGTTACATTACAGCACACTCCAATTACATTACAACTCACTCCAGTTATATTACAACAAACTCCAATTACATTACAACACACTCCAGTTACATTACAACACTCTCCAGATACATTGCAACACACACCAATTACATCAAAACACACTCCAGTTACATTACAACACGCTCCAGATACATTACAACACACTCCAGTTACATTACAACACACTCCAGTCACATTGCAAAACACTGCAGATACATTACAACAAACTGCAGTTAAATTACAACACACTCCAATTACATTACAACAAATTCCAGTTACATTACAACAAACTCCAGTTATATTACAACACACTCCAGTTACATTACAACACACACACCAGTTACTTTACAACACACTCCAGTTGCATTACAACAAATTCCAGTTACATTACAACATACTGCAGTTACATTACAATTCACTACATTTACATTACAACACACTGCAGTTACATTACAACACACTCCAGTTAAATTACAACACACTCCAATTACTTTACAACACACTGCAGTTACTTTACAACACACTCCAGTTACATTACAACACACTGCAGTTACATTACAACACACTCCAGTTAAATTACAACACACTCCAGTTACATTACAACACACTCCAGTTACTTTACAACACACTCCAGTTACATTGCACCAGATTCCAGATATAATAAAACACACTCCAGTTACATTACAACACACTCCAGTTACAGTACAATAAATTCCAGATACATTACAACACACTCCAGTTACATTACAACAAATTCCACTTACACTACAACACACTCCAGTTACATTGCAACAAATTCCATTTATATTACAACAAACTTCAATTACATTACAGCACACTCCAGTTACATTACAACATACTCCAATTACTTTACAACACACTGCAGATACTTTACAACACACTCCAGTTACATTACAACGCACTGCAGTTACATTGTAACAGAATCCAGGTAAATTACAACACACTCCAGTTACATTACAGCACACTCCAATTACATTACAACACACTCCAGTTTCATTACAACACACTGCAGTTACATTACAACACACTACAGTTACATTACAACACACTCCAGATACATTACAAGACATTACAATTACATTACAGCAGACTCCAATTACATTACAACATACTCCAGTTTCATTACAACACACTGCCGTTATATCACAACACTAAACAGTTACATTACAACAAATTCCAGTTAAATTACTACACACTCCAGTTAGATTACAACACACTCCAGTTACATTACAACAAATTCCAATTAAATTACTACACACTCCAGTTACATTACAACACACTCCAGTTACATTACAACTCACTCCAGTTATATTACAATACACTCCTGTTACATTACAGCACATTCCAGTTACATTACAACACACTCCAATTACATTACAACACACTCCAGTTACATTACAACACTCTCCAGATACATTACAACACACACCAATTACATCAAAACAAATTCCAGTTACATTACAACAAACTCCAGTTATATTACAACACACTCCAGTTACATTACAACACACACACCAGTTACTGTACAACACACTCCAGTTGCATTACAACAAATTCCAGTTACATTACAACATACTGCAGTTACATTACAATTCACTACATTTACATTACAACACACTGCAGTTACATTACAACACACTCCAGTTAAATTACAACACACTCCAATTACTTTACAACACACTGCAGTTACTTTACAACACACTCCAGATACATTACAACACACTGCAGTTACATTACAACACACTCCAGTTAAATTACAACACACTCCAGTTACATTACAACACACTCCAGTTACTTTACAACACACTCCAGTTACATTGCAACAGATTCCAGATATAATAAAACACACTCCAGTTACATTACAACACACTCCAGTTACATTACAATAAATTCCAGATACATTACAACACACTCCAGTTACATTACAACAAATTCCACTTACACTACAACACACTCCAGTTACATTGCAACAAATTCTATTTACAATACAACACACTCCATTTACATTACAACATACATCAGTTACATTACTACACACTCCAGTTACATTACAATACACTGCAGTTACATTACAACACACTCCAGTTACGTCACTACACACTCCAGTTACAGTACAACACTCTCCAGTTACATTACAACACACTCCAGTTACTTTACAACACACTCCAGTTACATTGCAACAGACTCCAGATATATAGAAACAAACTCAAGTTACATTACAACACACTCCAGTTACATTACAACAAATTCCACTTACACTACAACGCACTCCAATTACACTACAACACACTCCAGTTATATTACAACACACTCCAATTACATGACAACACACTCCAGTTACATTACAACACACTCCAGTTAAATTACAACGCACTACAGTTACATTGTAACAGAATCCAGCTAAATTACAACACACTCCAGTTACATTACAACACACTCCAGTTACATTACAACACACTCCAGTTACATTACAACAAATTCCAGTTAAATTACTACACACACCAGTTGCATTACAACACACTCCAGTTACATTACAACGCACTACAGTTACATTGTAACAGAATCCAGATAAATTACAACAAACTCCAGTTAGAACACAACACACTCCAGTTACATTACAACACACTCCAGTTACATTACAACACACTCCAGTTACATTACAACAAATTCCAGTTAAATTACTACACACACCAGTTACATTACAGCACACTCCAATTACATTACAACATACTCCAGTTTCATTACAACACACTGCAGTTATATCACAACACACTACAGTTACATTACAACACACTCCAGATACATTACAAAACACTCCAGTTACATTACAACACACTCTGGTTACATTTCAACACAATCCAGTTACATTACAACAAATTTCATTTACATTACAACATACACCAGTTACATTACAAGACACTCCAGTTACATTACAACACACTCCAGTTACATTATAACACACTCCAGATACATTACAAGACACTCCAGTTACATTACAACACACTCCAGTTACATTAAAACACACTGCAGATACATTACAACACTCTCCAGTTACGTTGCAACACACTCCAGTTACAGTAGAACTCTTTCCAGTTACATTGCAACACACACCAGTTACTTTAGAACACACTGCAGTTACATTACAAGACACTTCAGTTAAATCACAAAATACTGTGATTACATTACAACAAATTCCAGTTACATTGCAACAAATTCCACTTACATTACTACTCACTCCAATTACATTACAACACACTCCAGTTACTTTACAGCTCACTCCAATTACTTTACAACACACTGCAGTTACTTTACAACACACTCCAGTCACATTACAACACACTGCAGTTACATTACAACAAACTCCAGTTAAATTACAACACACTCCAATTACATTACAACAAATTCCAGTTACATTACAACAAACTCCAGTTATATTACAACACACTCCAGTTACATTACAACACACACCAGTTACATTACAACACACTCCAGTTACATTACAACAAACTCCAGTTGCATTACAACACACTCCGGTTGCATTACAACACACTCCAGTTGCATTCCAACACACTCCAGTTACATTACAACAAATTTCATTTACAATACAACGCACTCCAGTTACATTACAACACACTCCAGTTACATTACAACACACTCCAGTTACATTACAACACACTCCAATTACATTACAACACACTCCAGTTACATTACAACACACTGCAGTTATGTTACAACACACTCCAGTTAAACTACAACACACTCCAGTTACATTACAACACACTCCAGTAAATTACAACATACTGCAATTACATTACAAAAAATTCCAGTTTTTTATTCTTCTAGAAGAAACATAGAAGATAAGAGCAGGAGTAGGCCATTCGACCCTTCGAGCCTGCTCCGCCATTCAAGGTGATCATGGCTGATCATCCAAATTCAGTACCCTGCCCCTGCCTTTTCCCATATCCCTTGATCCCTTTAGCCTCAAGAAATATATCCAACTCTTTCTTGAATATATTTAATGAACTGGCCTCCACTGCCCTCTGTGGCAGAGAACTCCACAGGTTCACCACTCTCTGGGTGAAGAAATTCCTCCTCATTTCAGTCCTAAATGGCTTACCCCTTATCCTTAGACTATGACCCCTGGTTCTGGACTCCCCGACCATCAGAAACATCCTTCCTGCATCTAGTCTGTTCAGACCTGACAGAATTTTATAGGTTTCGATGAGATCCCCTCTCAATCTTCTAAACTCCAGTGAGTATAAGCCCAATTGGCACAATCTCTCCTCATACGTTATTCCTGCCATCCCAGGTATCAGACTGGTGAATCTTCGCTGCACTCCCTCCATGGCAAGAACGTCCTTCCTCAGGTAAGGTGACCAAAACTACCCACACTACTCAAGGTGCGGTCTCACCAAGTATGTACAACTGTAGCAAGACATCCTTGTTCCTGTACTCGAAACCTCTTGCTACGAAGGCCAACATACCATTTGCCTTCTTAACCGCCTGCTGCACCTGCATGCTTACCTTCAGCGACTGGTGCACAAGGACACCCAGGTCTCTTTGCACTTCCCCTTCTCCCAATCTATTGCCATTCAAATAATAATCTGCCTTCCTGTTTTTGCCACCAAAGTGGATAACCTCACATTTATCCACATTATAGTGCATTTGCCATGTTTCTGCCCAATCACCCAACCTGTCCAAATCATATTATAGTTTCCCGACGTCCTCCTCACAGATAACCATCCCGCACAGCTTTGTGTCATCTGCAAATTTGGAGATATTACTTCCAATTCCCTTGTCCAGATAATTAATATATATTGTGAACAGCTGGGGTCCTAGGACCGATCCTTGCAGTACCCCACTAGTCACTGCCTGCCACTTGGAAAACGACCCATTTATTCCAACTGTTTGCTTTCTGTCCGCCAACCAGTTCTCTATCCAAGTCAATACCTTGCCCCCAATCCCATGTGCCTTAATTTTGCACGCTAATCTCTTATGTGGGACCTTATCGAAACCCTTCTGAAAGTCCAAATACACCACATCCACTGGTTCTCCCTTATCTATTTTACCAGTTACATCCTCAAAAATTCCAGTAGTTTAGTCAAGCATGATTTACCTTTTGTAAATCCATGTTGACTTTGTCCGATCCTGTCACTGCTTTCCAAGTGCTCTGCTATTACATCTTTTATAATAGACTCTAGCATTTTCCCCACTACCTATGTCAGGCTTACCGGTCTATAATTCCCCGCTTTTGCTCTACCGCCTTTTTTGAATAGTGGGGTAGCATTAGCTACCCTCCAATCCATGGGTACCATTCCAGAATCTATCGAGTTCTGGAAGATGACCAGTAATGCATCTACTATCTCGAGGGCCACTTCCTTAAGTACTCTGGGGATTTATCGGCCTTCAGTCCCATCAATTTTCCTAACACCATTTTCCTACAAATATTGAATTCTTTCAGTTCCTCTCTTTCATCAGATCCTATGTTCCCCAGCATCTCTGGGAGGTTTTTTTTGTTCTCCTTTGTGAAAACAGAACCAAAATATGTATTTAGTTGGTCCACCATTTCCTTGTTTCCCATTATAAATTCCCCTGATTCTGACTGACGCTTGACTTCACCAATCTTTTTCTCTTCACATATCTATAAAAGCTTTTACAGTCAGTTTTTATGTTCCTCGCAAGCTTACTCTCATATTCTATATTCCCTTTCTTAATTAATCCCTTTGTCCCCCTTTGTTGACCCCTAAACTGCTCCCAACCTCAGGATTATTGCTTTTTCTAGCCAATTTATATGTCCTCTCCTTGGATCTTATGCTATCCCTAATTTCCCTTGTTAGCCACGGTTGAGTCACCTTTTTTGTTTTATTTTTATGTCAAACTGGGATGAACAAATTCTGTAGCTCATCCATTCGGTCTTTGAATGTTTGCCATTGCCTATCCACCATCAACCCTTTGAGCACCATTCCCCACTCAATCCTACCCAACTCGCTGCTCAGAGCATCGTAGTTTCCTTTATTTAAATTGAGGACCCTTGCCTCTGAGTCAACTACTTCATTCTCCATCTTAATGAAGAATTCGATCATATTATGTTCACTCTGACCCAAGAGGCCACGTACAACAAGATTGTTAATTAATCCTTTCTCGTTATATAATACCCAGTCTAAGATGACCTGATCTCTGGTTGGTTCCTCGACATATTGGTCCAGGAAACCATCCCGTAAACACTCCAGGAATTCCTTCTCCACAATATTGTTACTAACACACTCCAGTTACTTTACAACACACTCCAGTTACATTGCAATAGATTCCAGATATATACAAACAAACTCAAGTTACATTACAACACACTCCAGTTACATTACAACAAATTCCAGTTACATTACAACAAACTCGAGTTACATTACAACAAATTCCACTTACACTACAACGCACTCCAATTACATTACAACAAATTCCAGTTACACGACAATACACTCCAATTACATTACAACAAATTCCATTTACTTTACAACAAACTCCAATTACACTACAACACACTCCAGTTACATTACAACACACCCGAGTTACATTACAACACACTCCTGTTACATTACAACACACTCCAGTTACTTCACAACACGCTCCAGTTACATTACAACACACTCCAGTTACATTAAAACGCACTACAGTTACAATGTAACAGAATCCAGATAAATTACAACACACTCCAGTTAGAACACAACACACTCCAGTTACATTACAACACACTCCGGATACATTACAACAAATTCCAGTTAAATTACTACACACTCCAGTTACATTACAGCACACTCCAATTACATTACAACACACTCCAGTTTCATTACAACACACTGCAGTTACATTACAACACACTACAGTTACATTACAACACACTCCAGATACATGACAAGACACTCCAATTACATTACAGCACACTCCAATTACATTACAACATACTCCAGTTACATTACAACACACTGCCGTTATATCACAACACTAAACAGTTACATTACAACAAATTCCAGTTAAATTACTACACACTCCAGTTACATTACAACACACTCCAGTTACATTACAACATACTCCAGTTTTATTACAATACACTCCACTTACATTACAACACACTCCAGTTACATTACAGCACACTCCAATTACATTACAACTCACTCCAGTTATATTACAACAAACTCCAATTACATTACAACACACTCCAGTTACATTACAACACTCTCCAGATACATTGCAACACACACCAATTACATCAAAACACACTCCAGCTACATTACAACACGCTCCAGATACATTACAACACACTCCAGTTACATTACAACACACTCCAGTCACATTGCAAAACACTGCAGATACATTACAACAAACTGCAGTTAAATTACAACACACTCCAATTACATTACAACAAATTCCAGTTACATTACAACAAACTCCAGTTATATTACAACACACTCCAGTTACATTACAACACACACACCAGTTACTTTACAACACACTCCAGTTGCATTACAACAAATTCCAGTTACATTACACCATACTGCAGTTACATTACAATTCACTACATTTACATTACAACACACTGCAGTTACATTACAACACACTCCAGTTAAATTACAACACACTCCAATTACTTTACAACACACTGCAGTTACTTTACAACACACTCCAGTTACATTACAACACACTGCAGTTACATTACAACACACTCCAGTTAAATTACAACACACTCCAGTTACATTACAACACACTCCAGTTACTTTACAACACACTCCAGTTACATTGCACCAGATTCCAGATATAATAAAACACACTCCAGTTACATTACAACACACTCCAGTTACAGTACAATAAATTCCAGATACATTACAACACACTCCAGTTACATTACAACAAATTCCACTTACACTACAACACACTCCAGTTACATTGCAACAAATTCCATTTATATTACAACAAACTTCAATTACATTACAGCACACTCCAGTTACATTACAACATACTCCAATTACTTTACAACACACTGCAGATACTTTACAACACACTCCAGTTACATTACAACGCACTGCAGTTACATTGTAACAGAATCCAGGTAAATTACAACACACTCCAGTTACATTACAGCACACTCCAATTACATTACAACACACTCCAGTTTCATTACAACACACTGCAGTTACATTACAACACACTACAGTTACATTACAACACACTCCAGATACATTACAAGACATTACAATTACATTACAGCAGACTCCAATTACATTACAACATACTCCAGTTTCATTACAACACACTGCCGTTATATCACAACACTAAACAGTTACATTACAACAAATTCCAGTTAAGTTACTACACACTCCAGTTACATTACAACACACTCCAGTTACATTACAACAAAATCCACTTAAATTACTACACACTCCAGTTACATTACAACACACTCCAGTTACATTACAACTCACTCCAGTTATATTACAATACACTCCTGTTACATTACAGCACATTCCAGTTACATTACAACACACTCCAATTACATTACAACACACTCCAGTTACATTACAACACTCTCCAGATACATTACAACACACACCAATTACATCAAAACAAATTCCAGTTACATTACAACAAACTCCAGTTATATTACAACACACTCCAGTTACATTACAACACACACACCAGTTACTGTACAACACACTCCAGTTGCATTACAACAAATTCCAGTTACATTACAACATACTGCAGTTACATTACAATTCACTACATTTACATTACAACACACTGCAGTTACATTACAACACACTCCAGTTAAATTACAACACACTCCAATTACTTTACAACACACTGCAGTTACTTTACAACACACTCCAGATACATTAGAACACACTGCAGTTACATTACAACACACTCCAGTTAAATTACAACACACTCCAGTTACATTACAACACACTCCAGTTACTTTACAACACACTCCAGTTACATTGCAACAGATTCCAGATATAATAAAACACACTCCAGTTACATTACAGCACACTCCAGTTACATTACAATAAATTCCAGATACATTACAACACACTCCAGTTACATTACAACAAATTCCACTTACACTACAACACACTCCAGTTACATTGCAACAAATTCTATTTACAATACAACACACTCCATTTACATTACAACATACATCAGTTACATTACTACACACTCCAGTTACATTACAATACACTGCAGTTACATTACAACACACTCCAGTTACGTCACTACACACTCCAGTTACAGTACAACACTCTCCAGTTACATTACAACACACTCCAGTTACTTTACAACACACTCCAGTTACATTGCAACAGACTCCAGATATATAGAAACAAACTCAAGTTACATTACAACACACTCCAGTTACATTACAACAAATTCCACTTACACTACAACGCACTCCAATTACACTACAACACACTCCAGTTATATTACAACACACTCCAATTACATGACAACACACTCCAGTTACATTACAACACACTCCAGTTACATTACAACACACTCCAGTTACATTACAACAAATTCCAGTTAAATTACTACACACACCAGTTGCATTACAACACACTCCAGTTACATTACAACGCACTACAGTTACATTGTAACAGAATCCAGATAAATTACAACAAACTCCAGTTAGAACACAACACAATCCAGTTACATTACAACACACTCCAGTTACATTACAACAAATTCCAGTTAAATTACTACACACACCAGTTACATTACAGCACACTCCAATTACATTACAACATACTCCAGTTTCATTACAACACACTGCAGTTATATCACAACACACTACAGTTACATTACAACACACTCCAGATACATTACAAAACACTCCAGTTACATTACAACACACTCTGGTTACATTTCAACACAATCCAGTTACATTACAACAAATTTCATTTACATTACAACATACACCAGTTACATTACAAGACACTCCAGTTACATTACAACACACTCCAGTTACATTATAACACACTCCAGATACATTACAAGACACTCCAGTTACATTACAACACACTCCAGTTACATTAAAACACACTGCAGATACATTACAACACTCTCCAGTTACGTTGCAACACACTCCAGTTACAGTAGAACTCTTTCCAGTTACATTGCAACACACACCAGTTACTTTAGAACACACTGCAGTTACATTACAAGACACTTCAGTTAAATCACAAAATACTGTGATTACATTACAACAAATTCCAGTTACATTGCAACAAATTCCACTTACATTACTACTCACTCCAATTACATTACAACACACTCCAGTTACTTTACAGCTCACTCCAATTACTTTACAACACACTGCAGTTACTTTACAACACACTCCAGTCACATTACAACACACTGCAGTTACATTACAACAAACTCCAGTTAAATTACAACACACTCCAATTACATTACAACAAATTCCAGTTACATTACAACAAACTCCAGTTATATTACAACACACTCCAGTTACATTACAACACACACCAGTTACATTACAACACACTCCAGTTACATTACAACAAACTCCAGTTGCATTACAACACACTCCGGTTGCATTACAACACACTCCAGTTGCATTCCAACACACTCCAGTTACATTACAACAAATTTCATTTACAATACAACGCACTCCAGTTACATTACAACACACTCCAGTTACATTACAACACACTCCAGTTACATTACAACACACTCCAATTACATTACAACACACTCCAGTTACATTACAACACACTGCAGTTATGTTACAACACACTCCAGTTAAACTACAACACACTCCAGTTACATTACAACACACTCCAGTAAATTACAACATACTGCAATTACATTACAAAAAATTCCAGTTTTTTATTCTTCTAGAAGAAACATAGAAGATAAGAGCAGGAGTAGGCCATTCGACCCTTCGAGCCTGCTCCGCCATTCAAGGTGATCATGGCTGATCATCCAAATTCAGTACCCTGCCCCTGCCTTTTCCCATATCCCTTGATCCCTTTAGCCTCAAGAAATATATCCAACTCTTTCTTGAATATATTTAATGAACTGGCCTCCACTGCCCTCTGTGGCAGAGAACTCCACAGGTTCACCACTCTCTGGGTGAAGAAATTCCTCCTCATTTCCTCCTCCCCTTATCCTTAGACTATGACCCCTGGTTCTGGACTCCCCGACCATCAGAAACATCCTTCCTGCATCTAGTCTGTTCAGACCTGACAGAATTTTATAGGTTTCGATGAGATCCCCTCTCAATCTTCTAAACTCCAGTGAGTATAAGCCCAATTGACACAATCTCTCCTCATACGTTATTCCTGCCATCCCAGGTATCAGACTGGTGAATCTTCGCTGCACTCCCTCCATGGCAAGAACGTCCTTCCTCAGGTAAGGTGACCAAAACTACCCACACTACTCAAGGTGCGGTCTCACCAAGTATGTACAACTGTAGCAAGACATCCTTGTTCCTGTACTCGAAACCTCTTGCTACGAAGGCCAACATACCATTTGCCTTCTTAACCGCCTGCTGCACCTGCATGCTTACCTTCAGCGACTGGTGCACAAGGACACCCAGGTCTCTTTGCACTTCCCCTTCTCCCAATCTATTGCCATTCAAATAATAATCTGCCTTCCTGTTTTTGCCACCAAAGTGGATAACCTCACATTTATCCACATTATAGTGCATTTGCCATGTTTCTGCCCAATCACCCAACCTGTCCAAATCATATTATAGTTTCCCGACGTCCTCCTCACAGATAACCATCCCGCACAGCTTTGTGTCATCTGCAAATTTGGAGATATTACATCCAATTCCCTTGTCCAGATAATTAATATATATTGTGAACAGCTGGGGTCCTAGGACCGATCCTTGCAGTACCCCACTAGTCACTGCCTGCCACTTGGAAAACGACCCATTTATTCCAACTGTTTGCTTTCTGTCCGCCAACCAGTTCTCTATCCAAGTCAATACCTTGCCCCCAATCCCATGTGCCTTAATTTTGCACGCTAATCTCTTATGTGGGACCTTATCGAAACCCTTCTGAAAGTCCAAATACACCACATCCACTGGTTCTCCCTTATCTATTTTACCAGTTACATCCTCAAAAATTCCAGTAGTTTAGTCAAGCATGATTTACCTTTTGTAAATCCATGTTGACTTTGTCCGATCCTGTCACTGCTTTCCAAGTGCTCTGCTATTACATCTTTTATAATAGACTCTAGCATTTTCCCCACTACCTATGTCAGGCTTACCGGTCTATAATTCCCCG
The DNA here is from genome assembly GCF_052327205.1 of Somniosus microcephalus. Lineage (NCBI taxonomy): Eukaryota > Metazoa > Chordata > Chondrichthyes > Squaliformes > Somniosidae > Somniosus > Somniosus microcephalus. Next base: position 75,903,211 of record NC_141004.1, read on the forward strand.
CTTTTGCTCTACCGCCTTTTTTGAATAGTGGGGTAGCATTAGCTACCCTCCAATCCATGGGTACCATTCCAGAATCTATCGAGTTCTGGAAGATGACCAGTAATGCATCTACTATCTCGAGGGCCACTTCCTTAAGTACTCTGGGGATTTATCGGCCTTCAGTCCCATCAATTTTCCTAACACCATTTTCCTACAAATATTGAATTCTTTCAGTTCCTCTCTTTCATCAGATCCTATGTTCCCCAGCATCTCTGGGAGGTTTTTTTTGTTCTCCTTTGTGAAAACAGAACCAAAATATGTATTTAGTTGGTCCACCATTTCCTTGTTTCCCATTATAAATTCCCCTGATTCTGACTGACGCTTGACTTCACCAATCTTTTTCTCTTCACATATCTATAAAAGCTTTTACAGTCAGTTTTTATGTTCCTCGCAAGCTTACTCTCATATTCTATATTCCCTTTCTTAATTAATCCCTTTGTCCCCCTTTGTTGACCCCTAAACTGCTCCCAACCTCAGGATTATTGCTTTTTCTAGCCAATTTATATGTCCTCTCCTTGGATCTTATGCTATCCCTAATTTCCCTTGTTAGCCACGGTTGAGTCACCTTTTTTGTTTTATTTTTATGTCAAACTGGGATGAACAAATTCTGTAGCTCATCCATTCGGTCTTTGAATGTTTGCCATTGCCTATCCACCATCAACCCTTTGAGCACCATTCCCCACTCAATCCTACCCAACTCGCTGCTCAGAGCATCGTAGTTTCCTTTATTTAAATTGAGGACCCTTGCCTCTGAGTCAACTACTTCATTCTCCATCTTAATGAAGAATTCGATCATATTATGTTCACTCTGACCCAAGAGGCCACGTACAACAAGATTGTTAATTAATCCTTTCTCGTCTAAGATGACCTGATCTCTGGTTGGTTCCTCGACATATTGGTCCAGGAAACCATCCCGTAAACACTCCAGGAATTCCTTCTCCACAATATTGTTACTAACACACTCCAGTTACTTTACAACACACTCCAGTTACATTGCAATAGATTCCAGATATATACAAACAAACTCAAGTTACATTACAACACACTCCAGTTACATTACAACAAATTCCAGTTACATTACAACAAACTCGAGTTACATTACAACAAATTCCACTTACACTACAACGCACTCCAATTACATTACAACAAATTCCAGTTACACGACAATACACTCCAATTACATTACAACAAATTCCATTTACTTTACAACAAACTCCAATTACACTACAACACACTCCAGTTATATTGCAACATACTCCAATTACATGACAACACACTCCAGTTACATTACAACACACCCGAGTTACATTACAACACACTCCTGTTACATTACAACACACTCCAGTTACTTCACAACACGCTCCAGTTACATTACAACACACTCCAGTTACATTAAAACGCACTACAGTTACAATGTAACAGAATCCAGATAAATTACAACACACTCCAGTTAGAACACAACACACTCCAGTTACATTACAACACACTCCGGATACATTACAACAAATTCCAGTTAAATTACTACACACTCCAGTTACATTACAGCACACTCCAATTACATTACAACACACTCCAGTTTCATTACAACACACTGCAGTTACATTACAACACACTACAGTTACATTACAACACACTCCAGATACATGACAAGACACTCCAATTACATTACAGCACACTCCAATTACATTACAACATACTCCAGTTACATTACAACACACTGCCGTTATATCACAACACTAAACAGTTACATTACAACAAATTCCAGTTAAATTACTACACACTCCAGTTACATTACAACACACTCCAGTTACATTACAACATACTCCAGTTTTATTACAATACACTCCACTTACATTACAACACACTCCAGTTACATTACAGCACACTCCAATTACATTACAACTCACTCCAGTTATATTACAACAAACTCCAATTACATTACAACACACTCCAGTTACATTACAACACTCTCCAGATACATTGCAACACACACCAATTACATCAAAACACACTCCAGTTACATTACAACACGCTCCAGATACATTACAACACACTCCAGTTACATTACAACACACTCCAGTCACATTGCAAAACACTGCAGATACATTACAACAAACTGCAGTTAAATTACAACACACTCCAATTACATTACAACAAATTCCAGTTACATTACAACAAACTCCAGTTATATTACAACACACTCCAGTTACATTACAACACACACACCAGTTACTTTACAACACACTCCAGTTGCATTACAACAAATTCCAGTTACATTACAACATACTGCAGTTACATTACAATTCACTACATTTACATTACAACACACTGCAGTTACATTACAACACACTCCAGTTAAATTACAACACACTCCAATTACTTTACAACACACTGCAGTTACTTTACAACACACTCCAGTTACATTACAACACACTGCAGTTACATTACAACACACTCCAGTTAAATTACAACACACTCCAGTTACATTACAACACACTCCAGTTACTTTACAACACACTCCAGTTACATTGCACCAGATTCCAGATATAATAAAACACACTCCAGTTACATTACAACACACTCCAGTTACAGTACAATAAATTCCAGATACATTACAACACACTCCAGTTACATTACAACAAATTCCACTTACACTACAACACACTCCAGTTACATTGCAACAAATTCCATTTATATTACAACAAACTTCAATTACATTACAGCACACTCCAGTTACATTACAACATACTCCAATTACTTTACAACACACTGCAGATACTTTACAACACACTCCAGTTACATTACAACGCACTGCAGTTACATTGTAACAGAATCCAGGTAAATTACAACACACTCCAGTTACATTACAGCACACTCCAATTACATTACAACACACTCCAGTTTCATTACAACACACTGCAGTTACATTACAACACACTACAGTTACATTACAACACACTCCAGATACATTACAAGACATTACAATTACATTACAGCAGACTCCAATTACATTACAACATACTCCAGTTTCATTACAACACACTGCCGTTATATCACAACACTAAACAGTTACATTACAACAAATTCCAGTTAAGTTACTACACACTCCAGTTACATTACAACACACTCCAGTTACATTACAACAAAATCCACTTAAATTACTACACACTCCAGTTACATTACAACACACTCCAGTTACATTACAACTCACTCCAGTTATATTACAATACACTCCTGTTACATTACAGCACATTCCAGTTACATTACAACACACTCCAATTACATTACAACACACTCCAGTTACATTACAACACTCTCCAGATACATTACAACACACACCAATTACATCAAAACAAATTCCAGTTACATTACAACAAACTCCAGTTATATTACAACACACTCCAGTTACATTACAACACACACACCAGTTACTGTACAACACACTCCAGTTGCATTACAACAAATTCCAGTTACATTACAACATACTGCAGTTATATTACAATTCACTACATTTACATTACAACACACTGCAGTTACATTACAACACACTCCAGTTAAATTACAACACACTCCAATTACTTTACAACACACTGCAGTTACTTTACAACACACTCCAGATACATTAGAACACACTGCAGTTACATTACAACACACTCCAGTTAAATTACAACACACTCCAGTTACATTACAACACACTCCAGTTACTTTACAACACACTCCAGTTACATTGCAACAGATTCCAGATATAATAAAACACACTCCAGTTACATTACAACACACTCCAGTTACATTACAATACACTGCAGTTACATTACAACACACTCCAGTTACGTCACTACACACTCCAGTTACAGTACAACACTCTCCAGTTACATTACAACACACTCCAGTTACTTTACAACACACTCCAGTTACATTGCAACAGACTCCAGATATATAGAAACAAACTCAAGTTACATTACAACACACTCCAGTTACATTACAACAAATTCCACTTACACTACAACGCACTCCAATTACACTACAACACACTCCAGTTATATTACAACACACTCCAATTACATGACAACACACTCCAGTTACATTACAACACACTCCAGTTAAATTACAACGCACTACAGTTACATTGTAACAGAATCCAGCTAAATTACAACACACTCCAGTTACATTACAACACACTCCAGTTACATTACAACACACTCCAGTTACATTACAACAAATTCCAGTTAAATTACTACACACACCAGTTGCATTACAACACACTCCAGTTACATTACAACGCACTACAGTTACATGACAAGACACTCCAATTACATTACAGCACACTCCAATTACATTACAACATACTCCAGTTACATTACAACACACTGCCGTTATATCACAACACTAAACAGTTACATTACAACAAATTCCAGTTAAATTACTACACACTCCAGTTACATTACAACACACTCCAGTTACATTACAACATACTCCAGTTTTATTACAATACACTCCACTTACATTACAACACACTCCAGTTACATTACAGCACACTCCAATTACATTACAACACACTCCAGTTACATTACAACACTCTCCAGATACATTGCAACACACACCAATTACATCAAAACACACTCCAGTTACATTACAACACGCTCCAGATACATTACAACACACTCCAGTTACATTACAACACACTCCAGTCACATTGCAAAACACTGCAGATACATTACAACAAACTGCAGTTAAATTACAACACACTCCAATTACATTACAACAAATTCCAGTTACATTACAACAAACTCCAGTTATATTACAACACACTCCAGTTACATTACAACACACACACCAGTTACTTTACAACACACTCCAGTTGCATTACAACAAATTCCAGTTACATTACAACATACTGCAGTTACATTACAATTCACTACATTTACATTACAACACACTGCAGTTACATTACAACACACTCCAGTTAAATTACAACACACTCCAATTACTTTACAACACACTGCAGTTACTTTACAACACACTCCAGTTACATTACAACACACTGCAGTTACATTACAACACACTCCAGTTAAATTACAACACACTCCAGTTACATTACAACACACTCCAGTTACTTTACAACACACTCCAGTTACATTGCACCAGATTCCAGATATAATAAAACACACTCCAGTTACATTACAACACACTCCAGTTACAGTACAATAAATTCCAGATACATTACAACACACTCCAGTTACATTACAACAAATTCCACTTACACTACAACACACTCCAGTTACATTGCAACAAATTCCATTTATATTACAACAAACTTCAATTACATTACAGCACACTCCAGTTACATTACAACATACTCCAATTACTTTACAACACACTGCAGATACTTTACAACACACTCCAGTTACATTACAACGCACTGCAGTTACATTGTAACAGAATCCAGGTAAATTACAACACACTCCAGTTACATTACAGCACACTCCAATTACATTACAACACACTCCAGTTTCATTACAACACACTGCAGTTACATTACAACACACTACAGTTACATTACAACACACTCCAGATACATTACAAGACATTACAATTACATTACAGCAGACTCCAATTACATTACAACATACTCCAGTTTCATTACAACACACTGCCGTTATATCACAACACTAAACAGTTACATTACAACAAATTCCAGTTAAGTTACTACACACTCCAGTTACATTACAACACACTCCAGTTACATTACAACAAAATCCACTTAAATTACTACACACTCCAGTTACATTACAACACACTCCAGTTACATTACAACTCACTCCAGTTATATTACAATACACTCCTGTTACATTACAGCACATTCCAGTTACATTACAACACACTCCAATTACATTACAACACACTCCAGTTACATTACAACACTCTCCAGATACATTACAACACACACCAATTACATCAAAACAAATTCCAGTTACATTACAACAAACTCCAGTTATATTACAACACACTCCAGTTACATTACAACACACACACCAGTTACTGTACAACACACTCCAGTTGCATTACAACAAATTCCAGTTACATTACAACATACTGCAGTTATATTACAATTCACTACATTTACATTACAACACACTGCAGTTACATTACAACACACTCCAGTTAAATTACAACACACTCCAATTACTTTACAACACACTGCAGTTACTTTACAACACACTCCAGATACATTAGAACACACTGCAGTTACATTACAACACACTCCAGTTAAATTACAACACACTCCAGTTACATTACAACACACTCCAGTTACTTTACAACACACTCCAGTTACATTGCAACAGATTCCAGATATAATAAAACACACTCCAGTTACATTACAACACACTCCAGTTACATTACAATACACTGCAGTTACATTACAACACACTCCAGTTACGTCACTACACACTCCAGTTACAGTACAACACTCTCCAGTTACATTACAACACACTCCAGTTACTTTACAACACACTCCAGTTACATTGCAACAGACTCCAGATATATAGAAACAAACTCAAGTTACATTACAACACACTCCAGTTACATTACAACAAATTCCACTTACACTACAACGCACTCCAATTACACTACAACACACTCCAGTTATATTACAACACACTCCAATTACATGACAACACACTCCAGTTACATTACAACACACTCCAGTTACATTACAACACACTCCAGTTACATTACAACAAATTCCAGTTAAATTACTACACACACCAGTTGCATTACAACACACTCCAGTTACATTACAACGCACTACAGTTACATTGTAACAGAATCCAGATAAATTACAACAAACTCCAGTTAGAACACAACACAATCCAGTTACATTACAACACACTCCAGTTACATTACAACAAATTCCAGTTAAATTACTACACACACCAGTTACATTACAGCACACTCCAATTACATTACAACATACTCCAGTTTCATTACAACACACTGCAGTTATATCACAACACACTACAGTTACATTACAACACACTCCAGATACATTACAAAACACTCCAGTTACATTACAACACACTCTGGTTACATTTCAACACAATCCAGTTACATTACAACAAATTTCATTTACATTACAACATACACCAGTTACATTACAAGACACTCCAGTTACATTACAACACACTCCAGTTACATTATAACACACTCCAGATACATTACAAGACACTCCAGTTACATTACAACACACTCCAGTTACATTAAAACACACTGCAGATACATTACAACACTCTCCAGTTACGTTGCAACACACTCCAGTTACAGTAGAACTCTTTCCAGTTACATTGCAACACACACCAGTTACTTTAGAACACACTGCAGTTACATTACAAGACACTTCAGTTAAATCACAAAATACTGTGATTACATTACAACAAATTCCAGTTACATTGCAACAAATTCCACTTACATTACTACTCACTCCAATTACATTACAACACACTCCAGTTACTTTACAGCTCACTCCAATTACTTTACAACACACTGCAGTTACTTTACAACACACTCCAGTCACATTACAACACACTGCAGTTACATTACAACAAACTCCAGTTAAATTACAACACACTCCAATTACATTACAACAAATTCCAGTTACATTACAACAAACTCCAGTTATATTACAACACACTCCAGTTACATTACAACACACACCAGTTACATTACAACACACTCCAGTTACATTACAACAAACTCCAGTTGCATTACAACACACTCCGGTTGCATTACAACACACTCCAGTTGCATTCCAACACACTCCAGTTACATTACAACAAATTTCATTTACAATACAACGCACTCCAGTTACATTACAACACACTCCAGTTACATTACAACACACTCCAGTTACATTACAACACACTCCAATTACATTACAACACACTCCAGTTACATTACAACACACTGCAGTTATGTTACAACACACTCCAGTTAAACTACAACACACTCCAGTTACATTACAACACACTCCAGTAAATTACAACATACTGCAATTACATTACAAAAAATTCCAGTTTTTTATTCTTCTAGAAGAAACATAGAAGATAAGAGCAGGAGTAGGCCATTCGACCCTTCGAGCCTGCTCCGCCATTCAAGGTGATCATGGCTGATCATCCAAATTCAGTACCCTGCCCCTGCCTTTTCCCATATCCCTTGATCCCTTTAGCCTCAAGAAATATATCCAACTCTTTCTTGAATATATTTAATGAACTGGCCTCCACTGCCCTCTGTGGCAGAGAACTCCACAGGTTCACCACTCTCTGGGTGAAGAAATTCCTCCTCATTTCAGTCCTAAATGGCTTACCCCTTATCCTTAGACTATGACCCCTGGTTCTGGACTCCCCGACCATCAGAAACATCCTTCCTGCATCTAGTCTGTTCAGACCTGACAGAATTTTATAGGTTTCGATGAGATCCCCTCTCAATCTTCTAAACTCCAGTGAGTATAAGCCCAATTGACACAATCTCTCCTCATACGTTATTCCTGCCATCCCAGGTATCAGACTGGTGAATCTTCGCTGCACTCCCTCCATGGCAAGAACGTCCTTCCTCAGGTAAGGTGACCAAAACTACCCACACTACTCAAGGTGCGGTCTCACCAAGTATGTACAACTGTAGCAAGACATCCTTGTTCCTGTACTCGAAACCTCTTGCTACGAAGGCCAACATACCATTTGCCTTCTTAACCGCCTGCTGCACCTGCATGCTTACCTTCAGCGACTGGTGCACAAGGACACCCAGGTCTCTTTGCACTTCCCCTTCTCCCAATCTATTGCCATTCAAATAATAATCTGCCTTCCTGTTTTTGCCACCAAAGTGGATAACCTCACATTTATCCACATTATAGTGCATTTGCCATGTTTCTGCCCAATCACCCAACCTGTCCAAATCATATTATAGTTTCCCGACGTCCTCCTCACAGATAACCATCCCGCACAGCTTTGTGTCATCTGCAAATTTGGAGATATTACATCCAATTCCCTTGTCCAGATAATTAATATATATTGTGAACAGCTGGGGTCCTAGGACCGATCCTTGCAGTACCCCACTAGTCACTGCCTGCCACTTGGAAAACGACCCATTTATTCCAACTGTTTGCTTTCTGTCCGCCAACCAGTTCTCTATCCAAGTCAATACCTTGCCCCCAATCCCATGTGCCTTAATTTTGCACGCTAATCTCTTATGTGGGACCTTATCGAAACCCTTCTGAAAGTCCAAATACACCACATCCACTGGTTCTCCCTTATCTATTTTACCAGTTACATCCTCAAAAATTCCAGTAGTTTAGTCAAGCATGATTTACCTTTTGTAAATCCATGTTGACTTTGTCCGATCCTGTCACTGCTTTCCAAGTGCTCTGCTATTACATCTTTTATAATAGACTCTAGCATTTTCCCCACTACCTATGTCAGGCTTACCGGTCTATAATTCCCCGCTTTTGCTCTACCGCCTTTTTTGAATAGTGGGGTAGCATTAGCTACCCTCCAATCCATGGGTACCATTCCAGAATCTATCGAGTTCTGGAAGATGACCAGTAATGCATCTACTATCTCGAGGGCCACTTCCTTAAGTACTCTGGGGATTTATCGGCCTTCAGTCCCATCAATTTTCCTAACACCATTTTCCTACAAATATTGAATTCTTTCAGTTCCTCTCTTTCATCAGATCCTATGTTCCCCAGCATCTCTGGGAGGTTTTTTTTGTTCTCCTTTGTGAAAACAGAACCAAAATATGTATTTAGTTGGTCCACCATTTCCTTGTTTCCCATTATAAATTCCCCTGATTCTGACTGACGCTTGACTTCACCAATCTTTTTCTCTTCACATATCTATAAAAGCTTTTACAGTCAGTTTTTATGTTCCTCGCAAGCTTACTCTCATATTCTATATTCCCTTTCTTAATTAATCCCTTTGTCCCCCTTTGTAGACCCCTAAACTGCTCCCAACCTCAGGATTATTGCTTTTTCTAGCCAATTTATATGTCCTCTCCTTGGATCTTATGCTATCCCTAATTTCCCTTGTTAGCCACGGTTGAGTCACCTTTTTTGTTTTATTTTTATGTCAAACTGGGATGAACAAATTCTGTAGCTCATCCATTCGGTCTTTGAATGTTTGCCATTGCCTATCCACCATCAACCCTTTGAGCACCTTTCCCCACTCAATCCTACCCAACTCGCTGCTCAGAGCATCGTAGTTTCCTTTATTTAAATTGAGGACCCTTGCCTCTGAGTCAACTACTTCATTCTCCATCTTAATGAAGAATTCGATCATATTATGTTCGCTCTGACCCAAGAGGCCACGTACAACAAGATTGTTAATTAATCCTTTCTCGTTATATAATACCCAGTCTAAGATGGCCTGATCTCTGGTTGGTTCCTCGACATATTGGTCCAGGAAACCATCCCGTAAACACTCCAGGAATTCCTTCTCCACAATATTGTTACTAACACACTCCAGTTACTTTACAACACACTCCAGTTACATTGCAATAGATTCCAGATATATACAAACAAACTCAAGTTACATTACAACACACTCCAGTTACATTACAACAAATTCCAGTTACATTACAACAAACTCGAGTTACATTACAACAAATTCCACTTACACTACAACGCACTCCAATTACATTACAACAAATTCCAGTTACACGACAATACACTCCAATTACATTACAACAAATTCCATTTACTTTACAACAAACTCCAATTACACTACAACACACTCCAGTTATATTGCAACATACTCCAATTACATGACAACACACTCCAGTTACATTACAACACACCCGAGTTACATTACAACACACTCCTGTTACATTACAACACACTCCAGTTACTTCACAACACGCTCCAGTTACATTACAACACACTCCAGTTACATTAAAACGTACTACAGTTACAATGTAACAGAATCCAGATAAATTACAACACACTCCAGTTAGAACACAACACACTCCAGTTACATTACAACACACTCCGGTTACATTACAACAAATTCCAGTTAAATTACTACACACTCCAGTTACATTACAGCACACTCCAATTACATTACAACACACTCCAGTTTCATTACAACACACTGCAGTTACATTACAACACACTACAGTTACATTACAACACACTCCAGATACATGACAAGACACTCCAATTACATTACAGCACACTCCAATTACATTACAACATACTCCAGTTACATTACAACACACTGCCGTTATATCACAACACTAAACAGTTACATTACAACAAATTCCAGTTAAATTACTACACACTCCAGTTACATTACAACACACTCCAGTTACATTACAACATACTCCAGTTTTATTACAATACACTCCACTTACATTACAACACACTCCAGTTACATTACAGCACACTCCAATTACATTACAACTCACTCCAGTTATATTACAACAAACTCCAATTACATTACAACACACTCCAGTTACATTACAACACTCTCCAGATACATTGCAACACACACCAATTACATCAAAACACACTCCAGTTACATTACAACACGCTCCAGATACATTACAACACACTCCAGTTACATTACAACACACTCCAGTCACATTGCAAAACACTGCAGATACATTACAACAAACTGCAGTTAAATTACAACACACTCCAATTACATTACAACAAATTCCAGTTACATTACAACAAACTCCAGTTATATTACAACACACTCCAGTTACATTACAACACACACACCAGTTACTTTACAACACACTCCAGTTGCATTACAACAAATTCCAGTTACATTACAACATACTGCAGTTACATTACAATTCACTACATTTACATTACAACACACTGCAGTTACATTACAACACACTCCAGTTAAATTACAACACACTCCAATTACTTTACAACACACTGCAGTTACTTTACAACACACTCCAGTTACATTACAACACACTGCAGTTACATTACAACACACTCCAGTTAAATTACAACACACTCCAGTTACATTACAACACACTCCAGTTACTTTACAACACACTCCAGTTACATTGCACCTGATTCCAGATATAATAAAACACACTCCAATTACATTACAACACACTCCAGTTACAGTACAATAAATTCCAGATACATTACAACACACTCCAGTTACATTACAACAAATTCCACTTACACTACAACACACTCCAGTTACATTGCAACAAATTCCATTTATATTACAACAAACTTCAATTACATTACAGCACACTCCAGTTACATTACAACATACTCCAATTACTTTACAACACACTGCAGATACTTTACAACACACTCCAGTTACATTACAACGCACTGCAGTTACATTGTAACAGAATCCAGGTAAATTACAACACACTCCAGTTACATTACAGCACACTCCAATTACATTACAACACACTCCAGTTTCATTACAACACACTGCAGTTACATTACAACACACTACAGTTACATTACAACACACTCCAGATACATTACAAGACATTACAATTACATTACAGCAGACTCCAATTACATTACAACATACTCCAGTTTCATTACAACACACTGCCGTTATATCACAACACTAAACAGTTACATTACAACAAATTCCAGTTAAATTACTACACACTCCAGTTACATTACAACACACTCCAGTTACATTACAACAAATTCCACTTAAATTACTACACACTCCAGTTACATTACAACACACTCCAGTTACATTACAACTCACTCCAGTTATATTACAATACACTCCTGTTACATTACAGCACATTCCAGTTACATTACAACACACTCCAATTACATTACAACACACTCCAGTTACATTACAACACTCTCCAGATACATTACAACACACACCAATTACATCAAAACAAATTCCAGTTACATTACAACAAACTCCAGTTATATTACAACACACTCCAGTTACATTACAACACACACACCAGTTACTGTACAACACACTCCAGTTGCATTACAACAAATTCCAGTTACATTACAACATACTGCAGTTACATTACAATTCACTACATTTACATTACAACACACTGCAGTTACATTACAACACACTCCAGTTAAATTACAACACACTCCAATTACTTTACAACACACTGCAGTTACTTTACAACACACTCCAGATACATTACAACACACTGCAGTTACATTACAACACACTCCAGTTAAATTACAACACACTCCAGTTACATTACAACACACTCCAGTTACTTTACAACACACTCCAGTTACATTGCAACAGATTCCAGATATAATAAAACACACTCCAGTTACATTACAACACACTCCAGTTACATTACAATAAATTCCAGATACATTACAACACACTCCAGTTACATTACAACAAATTCCACTTACACTACAACACACTCCAGTTACATTGCAACAAATTCTATTTACAATACAACACACTCCAGTTACATTGCAACAGACTCCAGATATATAGAAATAAACTCCAGGTACATTACAACACACTCCAGTTACATTACAACAAATTCCAGTTACATTACAACAAACTCCAGTTACATTACAACGAATTCCACTTACACTACAACACACTCCAATTACTTTACATATAATTCCACATACGCGACAACAGACTCCAGTTACACTACATCAAATTCCATTAACATTACAACAAACTCCAATTGCTTTACAACAAACTGCAGTTACTTTACAACACACTCCAGTTACATTACAGCACACTGCATTTACAATACAACACACTCCAGTTAAATTACAACACACTCCAATTATATTACAACAAATTCCAGTTACATTACAACAAACTCCAGTTATATTACAAGACACTCCAGTTACATTACAACATACTCCAGTTACGTTACAACAAACTCCAGTTACATTACAACACTTCCACTTTCACTGCAACACACTCCATTTACATGACAACAACTTCCACTTACACGACAACAGATTCCCGTTACATTACAACAAATTCCATTTACATTACAACAAACTCCAATTACATTACAACACACACCAGTTACATTACAACATACTCCAATTACATTACAACACACGCCAGTTATATTACAACACACTCCAGTTATATTACAACACACTCCTGTTACATTACAACACACTCCAGTTGCTTTACAACACACTCCAGTTTCGTTACAATACACTCCAGTTACATTATAATGCACTACAGTTATATTTTAACAGAATCCAGGTTATTTACAACACACTCCAGTTAGAATACAACACACTCCAGTTACATTCCAACACACTTCAGTGACATTACATCAAATTGCACTTACAATGCAACACACTCCATTTACATTACAACATACACCAGTTACAATACAACACACTCCAGTTACATTCCAACAGACTCCAGTTACATTACAAGAAATTCCATTTACAATACTACACACTCCATTTACATTACAACATACACCAGTTACATTACAACAAATTCCAGTTACATTACAACACACTCCAGTTATATAACAACACACTCCAGTTACATTACAACATAATCCAGTTCCTTTACAACACACTCCAGTTACATTGCAACAGACTCCAGATATATAGAAATAAACTCCAGGTACATTACAACACACTCCAGTTACATTACAACAAATTCCAGTTACATTACAACAAACTCCAGTTACATTACAACGAATTCCACTTACACTACAACACACTCCAATTACTTTACATATAATTCCACTTACGCGACAACAGACTCCAGTTACACTACATCAAATTCCATTAACATTACAACAAACTCCAATTGCTTTACAACAAACTGCAGTTACTTTACAACACACTCCAGTTACATTACAGCACACTGCATTTACAATACAACACACTCCAGTTAAATTACAACACACTCCAATTATATTACAACAAATTCCAGTTACATTACAACAAACTCCAGTTATATTACAAGACACTCCAGTTACATTACAACATACTCCAGTTACGTTACAACAAACTCCAGTTACATTACAACACTTCCACTTTCACTGCAACACACTCCATTTACATGACAACAACTTCCACTTACACGACAACAGATTCCCGTTACATTACAACAAATTCCATTTACATTACAACAAACTCCAATTACATTACAACACACACCAGTTACATTACAACATACTCCAATTACATTACAACACACGCCAGTTATATTACAACACACTCCAGTTATATTACAACACACTCCTGTTACATTACAACACACTCCAGTTGCTTTACAACACACTCCA
Organism: Somniosus microcephalus; assembly: GCF_052327205.1. Classification (NCBI taxonomy): domain Eukaryota; kingdom Metazoa; phylum Chordata; class Chondrichthyes; order Squaliformes; family Somniosidae; genus Somniosus; species Somniosus microcephalus. The sequence goes on from NC_141004.1 coordinate 75,918,532, forward strand.
GTTTCGTTACAATACACTCCAGTTACATTATAATGCACTACAGTTATATTTTAACAGAATCCAGGTTATTTACAACACACTCCAGTTAGAATACAACACACTCCAGTTACATTCCAACACACTTCAGTGACATTACATCAAATTGCACTTACAATGCAACACACTCCATTTACATTACAACATACACCAGTTACAATACAACACACTCCAGTTACATTCCAACAGACTCCAGTTACATTACAAGAAATTCCATTTACAATACTACACACTCCATTTACATTACAACATACACCAGTTACATTACAACAAATTCCAGTTACATTACAACACACTCCAGTTATATAACAACACACTCCAGTTACATTACAACATAATCCAGTTCCTTTACAACACACTCCAGTTACATTGCAACAGACTCCAGATATATAGAAATAAACTCCAGGTACATTACAACACACTCCAGTTACACTACAACAAATTCCAGTTACATTACAACAAACTCCAGTTACATTACAACGAATTCCACTTACACTACAACACACTCCAATTACTTTACATATAATTCCACTTACGCGACAACAGACTCCAGTTACACTACATCAAATTCCATTAACATTACAACAAACTCCAATTGCTTTACAACAAACTGCAGTTACTTTACAACACACTCCAGTTACATTACAGCACACTGCATTTACAATACAACACACTCCAGTTAAATTACAACACACTCCAATTATATTACAACAAATTCCAGTTACATTACAACAAACTCCAGTTATATTACAAGACACTCCAGTTACATTACAACATACTCCAGTTACGTTACAACAAACTCCAGTTACATTACAACACTTCCACTTACACTACAACACACTCCATTTACATGACAACAACTTCCACTTACACGACAACACATTCCCGTTACATTACAACAAATTCCATTTACATTACAACAAACTCCAATTACATTACAACACACACCAGTTACATTACAACATACTCCAATTACATTACAACACACGCCAGTTATATTACAACACACTCCTGTTACATTACAACACACTCCAGTTACTTTACAACACACTCCAGTTACATTACAACACACTCCAGTTACATTATAATGCACTACAGTTACATTGTAACAGAATCCAGGTAAATTACAATACACTCCAGTTAGAATACAACACACTCCAGTTACATTACAACACAGTCCAGTTAGATTACAACAAATTCCAGTTATATTACAACACACTCCAGTTATATTACAACACAGTCCAGTTACAATACAACACACTCCAGTTACATTACAACAAATTCCAGTTCAATTACTACATACTCCAGTTACATTACAGCGCACTCCAATTACATTACAACACACTCCAGTTTCATTACAACAAACTGCAGTTACATTACAACACACTCCAGTTACTTTACAACACACACCAGTTACATTGCAACAGAATCCAGATATATAGAAACAAACTCCAGTTACATTACAAGACACTCCAGTTACATTACAACAAATTCCAGTTACGTTACAACAAACCCCAGTTACATTACAACACTTCCACTTACACTACAACACACTCCATTTACATGACAACAACTTCCACTTACACGACAACACATTCCCGTTACATTACAACAAATTCCATTTACATTACAACAAACTCCAATTACATTACAACACACACCAGTTACATTACAACATACTCCAATTACATTACAACACACGCCAGTTATATTACAACATACTCCCGTTATATTACAACACACTCCTGTTACATTACAACACACTCCAGTTACTTTACAACAAACTCCAGTTTCGTTACAACACACTCCAGTTACATTATAATGCACTACAGTTACATTTAACAGTATCCAGGTTATTTACAACACACTCCAGTTAGAATACAACACACTCCAGTAACATTACAACACAGCCCAGTTAGATTACAACACACTCCAGTTACATTAGAACAAATTAGGGTTAAATTACTACACACTCCAGTTACATTACAGCGCATTCCAATAACCTTACAACATACTCCAGTTTCATTACAACACACTGCAGTTACATTACAACACCCTAGAGTTACATTACAACACACTCCAGATATATTACAAGACACTCCAGTTACATTACAACACACTCTAGTTACATTTCAACACACACCAGTTACATTACAATAAATTCCATTTACATTACAACATACACCAGTTACATTACAACACACTCCAGTTACATTACAACACACTCCAGTTACATTCCAAAACACTCCAGTTACATTCCAACACACTCCAGTTACATTCCAACACACTCCAGTTACATTACAACAAATTCCATTTACAACACAACACACTCCATTTACATTACAACATACACCAGTTACATTACAAAACACTCCAGTTACATTACAACACACTCCAGTTACATTACAACACACTCCAGATACATTACAAGACACTCCAGTTACATTACAACCCACTCCATTTACATTCCAACACACTCCAGTTACATTACATCAAATTCCACTTACAATGCAACACACTCCATTTACATTACAACATACACCAGTTACAATACAACACACTCCAGTTACATTCCAACACACTCCAGTTACATTACAAGAAATTCCATTTACAATACTACACACTCCATTTACATTACAACATACACCAGTTACATTACAACAAATTCCAGTTATATTACAACACACTCCAGTTATATAACAACACACTCCAGTTACATTACAACATAATCCAGTTCCTTTACAACACACTCCAGTTACATTGCAACAGACTCCAGATATATAGAAATAAACTCCAGGTACATTACAACACACTCCAGTTACATTACAACAAATTCCAGTTACATTACAACACACTCCAGTTACATTACAACGAATTCCACTTACACTACAACACACTCCAATTACTTTACATATAATTCCACTTACACGACAACAGACTCCAGTTACACTACATCAAATTCCATTTACATTACAACAAACTCCAATTGCTTTACAACAAACTGCAGTTACTTTACAACACACTCCAGTTACATTACAGCACACTGCATTTACAATACAACACACTCCAGTTAAATTACAACACACTCCAATTATATTACAACAAATTCCAGTTACATTACAACAAACTCCAGTTATATTACAACACACTCCAGTTACATTACAACATACTCCAGTTACTTTACAACACGCTCCAGTTACATTACAACACACTCCAGTTACATTACAACATACTGCAGTTACAGAACAACACACTCCACTTTCATTACAACACACTGCATATACATTACAACACACTCCAGTTACGTTACAATACACTCCAGTTACAGTACAACGCTCTCCAGTTACATTACAACACACTCCAGTTACGTTACAACACACTCCAGTTACAGTACAACGCTCTCCAGTTACATTACAACACACACCAGTTACTTTACAACACCATGCAGTTACTTTACAACATACTCCAGTTACATTACAACACACTGCAGTTACATTACAACACACTCCAGTTAAATTACAACACACTCCAATTACATTACAGCAAATTCCAGTTACATTACAAGACACTCCAGTTACATTACAACACACTCAAGTTACATTTCAACACACACCAGTTACATTACAACAAATTCCATTTACATTACAACATACACCAGTTACATTACAACACACTCCAGTTGCATTACAACACACTCCAGTTACATTACAACAAATTCCATTTACATTACAACACACTCCATTTACATTACAACATACACCAGTTACATTACAACACACTCCAGTTACATTACAGCACACTCCAGTTACATTACAACACACTCCAGATACATTACAAGACACTCCAGTTGCATTACAACAAACTTCATTTACATTCCAAGACACTCCATTTACATTACTACATACACCAGTTACAATACAACACACTCCAGTTACATTCCAACACACTCCAGTTACATTACAACAAATTCCATTTACAATACTACACACTCCATTTACATTACAACTTACACCACTTACATTACAACACTCTCCAGTTACATTACAACACACTGAATTTACATATACAACACAGTCCAGTTAAATTACAACACACTCCAATTATATTACAACAAATTCCAGTTACATTACAACATACTCCAGTTACATTACAACACACTCCAGTTACATTACAACACACTGCATTTACATAATAACGCACTCCAGTTACATTACAACAAATTCCATTTACAATACAACACACTCCATTTACATTACTACATACACCAGTTACATTACAACACACTCCAGTTACATAACAACACACTCCTGTTACATTAAACACACTCCAGATACATTACAACACACTCCAGTTACATTACAACACACACAATTTACATTCCAACACACTCCAGTTACATTACATCAAATTCCATTTACAATGCAACACACTCCATTTACATTACAACATACACCAGTTACAATACAACACACTCGAGTTACATTCCAACACACTCCAGTTACATTACAAGAAATTCCATTTACTATACTACACACTCCATTTACATTACAACATACACCAGTTACATTTAAAAAAATTCCAGTTATATTACAACACACTCCAGTTATATTACAACACACTCCAGTTACATTGCAACATAATCCAGTTACTTTACAACACACTCCAGTCACATTGCAACAGACTTCAGATATATAGAAATAAACTCCAGGTACATTAAAACACACTCCAGTTACATTACAAAAAATTCCAGTTACATTACAACCAACTCCAGTTACATTACAACAAATTCCACTTACACAACAACACACTCCAATTACATTACAAAAAATTCCACTTACACGACAACACACTCCAGTTACATTACATCAAATTCCATTTACATTACAACAAACTCCAATTACATTACAACACACTCCAGTTACATTACAACACACTCCTGTTACATTACAACACACTCCAGTTACTTTACAACACACTCCAGTTAAATTAAAGCAAATTCCAGTTAAATTACTACTCACTCCAGTTACATTACAGCACACTCCAATTACATTACAACATACTCCAGTTTCATTACAACACACTGCAGTTACATTACAACACACTACAATTACATTACAACACACTCCAGATACATTACAAGGCACTACAGTTACATTACAACACACTCTAGTTACATTACAACACACTCCAGTTACATTACTACACACTACAGTTACATTGTAATAGAATCCAGTTAAATTACAACACACTCCAGTTAGAACACAACACACTCTAGTTACATTCCAACACATTCCATTTACATTACAACATACACCAGTTAGATTACAACACACTCCAGTTACATTACAACACACTCCAGTTACATTACTACACACTACAGTTACATTGTAATAGAATGCAGTTAAATTACAATACACTCCAGTTAGAACACAACACACTCTAGTTACATTCCAACACACTCCACTTACATTACAACATACACCAGTTAGATTACAACACACTCCAGTCACATTACAACACACTCCAGTTACATTACAACAAATTCCATTTACATTACAACAAACTCCAATTACATTACAACACACTCCAGTTACATTACAACATACTCCAATTACATTACAACACACTCCAGTTATATTACAACACACTCCAGTTATATTACAACACACTCCTGTTACATTACAACACACTCCAGTTAATTTACAACACACTCCAGTTACATTACAACACACTCCAGTAACATTATAATGCACTACAGTTACATTGTAACAGAATCCAGGTAAATTACAACACGCTCCAGTTAGAATACAACACACTCCAGTTACATTACAACACAGTCCAGTTAGATTACAACATACTCCAGTTACATTACAAAAATTCCAGATAAATTACTACACACTCCAGTTACATTACAGCGCATTCCAATTACATTACAACCTACTCCAGTTTCATTACAACACACTGCAGTTACATTACAACACACTAGAGTTACAATACAACACACTCCAGATATATTACAAGACACTCCAGTTACATTACAACACACTCTAGTTACATTTCAACACACACCAGTTACATTACAATAAATTCCATTTACATTACAACATACACCAGTTACATTACAAAACACTCCAGTTACATTACAACACACTCCAGTTACATTCCAAAACACTCCAGTTACATTCCAACACACTCCAGTTACATTCCAACACACTCCAGTTACATTACAACAAATTCCATTTACAACACAACACACTCCATTTACATTACAACATACACCAGTTACATTACAAAACACTCCAGTTACATTACAACACACTCCAGTTACATTACAACACACTCCAGATACATTACAAGACACTCCAGTTACATTACAACCAACTCCATTTACATTCCAACACACTCCAGTTACATTACATCAAATTCCACTTACAATGCAACACACTCCATTTACATTACAACATACACCAGTTACAATACAGCACACTCCAGTTACATTCCAACACACTCCAGTTACATTACAAGAAATTCCATTTACAATACAACACACTCCATTTACATTACAACATACACCAGTTACATTACAACAAATTCCAGTTACATTACAACACACTCCAGTTATATAACAACACACTCCAGTTACATTACAACATAATCCAGTTCCTTTACAACACACTCCAGTTACATTGCAACAGACTCCAGATATATAGAAATAAACTCCAGGTACATTACAACACACTCCAGTTAAATTACAACAAATTCCAGTTACATTACAGCAAACTCCAGTTACATTACAACGAATTCCACTTACACTACAACACACTCCAATTACTTTACATATAATTCCACTTACACGACAACAGATTCCAGTTACACTACATCAAATTCCATTTACATTACAACAAACTCCAATTGCTTTACAACAAACTGCAGTTACTTTACAACACACTCCAGTTACATTACAGCACACTGCAATTACAATACAACACACTCCAGTTAAATTACAACACACTCCAATTATATTACAACAAATTCCAGTTACATTACAACAAACTCCAGTTATATTACAACACACTCCAGTTACATTACAACATACTCCAGTTACTTTACAACACGCTCCAGTTACATTACAACACACTCCAGTTACATTACAACATACTGCAGTTACAGAACAACACACTCCAGTTTCATTACAACACACTGCATATACATTACAACACACTCCAGTTACGTTACAACACACTCCAGTTACAGTACAACGCTCTCCAGTTGCATTACAACACACACCAGTTACTTTACAACACCATGCAGTTGCTTTACAACATACTCCAGTTACATTACAACACACTGCAGTTACATTACAAAACACTCCAGTTAAATTACAACACACTCCAATTACATTACAGCAAATTCCAGTTAATTTACAAGACACTCCAGTTACATTACAACACACTCAAGTTACATTTCAACACACACCAGTTACATTACAACAAATTCCATTTACATTAAAACATACACCAGTTACATTACAACACACTCCAGTTACATTACAACACACTCCAGTTACATTACAACAAATTCCATTTACAGTACAACACACTCCATTTACATTACAACATACACCAGTTACATTACAACACACTGCAGTTACATTACAGCACACTGCAGTTACATTACAAAACACTCCAGATACATTACAAGACACTCCAGTTGCATTACAACACACTTCATTTACATTCCAACACACTCCATTTACATTACAACGTACACCAGTTACAATACAACACACACCAGTTACATTCCAACACACTCCAGTTACATTACAACAAATTCCATTTACAATACTACACACTCCATTTACATTACAACTTACACCACTTACATTACAACACTCTCCAGTTACATTGCAACACACTGAATTTACATATACAACACAGTCCAGTTAAATTACAACACACTCCAATTATATTACAACAAATTCCAGTTACATTACAACACACTCCAGTTACATTACAACACACTCCAGTTACATTACAACACACTGCATTTACATAATAACACACTCCAGTTACATTACAACAAATTCCATTTACAATACAACACACTCCATTTACATTACAACCTACACCAGTTACATTACAACACACTCCAGTTACATAACAACACACTCCTGTTACATTAAACACACTCCAGATACATTACAAGACACTCCAGTTACATTACAACACACACAATTTACATTCCAACACACTCCAGTTACATTACATCAAATTCCATTTACAATGCAACACACTCCATTTACATTACAACATACACCAGTTACAATACAACACACTCGAGTTACATTCCAACACACTCCAGTTACATTACAAGAAATTCCATTTACTATACTACACACTCCATTTACATTACAACATACACCAGTTACATTAAAAAAAATTCCATTTATATTACAACACACTCCAGTTATATTACAACACACTCCAGTTACATTACAACATAATCCAGATACTTTACAACACACTCCAGTTACATTGCAACAGACTTCAGATATATAGAAATAAACTCCAGGTACATTAAAACACACTCCAGTTACATTACAAAAAAGTTCCAGTTACATCACAACCAACTCCAGTTACATTACAACAAATTCCACTTACACAACAACACACTCCAATTACATTACAAAAAATTCCACTTACACGACAACACCCTCCAGTTACATTACATCAAATTCCATTTACATTACAACAAACTCCAATTACATTACAACACACTCCAGTTACATTACAACACACTCCTGTTACATTACAACACACTCCAGTTACTTTACAACACACTCCAGTTAAATTAAAGCAAATTCCAGTTAAATTACTACACACTCCAGTTACATTACAGCACACTCCAATTACATTACAACATACTCCAGTTTCATTACAACACACTGCAGTTACATTACAACACACTACAATTACATTACAACACACTCCAGATACATTACAAGGCACTCCAGTTACATTACAACACACTCTAGTTACATTACAACACACTCCAGTTACATTACTACACACTACAGTTACATTGTAATAGAATCCAGTTAAATTACAACACACTCCAGTTAGAACACAACACACTCTTGTTACATTCCAACACACTCCATTTACATTTCAACATACACCAGTTAGATTACAACACACTCCAGTTACATTACAACACACTCCAGTTACATTACTACACACTACAGTTACATTGTAATAGAATGCAGTTAAATTACAACACACTCCAGTTAGAACACAACACACTCTAGTTACATTCCAACACACTCCATTTACATTACAACATACACCAGTTAGATTACAACACACTCCAGTCACATTACAACACACTCCAGTTACATTACAACAAATTCCATTTACATTACAACAAACTCCAATTACATTACAACACACTCCAGTTACATTACAACATACTCCAATTACATTACAACACACTCCAGTTATATTACAACACACTCCAGTTATATTACAACACACTCCTGTTACATTACAACACACTCCAGTTAATTTACAACACACTCCAGTTACATTACAACACACTCCAGTAACATTATAATGCACTACAGTTACATTGTAACAGAATCCAGGTAAATTACAACACACTCCAGTTAGAATACAACACACTCCAGTTACATTACAACACAGTCCAGTTAGATTACAACATACTCCAGTTACAATACAAAAATTCCAGATAAATTACTACACACTCCAGTTACATTACAGCGCATTCCAATTACATTACAACCTACTCCAGTTTCATTACAACACACTGCAGTTACATTACAACACACTAGAGTTACATTACAACACACTCCAGATATATTACAAGACACTCCAGTTACATTACAACACACTCTAGTTACATTTCAACACACACCAGTTACATTACAATAAATTCCATTTACATTACAACATACACCAGTTACATTACAAAACACACCAGTTACATTACAAAACACTCCAGTTACATTACAACACACTCCAGTTACATTACAACACACTCCAGATACATTACAAGACACTCCAGTTACATTACAACCCACTCCATTTACATTCCAACACACTCCAGTTACATTACATCAAATTCCACTTACAATGCAACACACTCCATTTACATTACAACATACACCAGTTACAATACAACACACTCCAGTTACATTCCAACACACTCCAGTTACATTACAAGAAATTCCATTTACAATACTACACACTCCATTTACATTACAACATACACCAGTTACATTGCAACAAATTCCAGTTACATTACAACACACTCCAGTTATATAACAACACACTCCAGTTACATTACAACATAATCCAGTTCCTTTACAACACACTCCAGTTACATTGCAACAGACTCCAGATATATAGAAATAAACTCCAGGTACATTACAACACACTCCAGTTACATTACAACAAATTCCAGTTACATTACAACAAACTCCAGTTACATTACAACGAATTCCACTTACACTACAACACACTCCAATTACTTTACATATAATTCCACTTACACGACAACAGACTCCAGTTACACTACATCAAATTCCATTTACATTACAACAAACTCCAATTGCTTTACAACAAACTGCAGTTACTTTACAACACACTCCAGTTACATTACAGCACACTGCATTTACAATACAACACACTCCAGTTAAATTACAACACACTCCAATTATATTACAACAAATTCCAGTTACATTACAACAAACTCCAGTTATATTACAACACACTCCAGTTACATTACAACATACTCCAGTTACTTTACAACACGCTCCAGTTACATTACAACACACTCCAGTTACATTACAACATACTGCAGTTACAGAACAACACACTCCAGTTTCATTACAACACACTGCATATACATTACAACACACTCCAGTTACGTTACAACACACTGCAGTTACAGTACAACGCTCTCCAGTTATATTACAACACACACCAGTTACTTTACAACACCATGCAGTTACTTTACAACATACTCCAGTTACATTACAACAAACTGCAGTTACATTACAACACACTCCAGTTAAATTACAACACACTCCAATTACATTACAGCAAATTCCAGTTACATTACAAGACACTCCAGTTACATTACAACACACTCAAGTTACATTTCAACACACACCAGTTACATTACAACAAATTCCATTTACATTACAACATACACCAGTTACATTACAACACACTCCAGTTACATTACAACACACTCCAGTTACATTACAACAAATTCCATTTACAGTACAACACACTCCATTTACATTACAACATACACCAGTTACATTACAACACACTCCAGTTACATTACAGCACACTCCAGTTACATTACAACACACTCCAGATACATTACAAGACACTCCAGTTGCATTACAACACACTTCATTTACATTCCAACACACTCCATTTACATTACAACATACACCAGTTACAATACAACACACCCCAGTTACATTCCAACACACTCCAGTTACATTACAACAAATTCCATTTACAATACTACACACTCCATTTACATTACAACTTACACCACTTACATTACAACACTCTCGAGTTACATTACAACACACTGAATTTACATATACAACACAGTCCAGTTAAATTACAACACACTCCAATTATATTACAACAAATTCCAGTTACATTACAACACACTCCAGTTACATTACAACACACTCCAGTTACATTACAACACACTGCATTTACATAATAACACACTCCAGTTACATTACAACAAATTCCATTTACAATACAACACACTCCATTTACATTACAACATACACCAGTTACATTACAACTCACTCCAGTTACATAACAACACACTCCTGTTACATTAAACACACTCCAGATACATTACAAGACACTCCAGTTACATTACAACACACACAATTTACATTCCAACACACTCCAGTTACATTACATCAAATTCCATTTACAATGCAACACACTCCATTTACATTACAACATACACCAGTTACAATACAACACACTCGAGTTACATTCCAACACACTCCAGTTACATTACAAGAAATTCCATTTACTATACTACACACTCCATTTACATTACAACATACACCAGTTACATTTAAAAAAATTCCAGTTATATTACAACACACTCCAGTTATATTACAACACACTCCAGTTACATTACAACATAATCCAGTTACTTTACAACACACTCCAGTTACATTGCAACAGACTTCAGATATATAGAAATAAACTCCAAGTACATTAAAACACACTCCAGTTACATTACAAAAAATTCCAGTTACATTACAACCAACTCCAGTTACATTACAACAAATTCCACTTACACAACAACACACTCCAATTACATTACAAAAAATTCCACTTACACGACAACACACTCCAGTTACATTACATCAAATTCCATTTACATTACAACAAACTCCAATTACATTACAACACACTCCAGTTACATTACAACACACTCCTGTTACATTACAACACACTCCAGTTACTTTACAACACACTCCAGTTTCATTACAACACACTGCAGTTACATTACAACACACTACAATTACATTACAACACACTCGAGATACATTACAAGGCACTCCAGTTACATTACAACACACTCTAGTTACATTACAACACACTCCAGTTACATTACTACACACTACAGTTACATTGTAATAGCATCCAGTTAAATGACAACACACTCCAGTTAGAACACAACACACTCTAGTTACATTCCAACACACTCCATTTACATTACAACATACACCAGTTAGATTACAACACACTCCAGTTACATTACAACACACTCCAGTTACATTACTACACACTACAGTTACATTGTAATAGAATGCAGTTAAATTACAACACACTCCAGTTAGAACACAACGCACTCTAGTTACATTCCAACACACTCCATTTACATTACAACATACACCAGTTAGATTACAACACACTCCAGTCACATTACAACACACTCCAGTTACATTACAACAAATTCCATTTACATTACAACAAACTCCAATTACATTACAACACACTCCAGTTACATTACAACATACTCCAATTACATTACAACACACTCCAGTTATATTACAACACACTCCAGTTATATTACAACACACTCCTGTTACATTACAACACACTCCAGTTAATTTACAACACACTCCAGTTACATTACAACACACTCCAGTAACATTATAATGCACTACAGTTACATTGTAACAGAATCCAGGTAAATTACAACACACTCCAGTTAGAATACAACACACTCCAGTTCCATTACAACACAGTCCAGTTAGATTACAACATACTCCAGTTACATTACAACAAATTCCAGTTAAATTACTACACACTCCAGTTCCATTACAGCGCATTCCAATTACATTACAACCTACTCCAGTTTCATTACAACACACTGCAGTTACATTACAACACACTAGAGTTGCATTACAACACACTCCAGATATATTACAAGACACTCCAGTTACATTACAACAGACTCTAGTTACATTTCAACAAACACCAGTTACATTACAACAAATTCCATTTACATTACACCATACACCAGTTACATTATAACATACTCCAGTTACATTACAACACACTCCAGTTAAATTACAACACACTCCAATTACATTACAACAAGTTCCAGTTACATTACAACACACTCCAGTTATATTACAACACAGTCCAGTTACATTACAACACACTCCAGTTTCATTACAACACACTGCAGTCACATCACAACCCACTAGAGTTACATTACAAGACACTCCAGATACATTACAAGGCACTCCAGTTACATTACAACACACTCTAGATAGATTTCAACACACACCAGTTACATTACAACACACTCCAGTTACATTACAACACACTCCAGTTACATTACAACACACTCCAGTTACATTACAACAAATTCCATTTACAATACAACACACTCGATTTACATTACAACATACACCAGTTACATTACAACACACTCCAGTTACATTACAACACACTCCAGATACATTACAAGACACTCCAGTTACATTACAACACACTCCATTTACATTCCAACGCACTCCAGTTACATTACATCAAATTCCATTTACAATGCCGCACACTCCATTTACATTACAACATAGACCAGTTACAATACAACACACTCCAGTTACATTCCAACACACTCCAGTTACATTATCAGAAATTCCATTTACAATACTGCACACTCCATTTACATTGCAACATACACCAGTTACATCGCAACAAATTCCAGTTACATTGCAACACACTCCAGTTATATAACAACACACTCCAGTTACATTACAACATAGACCATTTACAATACAACACACTCCAGTTACATTCCAACACACTCCAGTTACATTATCAGAAATTCCATTTACAATACTGCACACTCCATTTACATTACAACATACACCAGTTACATTGCTACAAATTCCAGTTACATTGCAACACACTCCAGTTATATAACAACACACTCCAGTTACATTACAACATAATCCAGTTACTTTACAATACACTCCAGTTACAATGCAACAGACTCCAGATATATAGAAATAAATTCTAGGTACATTACAACAAATTCCAGTTACATTACAGCAAACTCCAGTTACATTACAACAAATTCCACTTACACTACAACACACCGCAATTACTTTACAAAAAATTCCACTTACACGACAACACACTCCAGTTACACTACATCAATTTCCATTTACATTACAACAAACTCCAATTACATTACAACACACCGCACTTACATTACAACACACTCCAGTTACATTACAACACACATCAGTTACATTACAACAAATTCCATTTACATTACAACATACACCAGTTACATTACAACACACTCCAGTTACATTACAGCACACTCCAGTTACATTACAACACACTCCAGATACATTACAAGACACTCCAGATACATTACAACACACTCCATTTACATTCCAACACACTCCATTTACATTACAACATACACCAGTTACAATACAACACACTCCAGTTACATTCCAACACACTCCAGTTACATTACAACAAATTCCATTTACAATACTACAAACTCCATTTACATTACAACTTACACCACTTACATTACAACACTCTCCAGTTACATTACAACACACTGAATTTACATTACAACACAGTCCAGTTAAATTACAACACACTCCAATTATATTACAACAAATTCCAGTTACATTACAACACACTCCAGTTATATTACAACACACTCCAGTTACATTACAACATACTCCAGTTACTTTACAACACACTCCAGTTACATTACAACACACTCCAGTTACATTACAACACACTGCATTTACATAATAACACACTCCTGTTACATTACAACACACTGCATTTACATTACAACACACTCCAGTTATGTTACAACACACACCAGTTAGTTTACAACACCATGCAGTTACTTTACAACACACTCCAGTTACATGACATCACACTGCAGTTACATTACAACAAACTCCAGTT
This sequence comes from Somniosus microcephalus, assembly GCF_052327205.1. Taxonomy (NCBI): domain Eukaryota; kingdom Metazoa; phylum Chordata; class Chondrichthyes; order Squaliformes; family Somniosidae; genus Somniosus; species Somniosus microcephalus. The sequence continues at coordinate 75,934,113 of NC_141004.1, forward strand.
AAATTACAACACACTCCAATTACATTACAAAAAATTTCAGTTACATTACAACACACTCCAGTTATATTACAACACTGTCCAGTTACATTACAACACACTCCAGTTACATTACAACAAATTCCAGTTAAATTACTACATACTCCAGCTACATTACAGCGCACTCCAATTACATTACAACACACTCCAGTTTAATTACAACACAGGGCAGTTACATTACAACACACTCCAGTTACTTTACAACACACACCAGTTACATTGCAACAGAATCCAGATATATAGAAACAAACTCCAGTTACATTTCAACACACTCCAGTTACATTACAACAAATTCCAGTTACATTACAACAGACTCCAGTTACATTGCAACAAATTCCACTTACACAACAACACACTCCAGTTACATTACAACACACTCCAGTTACATTACAACACACTGCATTTACATAATAACACACTCCAGTTACATTACAACACACTGCATTTACATTACAACATACTCCACTTAACAGTACAACGCACTCCAGTTATGTTACAACACACACCAGTTAGTTTACAACACCATGCAGTTACTTTACAACACACTCCAGTTACATTACATCACACTGCAGTTACATTAAAACACACTCCAGTTAAATTACAACACACTCCAATTACATTACAACAAATTCCAGTTACATTACAACACACTCCAGTTATATTACAACACAGTCCAGTTACATTACAACACAGTCCAGTTAGATTACAACAAATTCCAGTTAAATTACTATACACTCCAGTTACATTACAGTGCATTCCAATTACATTACAACATACTCCAGTTTCATTACAACACACTGCAGTTACATTACAACACACTAGAGTTACATTGCAACAAACTCAAGATATATTACAAGACACTCCAATTACATTACAACACACTCTAGTTACTTTTCAACACACACCAGTTACATTACTACAAATTCCATTTACATTACAACACACTCCAGTTACATTACAACACACTCCAGTTACATTACAACACACTCCAGTTACATTACAACAAATTCCATTTACAATACAACTCACTCCATTTACATTACAACATACACCAGTTACATTACAACACACTCCAGTTACGTTACAACACACTCCAGTTACGTTACAACACACTCCATTTACATTCCAACACAGTGCAGTTACATAACAACACACTCCAGTTACTTTACAACACACTGCATTTACATTACAACACACTCCAATTACGTTACAACACACTCCAGTTACAGTACAACGCTCTCCAGTTACGTTACAACACACACCAGTTACTTTACAACACCATGCAGTTACTTTACAACACACTCCAGTTACATTACAACACACTGCAGTTACATTACAACACACTCCAGTTAAATTACAACACACTCCAATTACATTACAACAAATTCCAGTTACATTACAACACACTCCAGTTATATTACAACACAGTCCAGTTACATTACAACACACTCCAGTTACATTACAACTAATTCCAATTAAATTACTACATACTCCAGTTACATTTCAGTGCACTCCAAATACATTACAACACACTCCAGTTTCATTACAACACACTGCAGTTACAATACAACACACTCCAGTTACTTTACAACACACACCAGTTACATTACAACAAATTCCATTTACATTACCATATACACCAGTTACATTACAACACACTCCAGTTACATTACAACAACTTCCAGTTACATTAAAACAAACTCCAGTTACATTACAACAAATTCCACTTACACTACAACACACTCCAATTACGACAACAAATTCCACTTACACGACAACACATTCCAGTTACATTACAACAAATTCCACTTACATTACAACAAACTCCAATTACATTACAACACACTCTAGTTACATTACAACACACTCAAGTTACATTACAACACACTCCAGTTACGTTACAACACACTCCAGTTACATTCCAACACACTCCAGTTACATTACAACAAACTCCATTTACAATGCAACAGAGTCCATTTACATTACAACATACAGCAGTTACAATATAACACACTCCAGTTACATTACAACAAATTCCAGTTACATTGCAACACACTCCAGTTATATTACAACATACTCCAGTTACATTGCAACAGACTCCAGATATATAGAAATAAACTCCAGGTACATTACAACACACTCCAGTTATATTACAACAACTTCCAGTTACATTACAACAAACTCCAGTTACACTACAACACACTCCAAATACTTTACAAAAAATTCCACTTACACGACAACACACTCCAGTTACACTACATCAAATTCCATTTACATTGCAACAAACTCCAATTACATTACAACACACTGCATTTACATTACAGCACACTCCAGTTACGTTACAAGACACTCCAGTTACAGTGCAACGTTCTCCAGTTACATGACAACACACTCCAGTTAAATTACAACACACTCCAATTACATTACAACAAGTTCCAGTTACATTGCAACAAACTCCAGATATATTACAACACCCTCCAGTTACATTACAACACACTCCAGTTACATTTCAACACACACCAGTTACATTACAACAAATTCCATTTACATTACAACATACACCAGTTACATTACAACTTACACCACTTACATTACAACACACTCCAGTTACATTACAACACACTGCATTTACATTACAGCACACTCCAGTTACGTTACAATACACTCCAGTTAAATTACAACACACTCCAATTACATTACAACAAGTTCCAGTTACATTGCAACAAACTCCAGATATATTACAACACCCTCCAGTTACATTACAACACACTCCAGTTACATTTCAACACACACCAGTTACATTACAACAAATACCATTTACATTACAACATACACCAGTTACATTACAACACAATCCAGTTACATTACAACACACCCCAGTTACATTACAACACACTCCAGTTACATTACAACATACTCCAGTTACTTTACAACACACTCCAGTTACATTACAACACACTCCAGTTACATTTCAACACACACCAGTTACATTACAACAAATTCTATTTACATTACAACATACACCAGTTAAATTACAACTTACACCACTTACATTACAACACTCTCCAGTTACATTACAACACACTGCATTTACATTACAGCACACTCCAGTTACGTTACAACACACTCCAGTTACAGTGCAACGTTCTCCAGTTACATTACAACACACTCCAGTTAAATTACAACACACTCCAATTACATTACAACAAGTTCCAGTTACATTGCAACAAACTCCAGATATATTACAACACCCTCCAGTTACATTACAACAAACTCCAGTTACATTTCAACACACACCAGTTACATTACAACAAATTCCATTTACATTACAACATACACCAGTTACTTTACAACACACTCCAGTTACATTACAACACACCCCAGTTACATTACAACACACTCCAGTTACATTACAACATACTCCAGTTACTTTACAACACACTCCAGTTACATTACAACACACTCCAGTTACATTACAACACACTGCAGTTACATAACAACAAACTCCAGTTACTTTACAACACGCTGCATTTACATTACAACACACTCCAATTACGTTACAACACACTCCAGTTACAGTACAACGCTCTCCAGTTACGTTACAACACACACCAGTTACATTACAACACACTCCAGTTAAATTACAACACACTCCAATTACATTACAAGAAATTCCAGTTACATTACAACACACTCCAGTTATATTACAACACAGTCCAGTTACATTACAACATACTCCAGTTGCATTACAACTAATTCCAGTTAAATTACTACATACTCCAGTTACATTTCAGTGCACTCCAAATACATTACAACACACTCCAGTTTCATTACAACACACTGCAGTTACAATACAACACACTCCAGTTACTTTACAACACACACCAGTTACATTACAACAAATTCCATTTACATTACAACATACACCAGTTACATTACAACACACTCCAGTTACATTACAACAACTTCCAGTTACATTACAACAAACTCCAGTTACATTACAACAAATTCCACTTACAGTACAACACACTCCAATTACGACAACAAATTCCACTTACACGACAACACATTCCAGTTACATTACAACAAATTCCACTTACATTACAACAAACTACAATTACATTACAACACACTCCAGTTACATTACAACACACTCCATTTACATTCCAACACACTCCAGTTACATTACATCAAATTCCATTTACAATGCAACACACTCCATTTACATTACAACATACAGCAGTTACAATACCACACACTCCAGTTACATTCCAAAGGACTCCAGTTACATTACAAGAAATTCCATTTACAATACAACAAATTCCAGTTACATTGCAACACACTCCAGTTATATTACAACACAATCCAGTTACAATACAACACACTCCAGTTACATTACAACAAATTCCAGTTCAATTACTACATACTCCAGGTACATTACAGCGCACTCCAATTACATTACTACACACTCCAGTTTCATTACAACACACTGCAGTTACATTACAACACACTCCATTTACTTTACAACACACACCAGTTACATTGCAACAGAATCCAGATATATAGAAACAAACTCCAGTTACATTACAACACACTCCAGTTACATTGCAACAAATTCCAGTTACTTTACAACAAACTCCAGTTACATTACAACAAATTCCACTTACATTACAACAAACTCCAATTACGTTAGAAAACACACCAGTTACATTACAACATACTCCAATTACATTACAACACGCCAGTTATATTACAACTCACTCCAGTTATATTACAACACACTCCTGTTACATTACAACACACTCCAGTTACTTTACAACACACTCCAGTTATATTACAACACACTCCAGTTACATTATAATGCACTACAGTTACATTGTAACAGAATCGAGGTTAATTACAACACACTCCAGTTAGAATACAACACACTCCAGTTACATTACAACAGAGTCCAGTTAGATTACAACCTACTCCAGTTACATTACAACAAATTACAGTTAAATTACTACACACTCCAGTTACATTACAGCGCATTCCAATTACATTACAACATACTCCAGTTTCATTACAACATACTGCAGTTACATTACAGCACACTAGAGTTACATTACAACACACTCCAGATATATTACAATACACACCAGTTGCATTACAACACACTCTAGTTACATTACAACATACACCAGTTACATTTCAACACACTCCAGTTACATTACAACATACACCAGTTACATTACAACACCCTCCAGTTACATTACAACACACTCCAGTTACATTCCAACACACTCCAGTTACATTACAACAAATTCCTTTTACAATACAACACACTCCATTTACATTACAACATGCACCAGTTACATTACAAAACACTCTAGTTACATTACAACACACTCCAGTTACATTACAACACACTCCAGTTATATTACAACACACTCCAGTTACATTACAACATACTCCAGTTACTTTACAACACACTCCAGTTACATTACAGCACACTCCAGTTACATTACAACACACTGCAGTTACATAACAACACACTCCAGTTACATTACAACTAATTCCAGTTAAATTACTACATACGCCAGTTACATTACAGTGCACTCCAAATACATTACAACACACTCCAGTTTCATTACAACACACTGCAGTTACAATACAACACACTCCAGTTACATTACAACGCACACCAGTTACATTGCAACAGAATCCAGATATATAGAAACAAACTCCAGTTACATTACAACACACTCCAGTTACATTACAACAAATTCCAGTTACATTACAACAAGCTCCAGTTACATTACAACAAATTCCAATTACATTACAACATACTCCAGTTACATTGCAACATACTCCAATTACATTACAACACGCTCCAGTTATATTACAACACACTCAAGTTATCTTACAACACACTCCTGTTACATTACAACACACTCCAGTTACTTTACAACACCCTCCAGTTACATTACAACACACTCCAGTTACATTAAAATGCACTACAGTTACATTGTAACAGAATCCAGGTAAATTACAACACACTCCAGTTAGATTACAACACACTCCAGTTGCATTACAACAAATTCCCGTTAAATTACTACACACTCCAGTTACATTACAGCGCATTCCAATTACATTACAACATAATCCAGTTTCATTGCAACACACTGCAACACACTAGAGTAACATTGCAACAAACTCAAGATATATTACAAGACACTCCAATTACATTACAACACACTCTAGTTACATTTCAACAAACAACAGTTACATTACTACAAATTCCATTTACATTATAACATACACCAGTTACATTACAACACACTCCAGTTACATTACAACACACTCCAGTTACATTACAACACACTCCAGTTACATTCCAACACACTCCAGTTACATTACAACAAATTCCATTTACAATACAACACACTCCATTTAGATTACAACATACACCAGTTACATTACAACACACTCCAGTTACGTTACAACACACTCCATTTACATTCCAACACACTCCAGTTACATTACATCAAATTCCATTTACAATGCAACACACTCCATTTACATTACAACATACAGCAGTTACAATACAACACACTCCAGTTACATTACAACAAATTCCAGTTACATTGCAACACACTCCAGTTATATTACAACACACTCCAGTTACATTACAACATAATCCAGTTACTTTACAATACACTCCAGTTACATTGCAACAGACTCCAGATATATAGAAATAAACTCCAGGTACATTACAACACACTCCAGTTACATTACAACACACTCCAGTTACATTACAACACACTCCAGTTACATTACAACACACTGCATTTACATAATAACACACTCCAGTTACATTACAACACACTGCATTTACATCACAACACACTCCACTTACAGTACAACGCTCTCCAGTTATGTTACAACACACACCAGTTACTTTACAACACCATGCAATTACTTTACAACACACTCCAGTTACATTACAACACACTCCAGTTAAATTACAACACACTCCAATTACATTACAACAAATTCCAGTTACATTACAACACACTCCAGTTATATTACAACACAGTCCAGTTACATTACAACACACTCCAGTTACATTACAACAAATTCCAGTTAAATTACTACATACTCCAGTTACATTACAGCGCACTCCAATTAAATTACAACACACTCCAGTTTAATTACAACACACTGCAGTTGCATTACAACACACTCCAGTTACTTTACAACACACACCAGTTACATTGCAACAGAATCCAGATATATAGAAACAAACTCCAGTTACATTACAACACACTCCAGTTACATTACAACAAATTCCAGTTACATTACAACAAACTCCAGTTACATTACAACAATTTCCACTTACACTACAACACACTCCATTTACATGACAACAAATTCCACTTACATGACAACACATTCCAGTTACATTACAACAAATTCCATTTACATTACAACAAACTCCAATTACATTACAGCACACTCCAGTTACATTACAACATACTCCAATTACATTACAACACACTCCAGTTATATTACAACACACTCCAGTTATATTAGAACACACTCCTGTTACATTACAACACACTCCAGTTACTTTACAACATACTCCAGTTACATTACAACACACTCCAGTTACATTATAATGCACTACAGTTACATTGTAACAGAATCCAGGTAAATTACAACACACTCCAGTTAGAATACAACACACTCCAGTTACATTACAACACAGTCCAGTTAGATTACAACAAATTCCAGTTAAATTACTATACACTCCAGTTACATTACAGTGCATTCCAATTACATTACAACATACTCCAGTTTCATTACAACACACTGCAGTTACATTACAACACACTAGAGTTACATTGCAACAAACTCAAGATATATTACAAGACACTCCAATTACATTACAACACACTCTAGTTACATTTCAACACACACCAGTTACATTACTACAAATTCCATTTACATTACAACATACACCAGTTACATTACAACACACTCCAGTTACATTACAACACACTCCAGTTACATTACAACACACTCCAGTTACATTCCAACACACTCCAGTTACATTACAACAAATTCCATTTACAATACAACACACTCCATTTACATTACAACATACACCAGTTACATTACAACACACTCCAGTTACGTTACAACATACAGCAGTTACAATACAACACACTCCAGTTACATTACAACAAATTCCAGTTACATTGCAACACACTCCAGTTATATTACAACACACTCCAGTTACATTACAACATAATCCAGTTACTTTACAATACACTCCAGTTACATTGCAACAGACTCCAGATATATAGAAATAAACTCCAGGTACATTACAACACACTCCAGTTACATTACAACACACTCCAGTTACATTACAACAACTTCCAGTTACATTACAACAAACTCCAGTTACACTACAACACACTCCAAATACTTTACAAAAAATTCCACTTACACGACAACACACTCCAGTTACACTACATCAAATTCCATTTACATTGCAACAAACTCCAATTACATTACAACACACTGCATTTACATTACAGCACACTCCAGTTACGTTACAACACACTCCAGTTACAGTGCAACGTTCTCCAGTTACATTACAACACACTCCAGTTAAATTACAACACACTCCAATTACATTACAACAAGTTCCAGTTACATTGCAACAAACTCCAGATATATTACAACACCCTCCAGTTACATTACAACACACTCCAGTTACATTTCAACACACACCAGTTACATTACAACAAATTCCATTTACATTACAACATACACCAGTTAAATTACAACACACTCCAGTTACATTACAACACACTCCAGTTACATTACAACAAATTCCATTTACAGTACAACAAACTCCATTTACATAACAATATACACCAGTTACAATACAACACACTCCAGTTACATTCCAACACACTCCAGTTACATTACAACAAATTCCATTTACAATACTACTCACTCCATTTACATTACAACTTACACCACTTACATTACAACACTCTCCAGTTACATTACAACACACTGCATTTACATTACAACAAATTCCCGTTAAATTACTACACACTCCAGTTACATTACAGCGCATTCCAATTACATTACAACATAATCCAGTTTCATTACAACACACTGCAGTTACATTACAACACTCTAGAGTTACATTGCAACAAACTCAAGATATATTACAAGACACTCCAATTACATTACAACACACTCTAGTTACATTTCAACACACACCAGTTACATTACTACAAATTCCATTTATATTACAACATACACCAGTTACATTACAACACACTCCAGTTACATTACAACACACTCCAGTTGCATTCCAACACACTCCAGTTACATTACAACAAATTCCATTTACAATACAACACACTCCATTTACATTACAACATACACCAGTTACAATACAACACACTCCAGTTACATTACAACAAATTCCAGTTACATTGCAACACACTCCAGTTATATTACAACACACTCCAGTTACATTACAACATAATCCAGTTACTTTACAATACACTCCAGTTACATTGCAACAGACTCCAGATATATAGAAATAAACTCCAGGTACATTACAACACACTCCAGTTACATTACAACACACTCCAGTTACATTGCAACAAACTCCAATTACATTACAACACACTGCATTTACATAATAACACACTCCAGTTACATTACAACACACTGCATTTACATTACAACACACTCCACTTACAGTACAACGCTCTCCAGTTATGTTACAACACACACCAGTTACTTTACAACACCATGCAGTTACTTTACAACACACTCCAGTTACATTACAACACACTGCAGTTACATTACAACACACTCCAGTTAAATTACAACATACTCCAGTTACTTTACAACACACACCAGTTACATTGCAACAGAATCCAGATATATAGAAACAAACTCCAGTTACATTACAACACACTCCAGTTACATTACAACAAATTCCAGTTACATTACAACAAACTCCAGTTACATTACAACAAATTCCACTTACACTACAACACACTCCATTTACATGACAACAAATTCCACTTACATGACAACACATTCCAGTTACATTACAACAAATTCCATTTACATTACAACAAACTCCAATTACATTACAGAACACTCCAGTTACATTACAACATACTCCAATTACATTACAACACGCTCCAGTTATATTACAACACACTCCAGTTATATTAGAACACACTCCTGTTACATTACAACACACTCCAGTTACTTTACAACATACTCCAGTTACATTACAACACACTCCAGTTACATTATAATCCACTACAGTTACATTGTAACAGAATCCAGGTAAATTACAACACACTCCAATTAGAATACAACACACTCCAGTTACATTACAACACAGTCCAGTTAGATTACAACAAATTCCAGTTAAATTACTATACACTCCAGTTACATTACAGTGCATTCCAATTACATTACAACATACTCCAGTTTCATTACAACACACTGCAGTTACATTACAACACACTAGAGTTACATTGCAACAAACTCAAGATATATTACAAGACACTCCAATTACATTACAACACACTCTAGTTACATTTCAACACACACCAGTTACATTACTACAAATTCCATTTACATTACAACATACACCAGTTACATTACAAGACACTCCAGTTACATTAAAACACACTCCATTTACATTACAACACACTCCAGTTACATTCCAACACACTCCAGTTACATTACAACAAATTCCATTTACAATACAACACACTCCATTTACATTACAACATACACCAGTTACATTACAACACACTCCAGTTACGTTACAACATACAGCAGTTACAATACAACACACTCCAGTTACATTACAACAAATTCCAGTTACATTGCAACACACTCCAGTTATATTACAACACACTCCAGTTACATTACAACATAATCCAGTTACTTTACAATACACTCCAGTTACATTGCAACAGACTCCAGATATATAGAAATAAACTCCAGGTACATTACAACACACTCCAGTTACATTACAACACACTCCAGTTACATTACAACAACTTCCAGTTACATTACAACAAACTCCAGTTACACTACAACACACTCCAAATACTTTACAAAAAATTCCACTTAAAAGACAACACACTCCAGTTACACTACATCAAATTCCATTTACATTGCAACAAACTCCAATTACATTACAACACACTGCATTTACATTACAGCACACTCCAGTTACGTTACAACACACTCCAGTTACAGTGCAACGTTCTCCAGTTACATTACGACACACTCCAGTTAAATTACAACACACTCCAATTACATTACAACAAGTTCCAGTTACATTGCAACAAACTCCAGATATATTACAACACCCTCCAGTTACATTACAACACACTCCAGTTACATTTCAACACACACCAGTTACATTACAACAAATTCCATTTACATTACAACATACACCAGTTAAATTACAACACACTCCAGTTGCATTACAACACACTCCAGTTACATTACAACAAATTCCATTTACAGTACAACAAACTCCATTTACATAACAATATACACCAATTACAATACAACACACTCCAGTTACATTCCAACACACTCCAGTTACATTACAACAAATTCCATTTACAATACTACTCACTCCATTTACATTACAACGTACACCACTTACATTACAACACTCTCCAGTTACATTACAACACACTGCATTTACATTACAACAAATTCCCGTTAAATTACTACACACTCCAGTTACATTACAGTGCATTCCAATTACATTACAACATACTCCAGTTTCATTACAACACACTGCAGTTACATTACAACACACTAGACTTACATTGCAACAAACTCAAGATATATTACAGGACACTCCAATTACATTACAACACACTCTAGTTACATTTCAACACACACCAGTTACATTACTACAAATTCCATTTACATTACAACATACACCAGTTACATTACAACACACTCCAGTTACATTACAACACACTCCAGTTACATTACAACACACTCCAGTTACATTCCAACACACTCCAGTTACATTACAACAAATTCCATTTACAATACAACACACTCCATTTACATTACAACATACACCAGTTACATTACAACACACTCCAGTTACGTTACAACACACTCCATTTACATTCCAACACACTCCAGTTACATTACATCAAATTCCATTTACAATGCAACACACTCCATTTACATTACAACATACAGCAGTTACAATACAACACACTCCAGTTACATTAAAACAAATTCCAGTTACATTGCAACACACTCCAGTTATATTACAACACACTCCAGTTACATTACAACATAATCCAGTTACTTTACAATACACTCCAGTTACATTGCAACAGACTCCAGATATATAGAAATAAACTCCAGGTACATTACAACACACTCCAGTTACATTACAACAAACTCCAGTTACACTACAACACACTCCAAATACTTTACAAAAAATTCCACTTACACGACAACACACTCCAGTTACACTACATCAAATTCCATTTACATTGCAACAAACTCCAATTACATTACAACACACTGCATTTACATTACAGCACACTCCAGTTACGTTACAACACACTCCAGTTACAGTGCAACGTTCTCCAGTTACATTACAACACACTCCAGTTAAATTATAACACACTCCAATTACATTACAACAAGTTCCAGTTACATTGCAACAAACTCCAGATATATTACAACACCCTCCAGTTACATTACAACACACTCCAGTTACATTTCAACACACACCAGTTACATTACAACAAATTCCATTTACATTACAACATACACCAGTTAAATTACAACACACTCCAGTTACATTACAACACACTCCAGTTACATTACAACAAATTCCATTTACAGTACAACAAACTCCATTTACATAACAATATACACCAGTTACAATACAACACACTCCAGTTACATTCCAACACACTCCAGTTACATTACAACAAATTCCATTTACAATACTACTCACTCCATTTACATTACAACTTACACCACTTACATTACAACACTCTCCAGTTACATTACAACACACTGCATTTACATTACAACACACTCCAGTTAAATTACAACACGCTCCAATTATATTACAACAAATTCCAGTTACATTACAACAAACGCCAGTTATATTACAACACACTCCAGTTACATTACAACACACTGCAGTTACATTACAACACACTCCAGTTAAATTACAACACACTCCAATTACATTACAACAAATTCCAGTTACATTACAACACACTCCAGTTATATTACAACACAGTCCAGTTACATTACAACACACTCCAGTTACATTACAACTAATTCCAGTTAAATTACCACATACCCCAGTTATATTTCAGTGCACTCCAAATACATTACAACACACTCCAGTTTCATTACAACACACTGCAGTTACAATACAACAAACTCCAGTTACTTTACAACACACACCAGTTACATTACAACAAATTCCATTTACATTACAACATACACCAGTTACATTACAACACACTCCAGTTACATTACAACAACTTCCAGTTACATTACAACAAACTCCAGTTACATTACAACAAATTCCACTTACACTACAACACACTCCAATTACGAAAACAAATTCCACTTACACGACAACACACTCCAGTTACATTACAACAACTTCCAGTTACATTACAACACACTCCAGTTACATTACAACAAATTCCAGTTCAATTACTACATACTCCAGTTACATTACAGCGCACTCCAATTACATTACAACACACTCCAGTTTCATTACAACACACTGCAGTTACATTACAACACACTCCATTTACTTTACAACACACACCAGTTACATTGCAACAGAATCCAGATACATAGAAACAAACTCCAGTTACTCCAGTTACATTGCAACAAATTCCAGTTACATTACAACAAACTCCAGTTACATTGCAACAAATTCCACTTACATTACAACAAACTCCAATTCCGTTAGAACACATACCAGTTACATTACAACATACTCCAATTACATTACAACACACGCCAGTTATATTACAACTCACTCCAGTTATATTACAACACACTCCAGTTAGATTACAACACACTCCAGTTGCATTACAACAAATTCCCGTTAAATTACTACACACTCCAGTTACATTACAGCGCATTCCAATTACATTACAACATACTCCAGTTTCATTACAACACACTGCAGTTACATTACAACAGACTAGAGTTACATTACAACAAACTCCAGATATATTACAACACACTCCAATTACATTACAATAAATTCAAGTTACATTACAACACACTCCAGTTATATTACAACACAGTCCAGTTACATTACAACACACTCCAGTTACTTTACAAGAAATTCCAGTTAAATTACTACATACTCCAGTTACATTACAGCGCACTCCAATTAAATTACAACACACTCCAGTTTAATTACAACACACTGCAGTTACATTACAACACACTCCAGTTACTTTACAACACACACCAGTTACATTGCAACAGAATCCAGATATATAGAAACAAACTCCAGTTACATTACAACACACTCCAGTTACATTACAACAAATTCCAGTTACATTACAACAAACTCCAGTTACATTACAACAAATTCCACTCACACTACAACACACTCCATTTACATGACAACAAATTCCACTTACATGACAACACATTCCAGTTACATTACAACAAATTCCATTTACATTACAACAAACTCCAATTACATTACAGCACACTCCAGTTACATTACAACATACTCCAATTACATTACAACACACTCCAGTTATATTACAACACACTCCAGTTATATTAGAACACACTCCTGTTACATTACAACACACTCCAGTTACTTTACAACATACTCCAGTTACATTACAACACACTCCAGTTACATTATAATGCACTACAGTTACATTGTAACAGAATCCAGGTAAATTACAACACACTCCAGTTAGAATACAACACACTCCAGTTACATTACAACACAGTCCAGTTAGATTACAACAAATTCCAGTTAAATTACTATAAACTCCAGTTACATTACAGTGCATTCCAATTACATTACAACATACTCCAGTTTCATTACAACACACTGCAGTTACATTACAACACACTAGAGTTACATTGCAACAAACTCAAGATATATTACAAGACACTCCAATTACAGTACAACACACTCTAGTTACATTTCAACACACACCAGTTACATTACTACAAATTCCATTTACATTACAACATACACCAGTTACATGACAACACACTCCAGTTACATTACAACACACTCCAGTTACATTACAACACACTCCAGTTACATTCCAACAAACTCCAGTTACATTACAACAAATTCCATTTACAATACAACACACTCCATTTACATTACAACATACACCAGTTACATTACAACAAATTCCAGTTACGTTACAACACACTCCATTTACATTCCAGCACACTCCAGTTACATTACATCAAATTCCATTTACAATGCAACACACTCCATTTACATTACAACATACAGCAGTTACAATACAACACACTCCAGTTACATTAGAACAAATTCCAGATACATTGCAACACACTCCAGTTATATTACAACACACTCCAGTTACATTACAACATAATCCAGTTACTTTACAATACACTCCAGTTACATTGCAACAGACTCCAGATATATAGAAATAAACTCCAGGTACATTACAACACACTCCAGTTACATTACAACACACTCCAGTTACATTACAACAACTTCCAGTTACATTACAACACACTCCAGTTACACTACAACACACTCCAAATACTTTACAAAATATTCCACTTACACGACAACACACTCCAGTTACACTACATCAAATTCCATTTACATTGCAACAAACTCCAATTACATTACAACACACTGCATTTACATTACAGCACACTCCAGTTACGTTACAACACACTCCAGTTACAGTGCAACGCTCTCCAGTTACATTACAACACACTCCAGTTAAATTACAACACACTCCAATTACATTACAACAAGTTCCAGTTACATTGCAACAAACTCCAGATATATTACAACACCCTCCAGTTACATTGCAACACACTCCAATTACATTTCAACACACACCAGTTACATTACAACAAATTCTATTTACATTACAACATACACCAGTCAAATTACAACACACTCCAGTTACATTACAACACACTTCAGTTACATTACAACAAATTCCATTTACAGTACAACAAACTCCATTTACATAACAATATACACCAGTTACAATACAACCAGTTACATTCCAACACACTCCAGTTACATTACAACAAATTCCATTTACAATACTACTCACTCCATTTACATTACAACTTACACCACTTACATTACAACACTCTCCAGTTACATTACAACACACTGCATTTACATTACAACAAATTCCCGTTAAATTACTACACACTCCAGTTACATTACAGCGCATTCCAATTACATTACAACATAATCCAGTTTCATTACAACACACTGCAGTTACATTACAACACACTAGAGTTACATTGCAACAAACTCAAGATATATTACAAGACACTCCAATTACATTACAACACACTCTAGTTACATTTCAACACACACCAGTTACATTACTACAAATTCCATTTACATTACAACATACACCAGTTACATTACAACACACTCCAGTTACATTACAACACACTCCAGTTACATTACAACACACTCCAGTTACATTCCAACATACTCCAGTTACATTACAACAAATTCCATTTACAATACAACACACTCCATTTACATTACAACATACACCAGTTACATTACAACACACTCCAGTTACGTTACAACACACTCCATTTACATTCCAACACACTCCAGTTACATTACATGTAATTCCATTTACAATGCAACACACTCCATTTACATTACAACATACAGCAGTTACAATACAACACACTCCAGTTACATTACAACGAATTCCAGTTACATTGCAACACACTCCAGTTATATTACAACACACTCCAGTTACATTACAACATAATCCAGTTACTTTACAATACACTCCAGTTACATTGCAACAGACTCCCGATATATAGAAATAAACTCCAGGTACATTACAACACACTCCAGTTACATTACAACACACTCCAGTTACATTGCAACGAACTCCAATTACATTACAACACACTGCATTTACATAATAACACACTCCAGTTACATTACAACACACTCCACTTACAGTACAACGCTCTCCAGTTATGTTACAACACACACCAGTTACTTTACAACACCATGCAGTTACTTTACAACACACTCCAGTTACATTACAACACACTGCAGTTACATTACAACACACTCCAGTTAAATTACAACACACTCCAGTTACTTTACAACACACACCAGTTACATTGCAACAGAATCCAGATATATAGAAACAAACTCCAGTTACATTACAACACACTCCAGTTACATTACAACAAATTCCAGTTACATTACAACAAACTCCAGTTACATTACAACAAATTCCACTTACACTACAACACACTCCATTTACATGACAACAAATTCCACTTACATGACAACACATTCCAGTTACATTACAACAAATTCCATTTACATTACAACAAACTCCAATTACATTACAGCACACTCCAGTTACATTACAACATACTCCAATTACATTACAACACACTCCAGTTATATTACAACACACTCCAGTTATATTAGAACACACTCCTGTTACATTACAACACACTCCAGTTACTTTACAACATACTCCAGTTACATTACAACACACTCCAGTTACATTATAATGCACTACAGTTACATTGTAACAGAATCCAGGTAAATTACAACACACTCCAGTTAGAATACAACACACTCCAGTTACATTACAACACAGTCCAGTTAGATTACAACAAATTCCAGTTAAATTACTATACACTCCAGTTACAATACAGTGCATTCCAATTACATTACAACATACTCCAGTTTCATTACAACACACTGCAGTTACATTACAACACACTAGAGTTACATTGCAACAAACTCAAGATATATTACAAGACACTCCAATTACATTACAACACACTCTAGTTACATTTCAACACACACCAGTTACATTACTACAAATTCCACTTACATTACAACATACACCAGTTAAATTACAACACACTCCAGTTACATTACAACACACTCCAGTTACATTACAACAAATTCCATTTACAGTACAACAAACTCCATTTACATAACAATATACACCAGTTACAATACAACACACTCCAGTTACATTCCAACACACTCCAGTTACATTACAACAAATTCCATTTACAATACTACTCACCCCATTTACATTACAACTTACACCACTTACATTACAACACTCTCCAGTTACATTACAACACACTACATTTACATTACAACACACTCCAGTTAAATTACAACACGCTCCAATTATATTACAACAAATTCCAGTTACATTACAACAAACTCCAGTTATATTACAACACACTCCAGTTACATTACAACACACTGCAGTTACATTACAACACACTCCAGTTAAATTACAACACACTCCAATTACATTACAACAAATTCCAGTTACATTACAACACACTCCAGTTATATTACAACACAGTCCAGTTACATTACAACACACTCCAGTTACATTACAACTAATTCCAGTTAAATTACCACATACCCCAGTTACATTTCAGTGCACTCCAAATACATTACAACACACTCCAGTTTCATTACAACACACGCAGTTACAATACAACAAACTCCAGTTACTTTACAACACACACCAGTTACATTACAACAAATTCCATTTACATTACAACATACACCAGTTACATTACAGCACACTCCAGTTACATTACAACAACTTCCAGTTACATTACAACAAACTCCAGTTACATTACAACAAATTCCACTTACACTACAACACACTCCAATTACGAAAACAAATTCCACTTACACGACAACACACTCCAGTTACATTACAACAACTTCCAGTTACATTACAACACACTCCAGTTACATTACAACAAATTCCAGTTCAATTACTACATACTCCAGTTACATTACAGCGCACTCCAATTACATTACAACACACTCCAGTTTCATTACAACACACTGCAGTTACATTACAACACACTCCATTTACTTTACAACACACACCAGTTACATTGCAACAGAATCCAGATACATAGAAACAAACTCCAGTTACTCCAGTTACATTGCAACAAATTCCAGTTACATTAAAACAAACTCCAGTTACATTGCAACAAATTCCACTTACATTACAACAAACTCCAATTCCGTTAGAACACATACCAGTTACATTACAACATACTCCAATTACATTACAACACACGCCAGTTATATTACAACTCACTCCAGTTATATTACAACACACTCCAGTTAGATTACAACACACTCCAGTTGCATTACAACAAATTCCCGTTAAATTACTACGCACTCCAGTTACATTACAGCGCATTCCAATTACATTACAACATACTCCAGTTTCATTACAACACACTGCAGTTACATTACAACAGACTAGAGTTACATTACAACAAACTCCAGATATATTACAACACACTCCAATTACATTACAATAAATTCAAGTTACATTACAACACACTCCAGTTATATTACAACACAGTCCAGTTACATTACAACACACTCCAGTTACTTTACAAGAAATTCCAGTTAAATTACTACATACTCCAGTTACATTACAGCGCACTCCAATTAAATTACAACACACTCCAGTTTAATTACAACACACTGCAGTTACATTACAACACACTCCAGTTACTTTACAACACACACCAGTTACATTGCAACAGAATCCAGATATATAGAAACAAACTCCAGTTACATTACAAACACACTCCAGTTACATTACAACAAATTCCAGTTACATTACAACAAACTCCAGTTACATTACAACAAATTCCACTTACACTACAACACACTCCATTTACATGACAACAAATTCCACTTACATGACAACACATTCCAGTTACATTACAACAAATTCCATTTACATTACAACAAACTCCAATTACATTACAGCACACTCCAGTTACATTACAACATACTCCAATTACATTACAACACACTCCAGTTATATTACAACACACTCCAGTTATATTAGAACACACTCCTGTTACATTACAACACACTCCAGTTACTTTACAACATACTCCAGTTACATTACAACACACTCCAGTTACATTATAATGCACTACAGTTACATTGTAACAGAATCCAGGTAAATTACAACATACTCCAGTTAGAATACAACACACTCCAGTTACATTACAATACAGTCCAGTTAGATTACAACAAATTCCAGTTAAATTACTATAAACTCCAGTTACATTACAGTGCATTCCAATTACATTACAACATACTCCAGTTTCATTACAACACACTGCAGTTACATTACAACACACTAGAGTTACATTGCAACAAACTCAAGAGATATTACAAGACACTCCAATTACAGTACAACACACTCTAGTTACATTTCAACACACACCAGTTACATTACTACAAATTCCATTTACATTACAACATACACCAGTTACATGACAACACACTCCAGTTACATTACAACACACTCCAGTTACATTACAACACACTCCAGTTACATTCCAACAAACTCCAGTTACATTACAACAAATTCCATTTACAATACAACACACTCCATTTACATTACAACATACACCAGTTACATTACAACAAATTCCAGTTACGTTACAACACACTCCATTTACATTCCAGCACACTCCAGTTACATTACATCAAATTCCATTTACAATGCAACACACTCCATTTACATTACAACATACAGCAGTTACAATACAACACACTCCAGTTACATTAGAACAAATTCCAGATACATTGCAACACACTCCAGTTATATTACAACACACTCCAGTTACATTACAACATAATCCAGTTACTTTACAATACACTCCAGTTACATTGCAACAGACTCCAGATATATAGAAATAAACTCCAGGTACATTACAACACACTCCAGTTACATTACAACACACTCCAGTTACATTACAACAACTTCCAGTTACATTACAACACACTCCAGTTATATTACAACACAGTCCAGTTACAATACAACACACTCAGTTACATTACAACAAATTCCAGTTCAATTACTACATACTCCAGTTACCTTGCAACAAATTCCACTTACATTACAACAGACTCCAATTACATTACAACACACACCAGTTACATTACAACATACTCCAATTACATTACAACACACGCCAGTTATATTACAACACACTCCAGTTATATTACAACACACTCCTGTTACATTACAACA
Source organism: Somniosus microcephalus (assembly GCF_052327205.1). Lineage (NCBI taxonomy): Eukaryota > Metazoa > Chordata > Chondrichthyes > Squaliformes > Somniosidae > Somniosus > Somniosus microcephalus. The sequence goes on from NC_141004.1 coordinate 75,955,577, forward strand.
CACTCCAGTTACTTTACAACACACTCCAGTTACATTACAACACACTCCAGTTACATTACAACAAACTCCAGTTACATTCCAACACACTCCAGTTACATTACAACAAATTCCATTTACAATACAACACACTCCAGTTACATTACAACACACTCCTGTTACATTACAACAAATTCCATTTACAATACAACACACTTCATTTACATTACAATATACACCAGTTACAATACAACACACTCCAGTTACATTCCAACACACTCCAGTTACATTACAACAAATTCCATTTACAATACTACATACTCCATTTACATTACAACTTACACCACTTACATTACAACACTCTCCAGTTACATTATAACACACTGCATTTACATTACAACACACTCCAGATAAATTACAACACACTCCAATTATATTACAACAAATTCCAGTTACATTACAACAAACTCCATTTATATTACAACACACTCCAGTTACATTACAACATACTCCAATTACATTACAACACACTCCAGTTATATTACAACACACTCAAGTTATATTACAACACACTCCTGTTACATTATAACACACTCCAGTTACTTTACAACACACTCCAGTTACATTACAACACACTCCAGTTACATTATAATGCACTACAGTTATATTGTAACAGAATCCAGGTTAATTACAACACACTCCAGTTAGAATACAACACACTCCAGTTACATTACAACACACTCCAGTTACATTACAACACACTCCAGTTACATTACAACACACTCCAGTTACATTCCAACAAACTCCAGTTACATTACAACAAATTCCATTTACAATACAACACACTCCATTTACATTACAACATGCACCAGTTACATTACAAAACACTCTAGTTACATTACAACACACTCCAGTTACATTACAACACACTCCAGTTATATTACAACACACTCCAGTTACATTACAACATACTCCAGTTACTTTACAACACACTCCAGTTACATTACAGCACACTACAGTTACATTACAACACACAGCAGTTACATAACAACACACTCCAGATACTTTACAACACACTGCATTTACATTACAACACACTCCAATTACGTTACAACACACTCCAGTTACAGTACAACGCTCTCCAGTTAAATTACAACACACTCCAATTACATTACAACAAATTCCAGTTACTTTACAACACCATGCAGTTACTTTACAACACACTCCAGTTACATTACAACACACTGCAGTTACATTACAACACACTCCAGTTAAATTACAACACACTCCAATTACATTACAACAAATTCCAGTTACATTACAACACACTCCAGTTATATTACAACACAATCCAGTTACATTACAACACACTCCAGTTACATTACAACTAATTCCAGTTAAATTACTACATACGCCAGTTACATTACAGTGCACTCCAAATACATGACAACACACTCCAGTTTCATTACAACACACTGCAGTTACAATACAACACACTCCAGTTACATTACAACACACTCCAGTTACATTGCAACAATTTCCAGTTACATTACAAAAAACTCCAGTTACATTACAACAAATTCCACTTACATTACAACAAACTCCAATTACGTTAGAACACACACCAGTTACATTACAACATACTCCAATTACATTACAACACACGCCAGTTATATTACAACTCACTCCAGTTATATTACAACACACTCCTGTTATATTACAACACACTCCAGTTACTTTACAACACACTCCAGTTACATTACAACACACTCCAGTTACATTATAATGCACTGCAGTTACATTGTAACAGAATCCAGGTTAATTACAACACACTCCAGTTAGAATACAACACACTCCAGTTACATTACAACAGAGTCCAGTTAGATTACAACAAATTCCAGTTACATTACAACAAATTACAGTTAAATTACTACACACTCCAGTTACATTACAGCGCATTCCAATTACATTACAACATACTCCAGTTTCATTACAACACACTGCAGTTACATTACAGCACACTAGAGTTACATTACAACACACTCCAGATATATTACAAGACACTCCAGTTGCATTACAACAAACTCTAGTTACATTACAACATACACCAGTTACATTTCAACACACTCCAGTTACATTACAACATACACCAGTTACATTACAACACACTCCAGTTAAATTACAACACACTCCAATTACATTACAACAAATTCCAGTTACATTACAACACACTCCAGTTATATTACAACACAATCCAGTTACATTACAACACACTCCAGTTACATTACAACTAATTCCAGTTAAATTACTACATACGCCAGTTACATTACAGTGCACTCCAAATACATGACAACACACTCCAGTTTCATTACAACACACTGCAGTTACAATACAACACACTCCAGTTACTTTACAACACACACCAGTTACATTGCAACAGAATCCAGATATATAGAAACAAACCCCAGTTACATTACAACACACTCCAGTTACATTACAACAAATTCCAGTTACATTACAACAAACTCCAGTTACATTACAACAAATTCCACTTACACTACAACACACTCCAATTACATGACAACAAATTCCACGTACACGACAACACATTCCAGTTATATTACAACAAATTCTACTTACATTACAACAAACTCCAATTACATTACAACATACTCCAGTTACATTGCAACATACTCCAATTACATTACAACACGCTCCAGTAATATTACAACACACTCAAGTTATATTACAACACACTCCTGTTACATTACAACACACTCCAGTTACTTTACAACACCCTCCAGTTACATGACAACACACTCCAGTTACATTGTAACAGAATCCAGGTAAATTACAAGACACTCCAGTTAGATTACAACACACTCCAGTTGCATTACAACAAATTCCCGTTAAATTACAACACACTCCAGTTACATTACAGCGCATTCCAATTACATTACAACATACTCCAGTTTCATTACAACACACTGCAGTTACATTACAACACACTAGAGTTACATTACAACACACTCCAGATATATTACAAGACACTCCAGTTACATTACAACACACTCTAGTTACATTTCAACAAACACCAGTTACATTGCAACAAATTCCATTTACATTACAACATACACCAGTTACATTACAACACACTCCAGTTACATTACAACACACTCCTGTTATATTACAACACAGTCCAGTTACAATACAACATACTCCAGTTATATTACAACAAAGTCCAGTGACAATACAACACACTCCAGTTTCATTACAACACGCTGCAGTTACATTACAACACACTAGAGTTACATTACAACACACTCCAGATATATTACAAGACACTCCAGTTACATTTTAACAAATTCCATTTACAATACAATACACTCCATTTACATTACAACATACACCAGTTACATTACAACACACTCCAGTTACATTACAACACACTCCAGTTACATTACAACACACTCCTGTTATATTACAACACAGTCCAGTTACAATACAACATACTCCAGTTATATTACAACAAAGTCCAGTTACAATACAACACACTCCAGTTACATTACAACAAATTCCAGTTCAATTACTACATACTCCAGTTACATTACAGCGCACTCCAATTACATTACAACACACTCCAGTTTCATTACAACACACTGCAGTTATATTACAACACACTCCATTTACTTTACAACACACACCAGTTACATTGCAACAGAATCCAGATATATAGAAACAAACTCCTGTTATATTACAACACACTCCAGTTACTTTACAACACACTCCAGTTACATTACAACACACTCCAGTTACATTATAATGCACTACAGTTACATTGTAACAGAATACATGTAAATTACAACACACTCCAGTTAGAATACAACAAACTCCAGTTACATTACAAGACAGTCCAGTTACATTACACCACACTCCAGTTACATTACAACAAACTCCAGATACATTTCAAGACACTCCAGTTACTTTACAACATAGAGCAGTTACAATACAACACACTCCAGTTACATTCCAAAGGACTCCAGTTACGTTACAAGAAATTCCATTTACAATGCTTACACACTCCATTTACATTACGACATACACCAGTTAAATTACAACAAATTCCAGTTATATTACAACACACTCCAGTTATATTACAACACACTCCAGTTACATTACAACATAATCCAGTTACTTTACAACACACTCCAGTTACATTGCAACAGACTCCAGATATATAGAAATAAACTCCAGGTACATTACAACACACTCCAGTTGCATTACAACAAATTCCAGTTACATTGCAACAAACTCCAGTTACATTACAACAACTTCCACTTACACAACACACTCCAATTACTTTACAAGAAATTCCAATTACACGACAACACACTCCAGTTACAGTACATCAAATTCCATTTACATTACAACAAACTACAATTACATTACAACACACTGCATTTACATTACAACACACTCCTGTTGCGTTACAACACACTCCAGATACAGTACAACGCTCCCCAGTTACATTACAACATACACCAGTTACTTTACAACACCATGCAGTTACTTTACAACACACTCCAGTTACATTACAACACACTGCATTTACATTACAACACACTCCAGTTAAATTACAACACACTCCAATTATATTACAACAAATTCCAGTTACATTATAACAAACTCCAGTTATATTACAACACACTCCAGTTACATTACAACATACTCCAGTTACTTTACAACACACTCCAGTTACATTCCAACACACTCCAGTTACGTTACAACACACTCCAGTTACAGTACAACGCTCTCCAGTTACATTACAACACACACCAGTTACTTTACAACACCATGCAGTTACTTTACAACACACTCCAGTTACATTACAACACACTGCAGTTACATTACAACACACTCCAGTTAAATTACAACACACTCCAATCACATTACAACAAATTCCAGTTACATTACAACACACTCCAGTTATATTACAACACAGTCCAGTTACAATACAACACACTCCAGTTACCTTACAACAAATTCCAGTTCAATTACTACAAACTCCAGTTACATTACAGCGCACTCCAATTACATTACAACAAATTCCAGTTACATTACAAGACACTCCAGTTACATTACAACATACTCAAGTTACATTTCAACACACACCAGTTACATTACAACAAATTCCATTTACATTACAACATACACCAGTTTCATTACAACACACTCCAGTTACATTACAACACACTCCTGTTACATTACAACAAATTCCATTTACAATACAACACACTCCATTTACATTACAATATACACCAGTTACAATACAACACACTCCAGTTACATTCCAACACACTCCAGTTACATTACAACAAATTCCATTTACAATACTACATACTCCATTTACATTACAACTTACACCACTTACATTACAACACTCTCCAGTTACATTACAACACACTGCATTTACATTACAACACAATCCAGATAAATTACAACAAATTCCAATTATATTACAACAAATTCCAGTTACATTACAACAAACTCCATTTATATTACAACACACTCCAGTTACATTACAACATACTCCAATTACATTACAACACACTCCAGTTATATTACAACACACTCAAGTGATATTACAACACACTCCTGTTACATTACAACACACTCCAGTTACTTAACAACACACTCCAGTTACATTACAACACACTCCAGTTACATTATAATGTACTACAGTTACATTGTAACAGAATCCATGTAAATTACAACAAACTCCAGTTAGAATACAACAAACTCCAATTACATTACAAGACAGTCCAGTTACATTACACCACACTCCAGTTACATTACAACAAACTCCAGATACATTTCAAGACACTCCAGTTACATTACAACATAGAGCAGTTACAATACAACACACTCCAGTTACATTCCAAAGGACTCCAGTTACGTTACAAGAAATTCCATTTACAATGCTTACACACTCCATTTACATTACGACATACACCAGTTAAATTACAACAAATTCCAGTTACATTACAACACACTCCAGTTATATTACAACACACTCCAGTTACATTACAACATAATCCAGTTACTTTACAACACACTCCAGTTACATTGCAACAGACTCCAGATATATAGAAATAAACTCCAGGTACATTACAACACACTCCAGTTGCATTACAACAAATTCCAGTTACATTGCAACAAACTCCAGTTACATTACAACAACTTCCACTTACACAACACACTCCAATTACTTTACAAGAAATTCCAATTACACGACAACACACTCCAGTTACAGTACATCAAATTCCATTTACATTACAACACACTCCAGTTACATTACAACACACTCCTGTTACATTACAACAAATTCCATTTACAATACAACACACTCCATTTACATTACAATATACACCAGTTACAATACAACACACTCCAGTTACATTCCAACACACTCCAGTTACATTACAACAAATTCCATTTACAATACTACATACTCCATTTACATTACAACTTACACCACTTACATTACAACACTCTCCAGTTACATTACAACACACTGCATTTACATTACAACACAATCCAGATAAATTACAACAAATTCCAATTATATTACAACAAATTCCAGTTACATTACAACAAACTCCATTTATATTACAACACACTCCAGTTACATTACAACATACTCCAATTACATTACAACACACTCCAGTTATATTACAACACACTCAAGTGATATTACAACACACTCCTGTTACATTACAACACACTCCAGTTACTTAACAACACACTCCAGTTACATTACAACACACTCCAGTTACATTATAATGTACTACAGTTACATTGTAACAGAATCCATGTAAATTACAACAAACTCCAGTTAGAATACAACAAACTCCAATTACATTACAAGACAGTCCAGTTACATTACACCACACTCCAGTTACATTACAACAAACTCCAAATACATTTCAAGACACTCCAGTTACATTACAACATAGAGCAGTTACAATACAACACACTCCAGTTACATTCCAAAGGACTCCAGTTACGTTACAAGAAATTCCATTTACAATGCTTACACACTCCATTTACATTACGACATACACCAGTTAAATTACAACAAATTCCAGTTACATTACAACACACTCCAGTTATATTACAACACACTCCAGTTACATTACAACATAATCCAGTTACTTTACAACACACTCCAGTTACATTGCAACAGACTCCAGATATATAGAAATAAACTCCAGGTACATTACAACACACTCCAGTTGCATTACAACAAATTCCAGTTACATTGCAACAAACTCCAGTTACATTACAACAACTTCCACTTACACAACACACTCCAATTACTTTACAAGAAATTCCAATTACACGACAACACACTCCAGTTACAGTACATCAAATTCCATTTACATTACAACAAACTACAATTACATTACAACACACTGCATTTACATTACAAAACACTCCAGTTGCGTTACAACACACTCCAGATACAGTACAACGCTCCCCAGTTACATTACAACATACACCAGTTACTTTACAACACCATGCAGTTACTTTACAACACACTCCAGTTACATTACAACACACTGCATTTACATTACAACACACTCCAGTTAAATTACAACACACTCCAATTATATTACAACAAATTCCAGTTACATTACAACAAACTCCAGTTATATTACAACACACTCCAGTTACATTACAACATACTCCAGTTACTTTACAACACACTCCAGTTACATTCCAACACACTCCAGTTACGTTACAACACACTCCAGTTACAGTACAACGCTCTCCAGTTACATTACAACACACACCAGTTACTTTACAACACCATGCAGTTACTTTACAACACACTCCAGTTACATTACAACACACTGCAGTTACATTACAACACACTCCAGTTAAATTACAACACACTCCAATCACATTACAACAAGTTCCAGTTACATTACAACACACTCCAGTTATATTACAACACAGTCCAGTTACAATACAACATACTCCAGTTACATTACAACAAATTCCAGTTCAATTACAACAAACTCCAGGTACATTACAGCGCACTCCAATTACATTACAACACACTCCAGTTTCATTACAACACACTGCAGTTACATTCCAACACACTCCAGTTACGTTACAACACACTCCAGATACAGTACAACGCTCCCCAGTTACATTACAACATACACCAGTTACTTTACAACACCATGCAGTTACTTTACAACAGACTCCAGTTACATTACAACACACTGCATTTACATTACAACACACTCCAGTTAAATTACAACACACTCCAATTATATTACAACAAATTCCAGTTACATTACAACAAACTCCATTTATATTACAACACACTCCAGTTACATTACAACATACTCCAATTACATTACAACACACTCCAGTTATATTACAACACACTCAAGTGATATTACAACACACTCCTGTTACATTACAACACACTCCAGTTACTTAACAACACACTCCAGTTACATTACAACACACTCCAGTTACATTACAACATACACCAGTTACTTTACAACACCATGCAGTTACTTTACAACACACTCCAGTTACATTACAACACACTGCATTTACATTACAACACACTCCAGTTAAATTACAACACACTCCAATTATATTACAACAAATTCCAGTTACATTACAACAAACTCCAGTTATATTACAACACACTCCAGTTACATTACAACATACTCCAGTTACTTTACAACACACTCCAGTTACATTCCAACACACTCCAGTTACGTTACAACACACTCCAGTTACAGTACAACGCTCTCCAATTACATTACAACACACACCAGTTACTTTACAACAACATGCAGTTACTTTACAACAAACTCCAGTTACATTACAACACACTGCAGTTACATTACAACACACTCCAGTTAAATTACAACACACTCCAATCACATTACAACAAATTCCAGTTACATTACAACACACTCCAGTTATATTACAACACAGTCCAGTTACAATACAACATACTCCAGTTACATTACAACAAATTCCAGTTCAATTACTACAAACTCCAGTTACATTACAGCGCACTCCAATTACATTACAACACACTCCAGTTTCATTACAACACACTGCAGTTACATTGCAACACACTCCAGTTACTTTACAACACACACCAGTTACATTGCAACAGAATCCAGATATATAGAAACAAACTCCAGTTACATTACAACACACACCAGTTACTTTACAACACCATGCAGTTACTTTACAACACACTCCAGTTACATTACAACACACTGCAGTTACATTACAACACACTCCAGTTAAATTACAACACACTCCAATCACATTACAACAAATTCCAGTTACATTACAACACACTCCAGTTATATTACAACACAGTCCAGTTACAATACAACACACTCAGTTACATTACAACAAATTCCAGTTCAATTACTACATACTCCAGTTACCTTGCAACAAATTCCACTTACATTACAACAAACTCCAATTACATTACAACACACACCAGTTACATTACAACATACTCCAATTACATTACAACACACGCCAGTTATATTACAACACACTCCAGTTATATTACAACACACTCCTGTTACATTACAACACACTCCAGTTACTTTACAACACACTCCAGTTACATTACAACACACTCCAGTTACATTACAACAAACTCCAGTTACATTCCAACACACTCCAGTTACATTACAACAAATTCCATTTACAATACAACACACTCCAGTTACATTACAACACACTCCTGTTACATTACAACAAATTCCATTTACAATACAACACACTCCAGTTACATTCCAACACACTCCAGTTACATTACAACAAATTCCATTTACAATACTACATACTCCATTTACATTACAACTTACACCACTTACATTACAACACTCTCCAGTTACATTACAACACACTGCATTTACATTACAACACACTCCAGATAAATTACAACACACTCCAATTATATTACAACAAATTCCAGTTACATTACAACAAACTCCATTTATATTACAACACACTCCAGTTACATTACAACATACTCCAATTACATTACAACACACTCCAGTTATATTACAACACACTCAAGTTATATTACAACACACTCCTGTTACATTATAACACACTCCAGTTACTTTACAACACACTCCAGTTACATTACAACACACTCCAGTTACATTATAATGCACTACAGTTACATTGTAACAGAATCCAGGTTAATTACAACACACTCCAGTTAGAATACAACACACTCCAGTTACATTACAACACACTCCAGTTACATTACAACACACTCCAGTTACATTACAACACACTCCAGTTACATTCCAACAAACTCCAGTTACATTACAACAAATTCCATTTACAATACAACACACTCCATTTACATTACAACATGCACCAGTTACATTACAAAACACTCTAGTTACATTACAACACACTCCAGTTACATTACAACACACTCCAGTTATATTACAACACACTCCAGTTACATTACAACATACTCCAGTTACTTTACAACACACTCCAGTTACATTACAACAAATTCCAGTTACTTTACAACACCATGCAGTTACTTTACAACACACTCCAGTTACATTACAACACACTGCAGTTACATTACAACACACTCCAGTTAAATTACAACACACTCCAATTACATTACAACAAATTCCAGTTACATTACAACACACTCCAGTTATATTACAACACAATCCAGTTACATTACAACACACTCCAGTTACATTACAACTAATTCCAGTTAAATTACTACATACGCCAGTTACATTACAGTGCACTCCAAATACATGACAACACACTCCAGTTTCATTACAACACACTGCAGTTACAATACAACACACTCCAGTTACATTACAACACACTCCAGTTACATTGCAACAATTTCCAGTTACATTACAAAAAACTCCAGTTACATTACAACAAATTCCACTTACATTACAACAAACTCCAATTACGTTAGAACACACACCAGTTACATTACAACATACTCCAATTACATTACAACACACGCCAGTTATATTACAACTCACTCCAGTTATATTACAACACACTCCTGTTATATTACAACACACTCCAGTTACTTTACAACACACTCCAGTTACATTACAACACACTCCAGTTACATTATAATGCACTGCAGTTACATTGTAACAGAATCCAGGTTAATTACAACACACTCCAGTTAGAATACAACACACTCCAGTTACATTACAACAGAGTCCAGTTAGATTACAACATATTCCAGTTACATTACAACAAATTACAGTTAAATTACTACACACTCCAGTTACATTACAGCGCATTCCAATTACATTACAACATACTCCAGTTTCATTACAACACACTGCAGTTACATTACAGCACACTCCAGATATATTACAAGACACTCCAGTTGCATTACAACAAACTCTAGTTACATTACAACATACACCAGTTACATTTCAACACACTCCAGTTACATTACAACATACACCAGTTACATTACAACACACTCCAGTTAAATTACAACACACTCCAATTACATTACAACAAATTCCAGTTACATTACAACACACTCCAGTTATATTACAACACAATCCAGTTACATTACAACACACTCCAGTTACATTACAACTAATTCCAGTTAAATTACTACATACGCCAGTTACATTACAGTGCTCTCCAAATACATGACAACACACTCCAGTTTCATTACAACACACTGCAGTTACAATACAACACACTCCAGTTACTTTACAACACACACCAGTTACATTGCAACAGAATCCAGATATATAGAAACAAACCCCAGTTACATTACAACACACTCCAGTTACATTACAACAAATTCCAGTTACATTACAACAAACTCCAGTTACATTACAACAAATTCCACTTACACTACAACACACTCCAATTACATGACAACAAATTCCACGTACACGACAACACATTCCAGTTATATTACAACAAATTCTACTTACATTACAACAAACTCCAATTACATTACAACATACTCCAGTTACATTGCAACATACTCCAATTACATTACAACACGCTCCAGTAATATTACAACACACTCAAGTTATATTACAACACACTCCTGTTACATTACAACACACTCCAGTTACTTTACAACACCCTCCAGTTACATGACAACACACTCCAGTTACATTGTAACAGAATCCAGGTAAATTACAACACACTCCAGTTAGATTACAACACACTCCAGTTGCATTACAACAAATTCCCGTTAAATTACAACACACTCCAGTTACATTACAGCGCATTCCAATTACATTACAACATACTCCAGTTTCATTACAACACACTGCAGTTACATTACAACACACTAGAGTTACATTACAACACACTCCAGATATATTACAAGACACTCCAGTTACATTACAACACACTCTAGTTACATTTCAACAAACACCAGTTACATTGCAACAAATTCCATTTACATTACAACATACACCAGTTACATTACAACATACTCCAGTTACATTACAACACACTCCTGTTATATTACAACACAGTCCAGTTACAATACAACATACTCCAGTTATATTACAACAAAGTCCAGTTACAATACAACACACTCCAGTTTCATTACAACACACTGCAGTTACATTACAACACACTAGAGTTACATTACAACACACTCCAGATATATTACAAGACACTCCAGTTACATTTTAACAAATTCCATTTACAATACAATACACTCCATTTACATTACAACATACACCAGTTACATTACAACACACTCCAGTTACATTACAACACACTCCAGTTACATTACAACACACTCCTGCTATATTACAACACAGTCCAGTTACAATACAACATACTCCAGTTATATTACAACAAAGTCCAGTTACAATACAACACACTCCAGTTACATTACAACAAATTCCAGTTCAATTACTACATACTCCAGTTACATTACAGCGCACTCCAATTACATTACAACACACTCCAGTTACATTACAACACACTGCAGTTACATTACAACACACTCCATTTACTTTACAACACACACCAGTTACATTGCAACAGAATCCAGATATATAGAAACAAACTCCAGTTACATTACAACACACTCCAGTTACATTGCAACAAATTCCAGTTACATTACAACAAACTCCAGTTACATTACAACAAATTCCACTACATTACAACAAACTCCAATTACGTTAGAACACACACCAGTTACATTACAACATACTCCAATTACATTACAACGCCAGTTATATTACAACTCACTCCAGTTATATTACAACACAGTCCAGTTACAATACAACACACTCCAGTTATATTACAACAAAGTCCAGTTACAATACAACACACTCCAGTTACATTACAACAAATTCCAGTTCAATTACTACATACTCCAGTTACATTACAGCGCACTCCAATTACATTACAACGCACTCCAGTTTCATTACAACACACTGCAGTTACATTACAAAACACTCCATTTAATTACAACACACACCAGTTACATTACAACATACTCCAATTACATTACAACACACGCCAGTTATATTACAATTCACTCCAGTTATATTACAACACACTCCAGTTACATTACAACACACTCCAGTTACATTACAACAAACTCCAGTTACATTCCAACAAACTCCAGTTACATTACAACAAATTCCATTTACAATACAACACACTCCAGTTACATTACAACACACTCCTGTTACATTACAACAAATTCCATTTACAATACAACACACTCCATTTACATTACAATATACACCAGTTACAATACAACACACTCCAGTTACATTCCAACACACTCCAGTTACATTACAACAAATTCCATTTACAATACTACATACTCCATTTACATTACAACTTACACCACTTACATTACAACACTCTCCAGTTACATTACAACACACTGCATTTACATTACAACACACTCCAGATAAATTACAACACACTCCAATTATATTACAACAAATTCCAGTTACATTACAACAAACTCCATTTATATTACAACACACTCCAGTTACATTACAACATACTCCAATTACATTACAACACACTCCAGTTATATTACAACACACTCAAGTTATATTACAACACACTCCTGTTACATTATAACACACTCCAGTTACTTTACAACACACTCCAGTTACATTACAACACACTCCAGTTACATTATGATGCACTACAGTTACATTGTAACAGAATCCATGTAAATTACAACACACTCCAGTTAGAATACAACAAACTCCAGTTACATTACAAGACAGTCCAGTTACATTACACCACACTCCAGTTGCATTACAACAAACTCCAGATACAATACAAGACACTCCAGTTACATTACAACATAGAGCAGTTACAATACAACACACTCCAGTTACATTCCAAAGGACTCCAGTTACGTTACAAGAAATTCCATTTACAATGCTTACACACTCCATTTACATTACGACAGACACCAGTTAAATTACAACAAATTCCAGTTATATTACAACACACTCCAGTAATATTACAACACACTCCAGTTACATTACAACGTAATCCAGTTACTTTACAACACACTCCAGTTACATTGCAACAGACACCAGATATATAGAAATAAACTCCAGGTACATTACAACACACTCCAATTGCATTACAACAAATTCCAGTTACATTGCAACAAACTCCAGTTACATTACAACAACTTTCACTTACACAACACACTCCAATTACTTTACAAGAAATTCCAATTACACGACAACACACTCCAGTTACAGTACATCAAATTCCATTTATATTACAAGAAACTACAATTACATTACAACACACTGCACTTACATTACAACACACTCCAGTTGCGTTACAACACACTCCAGATACAGTACAACGCTCCCCAGTTACATTACAACATACACCAGTTACTTTACAACACCATGCAGTTACTTTACAACACACTCCAGTTACATTACAACACACTCCAGTTAAATTACAACACACTCCTATTATATTGCAACAAATTCCAGTTACATTACAACAAACTCCAGTTATATTACAACACACTCCAGTTACATTACAACATACTCCAGTTACTTTACAACACACTCCAGTTACATTCCAACACACTCCAGTTACGTTACAACACACTCCAGTTACAGTACAACGCTCTCCAGTTACATTACAACACACACCAGTTACTTTACAACACCATGCAGTTACTTTACAACACACTCCAGTTACATTACAACACACTGCAGTTACATTACAACACACTCCAGTTAAATTACAACACACTCCAATCACATTACAACAAATTCCAGTTACATTACAACACACTCCAGTTATATTACAACACAGTCCAGTTACAATACAACACACTCCAGTTACATTACAACAAATTCCAGTTCAATTACTACAAACTCCAGTTACATTACAGCGCACTCCAATTACATTACAACACACTCCAGTTTCATTACAACACACTGCAGTTACATTACAACACACTCCAGTTACTTTACAACACACACCAGTTACATTGCAACAGAATCCAGATATATAGAAACAAACTCCAGTTACATTACAACACACACCAGTTACTTTACAACACCATGCAGTTACTTTACAACACACTCGTTACATTACAACACACTGCAGTTACATTACAACACACTCCAGTTAAATTACAACACACTCCAATTAAATTACAACAAATTCCAGTTACATTACAAGACACTCCAGTTACATTACAACATACTCAAGTTACATTTCAACACACACCAGTTACATTACAACAAATTCCATTTACATTACAACATACACCAGTTTCATTACAACACACTCCAGTTACATTACAACACACTCCTGTTACATTACAACAAATTCCATTTACAATACAACACACTCCATTTTCATTACAATATACACCAGTTACAATACAACACACTCCAGTTACATTCCAACACACTCCAGTTACATTACAACAAATTCCATTTACAATACTACATACTCCATTTACATTACAACTTACACCACTTACATTACAACACTCTCCAGTTACATTACAACACACTGCATTTACATTACAACACAATCCAGATAAATTACAACAAACTCCAATTATATTACAACAAATTCCAGTTACATTACAACAAACTCCATTTATATTACAACACACTCCAGTTACATTACAACATACTCCAATTACATTACAACACACTCCAGTTATATTACAACACACTCAAGTTATATTACAACACACTCCTGTTACATTACAACACACTCCAGTTACTTTACAACACACTCCAGTTACATTACAACACACTCCAGTTACATTATAATGCACTACAGTTACATTGTAACAGAATCCATGTAAATTACAACACACTCCAGTTAGAATACAACAAACTCCAGTTACATTACAAGACAGTCCAGTTACATTACACCACACTCCAGTTACATTACAACAAACTCCAGATACATTTCAAGACACTCCAGTTACATTACAACATAGAGCAGTTACAATACAACACACTCCAGTTACATTCCAAAGGACTCCAGTAACGTTACAAGAAATTCCATTTACAATGCTTACACACTCCATTTACATTACGACATACACCAGTTAAATTACAACAAATTCCAGTTACATTACAACACACTCCAGTTATATTACAACACACTCCAGTTACATTACAACATAATCCAGTTACTTTACAACACACTCCAGTTACATTGCAACAGACTCCAGATATATAGAAATAAACTCCAGGTACATTACAACACACTCCAGTTGCATTACAAAAAATTCCAGTTACATTGCAACAAACTCCAGTTACATTACAACAACTTCCACTTACACAACACACTCCAATTACTTTACAAGAAATTCCAATTACACGACAACACACTCCAGTTACAGTACATCAAATTCCATTTACATTACAACAAACTACAATTACATTACAACACACTGCATTTACATTACAACACACTCCAGTTGCGTTACAACACACTCCAGATACAGTACAACGCTCCCCAGTTACATTACAACATACACCAGTTACTTTACAACACCATGCAGTTACTTTACAACACACTCCAGTTACATTACAACACACTGCATTTACATTACAACACACTCCAGTTAAATTACAACACACTCCAATTATATTACAACAAATTCCAGTTACATTACAACAAACTCCAGTTATATTACAACACACTCCAGTTACATTACAACATACTCCAGTTACTTTACAACACACTCCAGTTACATTCCAACACACTCCAGTTACGTTACAACACACTCCAGTTACAGTACAACGCTCTCCAGTTACATTACAACACACACCAGTTACTTTACAACACCATGCAGTTACTTTACAACACACTCCAGTTACATTACAACACACTGCAGTTACATTACAACACACTCCAGTTAAATTACAACACACTCCAATCACATTACAACAAATTCCAGTTACATTACAACACACTCCAGTTATATTACAACACAGTCCAGTTACAATACAACACACTCCAGTTACATTACAACAAATTCCAGTTCAATTACTACAAACTCCAGTTACATTACAGCGCACTCCAATTACATTACAACACACTCCAGTTTCATTACAACACACTGCAGTTACATTACAACACACTCCAGTTACTTTACAACACACACCAGTTACATTGCAACAGAATCCAGATATATAGAAACAAACTCCAGTTACATTACAACACACACCAGTTACTTTACAACACCATGCAGTTACTTTACAACACACTCGTTACATTACAACACACTGCAGTTACATTACAACACACTCCAGTTAAATTACAACACACTCCAATTAAATTACAACAAATTCCAGTTACATTACAAGACACTCCAGTTACATTACAACATACTCAAGTTACATTTCAACACACACCAGTTACATTACAACAAATTCCATTTACATTACAACATACACCAGTTTCATTACAACAACACTCCAGTTACATTACAACACACTCCTGTTACATTACAACAAATTCCATTTACAATACAACACACTCCATTTACATTACAATATACACCAGTTACAATACAACACACTCCAGTTACATTCCAACACACTCCAGTTACATTACAACAAATTCCATTTACAATACTACATACTCCATTTACATTACAACTTACACCACTTACATTACAACACTCTCCAGTTACATTACAACACACTGCATTTACATTACAACACAATCCAGATAAATTACAACAAACTCCAATTATATTACAACAAATTCCAGTTACATTACAACAAACTCCATTTATATTACAACACACTCCAGTTACATTACAACATACTCCAATTACATTACAACACACTCCAGTTATATTACAACACACTCAAGTTATATTACAACACACTCCTGTTACATTACAACACACTCCAGTTACTTTACAACACACTCCAGTTACATTACAACACACTCCAGTTACATTATAATGCACTACAGTTACATTGTAACAGAATCCATGTAAATTACAACACACTCCAGTTAGAATACAACAAACTCCAGTTACATTACAAGACAGTCCAGTTACATTACACCACACTCCAGTTACATTACAACAAACTCCAGATACATTTCAAGACACTCCAGTTACATTACAACATAGAGCAGTTACAATACAACACACTCCAGTTACATTCCAAAGGACTCCAGTTACGTTACAAGAAATTCCATTTACAATGCTTACACACTCCATTTACATTACGACATACACCAGTTAAATTACAACAAATTCCAGTTACATTACAACACACTCCAGTTATATTACAACACACTCCAGTTACATTACAACATAATCCAGTTACTTTACAACACACTCCAGTTACATTGCAACAGACTCCAGATATATAGAAATAAACTCCAGGTACATTACAACACACTCCAGTTGCATTACAACAAATTCCAGTTACATTGCAACAAACTCCAGTTACATTACAACAACTTCCACTTACACAACACACTCCAATTACTTTACAAGAAATTCCAATTACACGACAACACACTTCAGTTACAGTACATCAAATTCCATTTACATTACAACAAACTACAATTACATTACAACACACTGCATTTACATTACAACACACTCCAGTTGCGTTACAACACACTCCAGATACAGTACAACGCTCCCCAGTTACATTACAACATACACCAGTTACTTTACAGCACCATGCAGTTACTTTACAACACACTCCAGTTACATTACAACACACTGCATTTACATTACAACACACTCCAGTTAAATTACAACACACTCCAATTATATTACAACAAATTCCAGTTACATTACAACAAACTCCAGTTATATTACAACACACTCCAGTTACATTACAACATACTCCAGTTACTTTACAACACACTCCAGTTACATTCCAACACACTCCAGTTACGTTACAACACACTCCAGTTACAGTACAACGCTCTCCAGTTACATTACAACACACACCGTTACTTTACAACACACTGCAGTTACATTACAACACACTCCAGTTAAATTACAACACACTCCAATCACATTACAACAAATTCCAGTTACATTACAACACACTCCAGTTATATTACAACACAGTCCAGTTACAATACAACATACTCCAGTTACATTACAACAAATTCCAGTTCAATTACTACAAACTCCAGTTACATTACAGCGCACTCCAATTACATTACAACACACTCCAGTTTCATTACAACACACTGCAGTTACATTGCAACACACTCCAGTTACTTTACAACACACACCAGTTACATTGCAACAGAATCCAGATATATAGAAACAAACTCCAGTTACATTACAACACACACCAGTTGCTTTACAACACCATGCAGTTACTTTACAACACACTCCAGTTACATTACAACACACTGCAGTTACATTACAACACACTCCAGTTAAATTACAACACACTCCAATCACATTACAACAAATTCCAGTTACATTACAACACACTCCAGTTATATTACAACACAGTCCAGTTACAATACAACACACTCAGTTACATTACAACAAATTCCAGTTGAATTACTACATTCTCCAGTTACCTTGCAACAAATTCCACTTACATTACAACAAACTCCAATTACATTACAACACACACCAGTTACATTACAACATACTCCAATTACATTACAACACACGCCAGTTATATTACAACACACTCCAGTTATATTACAACACACTCCTGTTACATTACAACACACTCCAGTTACTTTACAACACACTCCAGTTACATTACAACACACTCCAGTTACATTACAACAAACTCCAGTTACATTCCAACACACTCCAGTTACATTACAACAAATTCCATTTACAATACAACACACTCCAGTTACATTACAACACACTCCTGTTACATTACAACAAATTCCATTTACAATACAACACACTTCATTTACATTACAATATACACCAGTTACAATACAACACACTCCAGTTACATTCCAACACACTCCAGTTACATTACAACAAATTCCATTTACAATACTACATACTCCATTTACATTACAACTTACACCACTTACATTACAACACTCTCCAGTTACATTACAACACACTGCATTTACATTACAACACACTCCAGATAAATTACAACACACTCCAATTATATTACAACAAATTCCAGTTACATTACAACAAACTCCATTTATATTACAACACACTCCAGTTACATTACAACATACTCCAATTACATTACAACACACTCCAGTTATATTACAACACACTCAAGTTATATTACAACACACTCCTGTTACATTATAACACACTCCAGTTACTTTACAACACACTCCAGTTACATTACAACACACTCCAGTTACATTATAATGCACTACAGTTACATTGTAACAGAATCCATGTAAATTACAACACACTCCAGTTAGAATACAACAAACTCCAGTTACATTACAACAAACTCCAGATACATTACAAGACACTCCAGTTACATTACAACATAGAGCAGTTACAATACAACACACTCCAGTTACATTCCAAAGGACTCTAGTTACGTTACAAGAAATTCCATTTACAATGCTTACACACTCCATTTACATTACGACATACACCAGTTAAATTACAACAAATTCCAGTTACATTACAACACACTCCAGTTATATTACAACACACTCCAATTATATTGCAACAAATTCCAGTTACATTACAACAAACTCCAGTTATATTACAACACACTCCAGTTACTTTACAACACACTCCAGTTACATTCCAACACACTCCAGTTACGTTACAACACACTCCAGTTACAGTACAACGCTCTCCAGTTACATTACAACACACACCAGTTACTTTACAACACCATGCAGTTACTTTACAACACACTCCAGTTACATTACAACACACTGCAGTTACATTACAACACACTCCAGTTAAATTACAACACTCTCCAATCACATTACAACAAATTCCAGTTACATTACAACAAATTCCAGTTGAATTACTACAAACTCCAGTTACATTACAGCGCACTCCAATTACATTACAACACACTCCAGTTTCATTACAACACACTGCAGTTACATTACAACACACTCCAGTTACTTTACAACACACACCAGTTACATTGCAACAGAATCCAGATATATAGAAACAAACTCCAGTTACATTACAACACACACCAGTTACTTTACAACACCATGCAGTTAATTTACAACACACTCGTTACATTACAACACACTGCAGTTACATTACAACACACTCCAGTTAAATTACAACACACTCCAATTAAATTACAACAAATTCCAGTTACATTACAAGACACTCCAGTTACATTACAACATACTCAAGTTACATTTCAACACACACCAGTTACATTACAACAAATTCCATTTACATTACAACATACACCAGTTTCATTACAACACACTCCTGTTACATTACAACAAATTCCATTTACAATACAACACACTCCATTTACATTACAATATACACCAGTTACAATACAACACACTCCAGTTACATTCCAACACACTCCAGTTACATTACAACAAATTCCATTTACAATACTACATACTCCATTTACATTACAACTTACACCACTTACATTACAACACTCTCCAGTTACATTACAACACACTGCATTTACATTACAACACAATCCAGATAAATTACAACAAACTCCAATTATATTACAACAAATTCCAGTTACATTACAACAAACTCCATTTATATTACAACACACTCCAGTTACATTACAACATACTCCAATTACATTACAACACACTCCAGTTATATTACAACACACTCAAGTTATATTACAACACACTCCTGTTACATTACAACACACTCCAGTTACTTTACAACACACTCCAGTTACATTACAACACACTCCAGTTACATTATAATGCACTACAGTTACATTGTAACAGAATCCATGTAAATTACAACACACTCCAGTTAGAATACAACAAACTCCAGTTACATTACAAGACAGTCCAGTTACATTACACCACACTCCAGTTACATTACAACAAACTCCAGATACATTTCAAGACACTCCAGTTACATTACAACATAGAGCAGTTACAATACAACACACTCCAGTTACATTCCAAAGGACTCCAGTTACGTTACAAGAAATTCCATTTACAATGCTTACACACTCCATTTACATTACGACATACACCAGTTAAATTACAACAAATTCCAGTTACATTACAACACACTCCAGTTATATTACAACACACTCCAGTTACATTACAACATAATCCAGTTACTTTACAACACATTCCAGTTACATTGCAACAGACTCCAGATATATAGAAATAAACTCCAGGTACATTACAACACACTCCAGTTGCATTACAACAAATTCCAGTTACATTGCAACAAACTCCAGTTACATTACAACAACTTCCACTTACACAACACACTCCAATTACTTTACAAGAAATTCCAATTACACGACAACACACTCCAGTTACAGTACATCAAATTCCATTTACATTACAACAAACTACAATTACATTACAACACACTGCATTTACATTGCAACACACTCCAGTTGCGTTACAACACACTCCAGACACAGTACAACGCTCCCCAGTTACATTACAACATACACCAGTTACTTTACAACACCATGCAGTTACTTTACAACACACTCCAGTTACATTACAACACACTGCATTTACATTACAACACACTCCAGTTAAATTACAACACACTCCAATTATATTACAACAAATTCCAGTTACATTACAACAAACTCCAGTTATATTACAACACACTCCAGTTACATTACAACATACTCCAGTTACTTTACAACACACTCCAGTTACATTCCAACACACTCCAGTTACGTTACAACACACTCCAGTTACAGTACAACGCTCTCCAGTTACATTACAACACACACCAGTTACTTTACAACACCATGCAGTTACTTTACAATACACTCCAGTTACATTACAACACACTGCAGTTACATTACAACACACTCCAGTTAAATTACGACACACTCCAATCACATTACAACAAATTCCAGTTACATTACAACACACTCCAGTTATATTACAACACGGTCCAGTTACAATACAACATACCCCAGTTACATTACAACAAATTCCAGTTCAATTACTACAAACTCCAGTTACATTACAGCGCACTCCAATTACATTACAACACACTCCAGTTTCATTACAACACACTGCAGTTACATTACAACACACTCCAGTTACTTTACAACACACACCAGTTACATTGCAACAGAATCCAGATATATAGAAACAAACTCCAGTTACATTACAACACACACCAGTTACTTTACAACACCATGCAGTTACTTTACAACACACTCCAGTTACATTACAACACACTGCAGTTACATTACAACACACTCCAGTTAAATTACAACACACTCCAATTACATTACAACAAATTCCAGTTACATTACAACACACTCCAGTTATATTACAACACAATCCAGTTACATTACAACACACTCCAGTTACATTACAACTAATTCCAGTTAAATTACTACATACGCCAGTTACATTACAGTGCTCTCCAAATACATGACAACACACTCCAGTTTCATTACAACACACTGCAGTTACAATACAACACACTCCAGTTACTTTACAACACACACCAGTTACATTGCAACAGAATCCAGATATATAGAAACAAACCCCAGTTACATTACAACACACTCCAGTTACATTACAAAAAATTCCAGTTACATTACAACAAACTCCAGTTACATTACAACAAATTCCACTTACACTACAACACACTCCAATTACATGACAACAAATTCCACGTACACGACAACACATTCCAGTTATATTACAACAAATTCTACTTACATTACAACAAACTCCAATTACATTACAACATACTCCAGTAATATTACAACACACTCAAGTTATATTACAACACACTCCTGTTACATTACAACACACTCCAGTTACTTTACAACACCCTCCAGTTACATGACAACACACTCCAGTTACATTGTAACAGAATCCAGGTAAATTACAACACACTCCAGTTAGATTACAACACACTCCAGTTGCATTACAACAAATTCCCGTTAAATTACAACACACTCCAGTTACATTACAGCGCATTCCAATTACATTACAACATACTCCAGTTTCATTACAACACACTGCAGTTACATTACAACACACTAGAGTTACATTACAACACACTCCAGATATATTACAAGACACTCCAGTTACATTACAACACACTCTAGTTACATTTCAACAAACACCAGTTACATTGCAACAAATTCCATTTACATTACAACATACACCAGTTACATTACAACACACTCCAGTTACATTACAACACACTCCTGTTATATTACAACACAGTCCAGTTACAATGCAACATACTCCAGTTATATTACAA
This sequence comes from Somniosus microcephalus, assembly GCF_052327205.1. NCBI lineage: Eukaryota > Metazoa > Chordata > Chondrichthyes > Squaliformes > Somniosidae > Somniosus > Somniosus microcephalus. The sequence continues at coordinate 75,980,538 of NC_141004.1, forward strand.
CAAAGTCCAGTTACAATACAACGCACTCCAGTTTCATTACAACACACTGCAGTTACATTACAACACACTAGAGTTACATTACAACACACTCCAGATATATTACAAGACACTCCAGTTACATTTTAACAAATTCCATTTACAATACAATACACTCCATTTACATTACAACATACACCAGTTACATTACAACACACTCCAGTTACATTACAACACACTCCAGTTACATTACAACACACTCCTGCTATATTACAACACAGTCCAGTTACAATACAACATACTCCAGTTATATTACAACAAAGTCCAGTTACAATACAACACACTCCAGTTACATTACAACAAATTCCAGTTCAATTACTACATACTCCAGTTACATTACAGCGCACTCCAATTACATTACAACACACTCCAGTTTCATTACAACACACTGCAGTTACATTACAACACACTCCATTTACTTTACAACACACACCAGTTACATTGCAACAGAATCCAGATATATAGAAACAAACTCCAGTTACATTACAACACACTCCAGTTACATTGCAACAAATTCCAGTTACATTACAACAAACTCCAGTTACATTACAACAAATTCCACTACATTACAACAAACTCCAATTACGTTAGAACACACACCAGTTACATTACAACATACTCCAATTACATTACAACGCCAGTTATATTACAACTCACTCCAGTTATATTACAACACAGTCCAGTTACAATACAACACACTCCAGTTATATTACAACAAAGTCCAGTTACAATACAACACACTCCAGTTACATTACAACAAATTCCAGTTCAATTACTACATACTCCAGTTACATTACAGCGCACTCCAATTACATTACAACGCACTCCAGTTTCATTACAACACACACCAGTTACATTACAACATACTCCAATTACATTACAACACACTCCTGTTACATTACAACAAATTCCATTTACAATACAACACACTCCATTTACATTACAATATACACCAGTTACAATACAACACACTCCAGTTACATTCCAACACACTCCAGTTACATTACAACAAATTCCATTTACAATACTACATACTCCATTTACATTACAACTTACACCACTTACATTACAACACTCTCCAGTTACATTACAACACACTGCATTTACATTACAACACACTCCAGATAAATTACAACACACTCCAATTATATTACAACAAATTCCAGTTACATTACAACAAACTCCATTTATATTACAACACACTCCAGTTACATTACAACATACTCCAATTACATTACAACACACTCCAGTTATATTACAACACACTCAAGTTATATTACAACACACTCCTGTTACATTATAACACACTCCAGTTACTTTACAACACACTCCAGTTACATTACAACACACTCCAGTTACATTATGATGCACTACAGTTACATTGTAACAGAATCCATTTAAATTACAACACACTCCAGTTAGAATACAACAAACTCCAGTTACATTACAAGACAGTCCAGTTACATTACACCACACTCCAGTTGCATTACAACAAACTCCAGATACATTACAAGACACTCCAGTTACATTACAACATAGAGCAGTTACAATACAACACACTCCAGTTACATTCCAAAGGACTCCAGTTACGTTACAAGAAATTCCATTTACAATGCTTACACACTCCATTTACATTACGACAGACACCAGTTAAATTACAACAAATTCCAGTTATATTACAACACACTCCAGTAATATTACAACACACTCCAGTTACATTACAACGTAATCCAGTTACTTTACAACACACTCCAGTTACATTGCAACAGACTCCAGATATATAGAAATAAACTCCAGGTACATTACAACACACTCCAATTGCATTACAACAAATTCCAGTTACATTGCAACAAACTCCAGTTACATTACAACAACTTTCACTTACACAACACACTCCAATTACTTTACAAGAAATTCCAATTACACGACAACACACTCCAGTTACAGTACATCAAATTCCATTTATATTACAAGAAACTACAATTACATTACAACACACTGCATTTACATTACAACACACTCCAGTTGCGTTACAACACACTCCAGATACAGTACAACGCTCCCCAGTTACATTACAACATACACCAGTTACTTTACAACACCATGCAGTTACTTTACAACACACTCCAGTTACATTACAACACACTCCAGTTAAATTACAACACACTCCAATTATATTGCAACAAATTCCAGTTACATTACAACAAACTCCAGTTATATTACAACACACTCCAGTTACATTACAACATACTCCAGTTACTTTACAACACACTCCAGTTACATTCCAACACACTCCAGTTACGTTACAACACACTCCAGTTACAGTACAACGCTCTCCAGTTACATTACAACACACACCAGTTACTTTACAACACCATGCAGTTACTTTACAACACACTCCAGTTACATTACAACACACTGCAGTTACATTACAACACACTCCAGTTAAATTACAACACACTCCAATCACATTACAACAAATTCCAGTTACATTACAACACACTCCAGTTATATTACAACACAGTCCAGTTACAATACAACACACTCCAGTTACATAGATACATAGAAGATAGGAGCAGGAGTAGGCCATTCGGCCCTTCGTGCCTGCTCCGCCATTCGATGAGATCATGGCTGATCCTTTAATTCAGTATCCCGTCCCCGCCTTCTCTCCGTAACCCTTAACCCCTTTTGCCCGTAGAAATATATCTAATTCCCTCTTAAATATATTTAATGAGCTGGCGTACACTGCCCTCTGTGGCAATGAGTTCCACAGGTTCACCACTCTCTGAGTGAAGAAATTCCCCCTCATCTCTGTCCTAAATGGTTTAGCCCTTATCCTTAAATTATGTCCTCTAGTTCTGTTCTCACCCGCCAAGGGAAACATTCCTTCTGCATCCAGTCTGTCTAGACCTGTCAGAATTTTATACACTTCTATGAGGTCCCCTCTCAATCTTCTAAACTCCAGTGTGTACATCCCTAAACTACATAGTCTCTCCTCATAGGTCATTCCCGCCATTCCTGGTATCAGCCTGGTGAATCGCCGCTGCACCCCCTCCATGGTTACATTACAACAATGGTTACATTACAACAAATTCCAGTTCAATTACTACAAACTCCAGTTACATTACAGCGCACTCCAATTACATTACAACACACTCCAGTTTCATTACAACACACTGCAGTTACATTACAACACACTCCAGTTACTTTACAACACACACCAGTTACATTGCAACAGAATCCAGATATATAGAAACAAACTCCAGTTACATTACAACACACACCAGTTACTTTACAACACCATGCAGTTACTTTACAACACACTCGTTACATTACAACACACTGCAGTTACATTACAACACACTCCAGTTAAATTACAACACACTCCAATTAAATTACAACAAATTCCAGTTACATTACAAGACACTCCAGTTACATTACAACATACTCAAGTTACATTTCAACACACACCAGTTACATTACAACAAATTCCATTTACATTACAACATACACCAGTTTCATTACAACACACTCCAGTTACATTACAACACACTCCTGTTACATTACAACAAATTCCATTTACAATACAACACACTCCATTTTCATTACAATATACACCAGTTACAATACAACACACTCCAGTTACATTCCAACACACTCCAGTTACATTACAACAAATTCCATTTACAATACTACATACTCCATTTACATTACAACTTACACCACTTACATTACAACACTCTCCAGTTACATTACAACACACTGCATTTACATTACAACACAATCCAGATAAATTACAACAAACTCCAATTATATTACAACAAATTCCAGTTACATTACAACAAACTCCATTTATATTACAACACACTCCAGTTACATTACAACATACTCCAATTACATTACAACACACTCCAGTTATATTACAACACACTCAAGTTATATTACAACACACTCCTGTTACATTACAACACACTCCAGTTACTTTACAACACACTCCAGTTACATTACAACACACTCCAGTTACATTATAATGCACTACAGTTACATTGTAACAGAATCCATGTAAATTACAACACACTCCAGTTAGAATACAACAAACTCCAGTTACATTACAAGACAGTCCAGTTACATTACACCACACTCCAGTTACATTACAACAAACTCCAGATACATTTCAAGACACTCCAGTTACATTACAACATAGAGCAGTTACAATACAACACACTCCAGTTACATTCCAAAGGACTCCAGTAACGTTACAAGAAATTCCATTTACAATGCTTACACACTCCATTTACATTACGACATACACCAGTTAAATTACAACAAATTCCAGTTACATTACAACACACTCCAGTTATATTACAACACACTCCAGTTACATTACAACATAATCCAGTTACTTTACAACACACTCCAGTTACATTGCAACAGACTCCAGATATATAGAAATAAACTCCAGGTACATTACAACACACTCCAGTTGCATTACAAAAAATTCCAGTTACATTGCAACAAACTCCAGTTACATTACAACAACTTCCACTTACACAACACACTCCAATTACTTTACAAGAAATTCCAATTACACGACAACACACTCCAGTTACAGTACATCAAATTCCATTTACATTACAACAAACTACAATTACATTACAACACACTGCATTTACATTACAACACACTCCAGTTGCGTTACAACACACTCCAGATACAGTACAACGCTCCCCAGTTACATTACAACATACACCAGTTACTTTACAACACCATGCAGTTACTTTACAACACACTCCAGTTACATTACAACACACTGCATTTACATTACAACACACTCCAGTTAAATTACAACACACTCCAATTATATTACAACAAATTCCAGTTACATTACAACAAACTCCAGTTATATTACAACACACTCCAGTTACATTACAACATACTCCAGTTACTTTACAACACACTCCAGTTACATTCCAACACACTCCAGTTACGTTACAACACACTCCAGTTACAGTACAACGCTCTCCAGTTACATTACAACACACACCAGTTACTTTACAACACCATGCAGTTACTTTACAACACACTCCAGTTACATTACAACACACTGCAGTTACATTACAACACACTCCAGTTAAATTACAACACACTCCAATCACATTACAACAAATTCCAGTTACATTACAACACACTCCAGTTATATTACAACACAGTCCAGTTACAATACAACACACTCCAGTTACATTACAACAAATTCCAGTTCAATTACTACAAACTCCAGTTACATTACAGCGCACTCCAATTACATTACAACACACTCCAGTTTCATTACAACACACTGCAGTTACATTACAACACACTCCAGTTACTTTACAACACACACCAGTTACATTGCAACAGAATCCAGATATATAGAAACAAACTCCAGTTACATTACAACACACACCAGTTACTTTACAACACCATGCAGTTACTTTACAACACACTCGTTACATTACAACACACTGCAGTTACATTACAACACACTCCAGTTAAATTACAACACACTCCAATTAAATTACAACAAATTCCAGTTACATTACAAGACACTCCAGTTACATTACAACATACTCAAGTTACATTTCAACACACACCAGTTACATTACAACAAATTCCATTTACATTACAACATACACCAGTTTCATTACAACACACTCCAGTTACATTACAACACACTCCTGTTACATTACAACAAATTCCATTTACAATACAACACACTCCATTTACATTACAATATACACCAGTTACAATACAACACACTCCAGTTACATTCCAACACACTCCAGTTACATTACAACAAATTCCATTTACAATACTACATACTCCATTTACATTACAACTTACACCACTTACATTACAACACTCTCCAGTTACATTACAACACACTGCATTTACATTACAACACAATCCAGATAAATTACAACAAACTCCAATTATATTACAACAAATTCCAGTTACATTACAACAAACTCCATTTATATTACAACACACTCCAGTTACATTACAACATACTCCAATTACATTACAACACACTCCAGTTATATTACAACACACTCAAGTTATATTACAACACACTCCTGTTACATTACAACACACTCCAGTTACTTTACAACACACTCCAGTTACATTACAACACACTCCAGTTACATTATAATGCACTACAGTTACATTGTAACAGAATCCATGTAAATTACAACACACTCCAGTTAGAATACAACAAACTCCAGTTACATTACAAGACAGTCCAGTTACATTACACCACACTCCAGTTACATTACAACAAACTCCAGATACATTTCAAGACACTCCAGTTACATTACAACATAGAGCAGTTACAATACAACACACTCCAGTTACATTCCAAAGGACTCCAGTTACGTTACAAGAAATTCCATTTACAATGCTTACACACTCCATTTACATTACGACATACACCAGTTAAATTACAACAAATTCCAGTTACATTACAACACACTCCAGTTATATTACAACACACTCCAGTTACATTACAACATAATCCAGTTACTTTACAACACACTCCAGTTACATTGCAACAGACTCCAGATATATAGAAATAAACTCCAGGTACATTACAACACACTCCAGTTGCATTACAACAAATTCCAGTTACATTGCAACAAACTCCAGTTACATTACAACAACTTCCACTTACACAACACACTCCAATTACTTTACAAGAAATTCCAATTACACGACAACACACTCCAGTTACAGTACATCAAATTCCATTTACATTACAACAAACTACAATTACATTACAACACACTGCATTTACATTACAACACACTCCAGTTGCGTTACAACACACTCCAGATACAGTACAACGCTCCCCAGTTACATTACAACATACACCAGTTACTTTACAACACCATGCAGTTACTTTACAACACACTCCAGTTACATTACAACACACTGCATTTACATTACAACACACTCCAGTTAAATTACAACACACTCCAATTATATTACAACAAATTCCAGTTACATTACAACAAACTCCAGTTATATTACAACACACTCCAGTTACATTACAACATACTCCAGTTACTTTACAACACACTCCAGTTACATTCCAACACACTCCAGTTACGTTACAACACACTCCAGTTACAGTACAACGCTCTCCAGTTACATTACAACACACACCAGTTACTTTACAACACCATGCAGTTACTTTACAACACACTCCAGTTACATTACAACACACTGCAGTTACATTACAACACACTCCAGTTAAATTACAACACACTCCAATCACATTACAACAAATTCCAGTTACATTACAACACACTCCAGTTACATTACAACAAATTCCAGTTCAATTACTACAAACTCCAGTTACATTACAGCGCACTCCAATTACATTACAACACACTCCAGTTTCATTACAACACACTGCAGTTACATTGCAACACACTCCAGTTACTTTACAACACACACCAGTTACATTGCAACAGAATCCAGATATATAGAAACAAACTCCAGTTACATTACAACACACACCAGTTGCTTTACAACACCATGCAGTTACTTTACAACACACTCCAGTTACATTACAACACACTGCAGTTACATTACAACACACTCCAGTTAAATTACAACACACTCCAATCACATTACAACAAATTCCAGTTACATTACAACACACTCCAGTTATATTACAACACAGTCCAGTTACAATACAACACACTCAGTTACATTACAACAAATTCCAGTTCAATTACTACATTCTCCAGTTACCTTGCAACAAATTCCACTTACATTACAACAAACTCCAATTACATTACAACACACACCAGTTACATTACAACATACTCCAATTACATTACAACACACGCCAGTTATATTACAACACACTCCAGTTATATTACAACACACTCCTGTTACATTACAACACACTCCAGTTACTTTACAACACACTCCAGTTACATTACAACACACTCCAGTTACATTACAACAAACTCCAGTTACATTCCAACACACTCCAGTTACATTACAACAAATTCCATTTACAATACAACACACTCCAGTTACATTACAACACACTCCTGTTACATTACAACAAATTCCATTTACAATACAACACACTTCATTTACATTACAATATACACCAGTTACAATACAACACACTCCAGTTACATTCCAACACACTCCAGTTACATTACAACAAATTCCATTTACAATACTACATACTCCATTTACATTACAACTTACACCACTTACATTACAACACTCTCCAGTTACATTACAACACACTGCATTTACATTACAACACACTCCAGATAAATTACAACACACTCCAATTATATTACAACAAATTCCAGTTACATTACAACAAACTCCATTTATATTACAACACACTCCAGTTACATTACAACATACTCCAATTACATTACAACACACTCCAGTTATATTACAACACACTCAAGTTATATTACAACACACTCCTGTTACATTATAACACACTCCAGTTACTTTACAACACACTCCAGTTACATTACAACACACTCCAGTTACATTATAATGCACTACAGTTACATTGTAACAGAATCCATGTAAATTACAACACACTCCAGTTAGAATACAACAAACTCCAGTTACATTACAAGACAGTCCAGTTACATTACACCACACTCCAGTTACATTACAACAATCTCCAGATACATTACAAGACACTCCAGTTACATTACAACATAGAGCAGTAACAATACAACACACTCCAGTTACATTCCAAAGGACTCCAGTTACGTTACAAGAAATTCCATTTACAATGCTTACACACTCCATTTACATTACGACATACACCAGTTAAATTACAACAAATTCCAGTTACATTACAACACACTCCAGTTATATTACAACACACTCCAATTATATTGCAACAAATTCCAGTTACATTACAACAAACTCCAGTTATATTACAACACACTCCAGTTACTTTACAACACACTCCAGTTACATTCCAACACACTCCAGTTACGTTACAACACACTCCAGTTACAGTACAACGCTCTCCAGTTACATTACAACACACACCAGTTACTTTACAACACCATGCAGTTACTTTACAACACACTCCAGTTACATTACAACACACTGCAGTTACATTACAACACACTCCAGTTAAATTACAACACTCTCCAATCACATTACAACAAATTCCAGTTACATTACAACACACTCCAGTTATATTACAACACAGTCCAGTTACAATACAACACACTCCAGTTACATTACAACAAATTCCAGTTGAATTACTACAAACTCCAGTTACATTACAGCGCACTCCAATTACATTACAACACACTCCAGTTTCATTACAACACACTGCAGTTACATTACAACACACTCCAGTTACTTTACAACACACACCAGTTACATTGCAACAGAATCCAGATATATAGAAACAAACTCCAGTTACATTACAACACACACCAGTTACTTTACAACACCATGCAGTTACTTTACAACACACTCGTTACATTACAACACACTGCAGTTACATTACAACACACTCCAGTTAAATTACAACACACTCCAATTAAATTACAACAAATTCCAGTTACATTACAAGACACTCCAGTTACATTACAACATACTCAAGTTACATTTCAACACACACCAGTTACATTACAACAAATTCCATTTACATTACAACATACACCAGTTTCATTACAACACACTCCAGTTACATTACAACACACTCCTGTTACATTACAACAAATTCCATTTACAATACAACACACTCCATTTACATTACAATATACACCAGTTACAATACAACACACTCCAGTTACATTCCAACACACTCCAGTTACATTACAACAAATTCCATTTACAATACTACATACTCCATTTACATTACAACTTACACCACTTACATTACAACACTCTCCAGTTACATTACAACACACTGCATTTACATTACAACACAATCCAGATAAATTACAACAAACTCCAATTATATTACAACAAATTCCAGTTACATTACAACAAACTCCATTTATATTACAACACACTCCAGTTACATTACAACATACTCCAATTACATTACAACACACTCCAGTTATATTACAACACACTCAAGTTATATTACAACACACTCCTGTTACATTACAACACACTCCAGTTACTTTACAACACACTCCAGTTACATTACAACACACTCCAGTTACATTATAATGCACTACAGTTACATTGTAACAGAATCCATGTAAATTACAACACACTCCAGTTAGAATACAACAAACTCCAGTTACATTACAAGACAGTCCAGTTACATTACACCACATTCCAGTTACATTACAACAAACTCCAGATACATTTCAAGACACTCCAGTTATATTACAACATAGAGCAGTTACAATACAACACACTCCAGTTACATTCCAAAGGACTCCAGTTACGTTACAAGAAATTCCATTTACAATGCTTACACACTCCATTTACATTACGACATACACCAGTTAAATTACAACAAATTCCAGTTACATTACAACACACTCCAGTTATATTACAACACACTCCAGTTACATTACAACATAATCCAGTTACTTTACAACACACTCCAGTTACATTGCAACAGACTCCAGATATATAGAAATAAACTCCAGGTACATTACAACACACTCCAGTTGCATTACAACAAATTCCAGTTACATTGCAACAAACTCCAGTTACATTACAACAACTTCCACTTACACAACACACTCCAATTACTTTACAAGAAATTCCAATTACACGACAACACACTCCAGTTACAGTACATCAAATTCCATTTACATTACAACAAACTACAATTACATTACAACACACTGCATTTACATTGCAACACACTCCAGTTGCGTTACAACACACTCCAGACACAGTACAACGCTCCCCAGTTACATTACAACATACACCAGTTACTTTACAACACCATGCAGTTACTTTACAACACACTCCAGTTACATTACAACACACTGCATTTACATTACAACACACTCCAGTTAAATTACAACACACTCGAATTATATTACAACAAATTCCAGTTACATTACAACAAACTCCAGTTATATTACAACGCACTCCAGTTACATTACAACATACTCCAGTTACTTTACAACACACTCCAGTTACATTCCAACACACTCCAGTTACGTTACAACACACTCCAGTTACAGTACAACGCTCTCCAGTTACATTACAACACACACCAGTTACTTTACAACACCATGCAGTTACTTTACAATACACTCCAGTTACATTACAACACACTGCAGTAACATTACAACACACTCCAGTTAAATTACAACACACTCCAATCACATTACAACAAATTCCAGTTACATTACAACACACTCCAGTTATATTACAACACGGTCCAGTTACAATACAACATACTCCAGTTACATTACAACAAATTCCAGTTCAATTACTACAAACTCCAGTTACATTACAGCGCACTCCAATTACATTACAACACACTCCAGTTTCATTACAACACACTGCAGTTACATTACAACACACTCCAGTTACTTTACAACACACACCAGTTACATTGCAACAGAATCCAGATATATAGAAACAAACTCCAGTTACATTACAACACACACCAGTTACTTTACAACACCATGCAGTTACTTTACAACACACTCCAGTTACATTACAACACACTGCAGTTACATTACAACACACTCCAGTTAAATTACAACACACTCCAATCACATTACAACAAATTCCAGTTACATTACAATACACTCCAGTTATATTACAACACAGTCCAGTTACAATACAACACACTCAGTTACATTACAACAAATTCCAGTTCAATTACTACATACTCCAGTTACCTTGCAACAAATTCCACTTACATTACAACAAACTCCAATTACATTACCACACACACCAGTTACATTACAACATACTCCAATTACATTACAACACACGCCAGTTATATTACAACACACTCCAGTTATATTACAACACACTCCTGTTACATTACAACACACTCCAGTTACTTTACAACACACTCCAGTTACATGACAACACACTCCAGTTACATTACAACAAACTCCAGTTACATTCCAACACACTCCAGTTACATTACAACAAATTCCATTTACAATACAACACACTCCAGCTACATTACAACACACTCCTGTTACATTACAACAAATTCCATTTACAATACAACACACTTCATTTACATTACAATATACACCAGTTACAATACAACACACTCCAGTTACATTCCAACACACTCCAGTTACATTACAACAAATTCCATTTACAATACTACATACTCCATTTACATTACAACTTACACCACTTACATTACAACACTCTCCAGTTACATTACAACACACTGCATTTACATTATAACACACTCCAGATAAATTACAACACACTCCAATTATATTACAACAAATTCCAGTTACATTACAACAAACTCCATTTATATTACAACACACTCCAGTTACATTACAACATACTCCAATTACATTACAACACACTCCAGTTATATTACAACACACTCAAGTTATATTACAACACACTCCTGTTACATTATAACACACTCCAGTTACTTTACAACACACTCCAGTTACATTACAACACACTCCAGTTACATTATAATGCACTACAGTTACATTGTAACAGAATCCATGTAAATTACAACACACTCCAGTTAGAATACAACAAACTCCAGTTACATTACAAGACAGTCCAGTTACATTACACCACACTCCAGTTACATTACAACAAACTCCAGATACATTACAAGACACTCCAGTTACATTACAACATAGAGCAGTTACAATACAACACACTCCAGTTACATTCCAAAGGACTCCAGTTACGTTACAAGAAATTCCATTTACAATGCTTACACACTCCATTTACATTACGACATACACCAGTTAAATTACAACAAATTCCAGTTACATTACAACACACTCCAGTTATATTACAACACACTCCAGTTACATTACAACATAATCCAGTTACTTTACAACACACTCCAGTTACATTGCAACAGACTCCAGATATATAGAAATAAACCCCAGGTACATTACAACACACTCCAGTTGCAATACAACAAATTCCAGTTACATTGCAACAAACTCCAGTTACATTACAACAACTTCCACTTACACAACACACTCCAATTACTTTACAAGAAATTCCAATTACACGACAACACACTCCAGTTACAGTACATCAAATTCCATTTACATTACAAGAAACTACAATTACATTACAACACACTGCATTTACATTACAACACACTCCAGTTGCGTTACAACACACTCCAGATACAGTACAACGCTCCCCAGTTACATTACAACATACACCAGTTACTTTACAACACCATGCAGTTACTTTACAACACACTCCAGTTAAATTACAACACACTCCAATCACATTACAACAAATTCCAGTTACATTACAACACACTCCAGTTATATTACAACACAGTCCAGTTACAATACAACACACTCCAGTTACATTACAACAAATTCCAGTTCAATTACTACAAACTCCAGTTACATTACAGCGCACTCCAATTACATTACAACACACTCCAGTTTCATTACAACACACTGCAGTTACATTACAACACACTCCAGTTACTTTACAACACACACCAGTTACATTGCAACAGAATCCAGATATATAGAAACAAACTCCAGTTACATTACAACACACACCAGTTACTTTACAACACCATGCAGTTACTTTACAACACACTCGTTACATTACAACACACTGCAGTTACATTACAACACACTCCAGTTAAATTACAACACACTCCAATTAAATTACAACAAATTCCAGTTACATTACAAGACACTCCAGTTACATTACAACATACTCAAGTTACATTTCAACACACACCAGTTACATTACAACAAATTCCATTTACATTACAACATACACCAGTTTCATTACAACACACTCCAGTTACATTACAACACACTCCTGTTACATTACAACAAATTCCATTTACAATACAACACACTCCATTTACATTACAATATACACCAGTTACAATACAACACACTCCAGTTACATTCCAACACACTCCAGTTACATTACAACAAATTCCATTTACAATACTACATACTCCATTTACATTACAACTTACACCACTTACATTACAACACTCTCCAGTTACATTACAACACACTGCATTTACATTACAACACAATCCAGATAAATTACAACAAACTCCAATTATATTACAACAAATTCCAGTTACATTACAACAAACTCCATTTATATTACAACACACTCCAGTTACATTACAACATACTCCAATTACATTACAACACACTCCAGTTATATTACAACACACTCAAGTTATATTACAACACACTCCTGTTACATTACAACACACTCCAGTTACTTTACAACACACTCCAGTTACATTACAACACACTCCAGTTACATTATAATGCACTACAGTTACATTGTAACAGAATCCATGTAAATTACAACACACTCCAGTTAGAATACAACAAACTCCAGTTACATTACAAGACAGTCCAGTTACATTACACCACACTCCAGTTACATTACAACAAACTCCAGATACATTTCAAGACACTCCAGTTACATTACAACATAGAGCAGTTACAATACAACACACTCCAGTTACATTCCAAAGGACTCCAGTTACGTTACAAGAAATTCCATTTACAATGCTTACACACTCCATTTACATTACGACATACACCAGTTAAATTACAACAAATTCCAGTTACATTACAACACACTCCAGTTATATTACAACACACTCCAGTTACATTACAACATAATCCAGTTACTTTACAACACACTCCAGTTACATTGCAACAGACTCCAGATATATAGAAATAAACTCCAGGTACATTACAACACACTCCAGTTGCATTACAACAAATTCCAGTTACATATCAACAAACTCCAGTTACATTACAACAACTTCCACTTACACAACACACTCCAATTACTTTACAAGAAATTCCAATTACACGACAACACACTCCAGTTACAGTACATCAAATTCCATTTACATTACAACAAACTACAATTACATTACAACACACTGCATTTACATTACAACACACTCCAGTTGCGTTACAACACACTCCAGATACAGTACAACGCTCCCCAGTTACATTACAACATACACCAGTTACTTTACAACACCATGCAGTTACTTTACAACACACTCCAGTTACATTACAACACACTGCATTTACATTACAACACACTCCAGTTAAATTACAACACACTCCAATTATATTACAACAAATTCCAGTTACATTACAACAAACTCCAGTTATATTACAACACACTCCAGTTACATTACAACATACTCCAGTTACTTTACAACACACTCCAGTTACATTCCAACACACTCCAGTTACGTTACAACACACTCCAGTTACAGTACAACGCTCTCCAGTTACATTACAACACACACCAGTTACTTTACAACACCATGCAGTTACTTTACAACACACTCCAGTTACATTACAACACACTGCAGCTACATTACACCACACTCCAGTTAAATTACAACACACTCCAATCACATTACAACAAATTCCAGTTACATTACAACACACTCCAGTTATATTACAACACAGTCCAGTTACAATACAACACACTCCAGTTACATTACAACAAATTCCAGTTCAATTACTACAAACTCCAGTTACATTACAGCGCACTCCAATTACATTACAACACACTCCAGTTTCATTACAACACACTGCAGTTACATTACAACACACTCCAGTTACTTTACAACACACACCAGTTACATTGCAACAGAATCCAGATATATAGAAACAAACTCCAGTTACATTACAACACACACCAGTTACTTTACAACACCATGCAGTTACTTTACAACACACTCGTTACATTACAACACACTGCAGTTACATTACAACACACTCCAGTTAAATTACAACACACTCCAATTAAATTACAACAAATTCCAGTTACATTACAAGACACTCCAGTTACATTACAACATACTCAAGTTACATTTCAACACACACCAGTTACATTACAACAAATTCCATTTACATTACAACATACACCAGTTTCATTACAACACACTCCAGTTACGTTACAACACACTCCTGTTACATTACAACAAATTCCATTTACAATACAACACTCTCCATTTACATTACAATATACACCAGTTACAATACAACACACTCCAGTTACATTCCAACACACTCCAGTTACATTACAACAAATTCCATTTACAATACTACATACTCCATTTACATTACAACTTACACCACTTACATTACAACACTCTCCAGTTACATTACAACACACTGCATTTACATTACAACACAATCCAGATAAATTACAACAAACTCCAATTATATTACAACAAATTCCAGTTACATTACAACAAACTCCATTTATATTACAACACACTCCAGTTACATTACAACATACTCCAATTACATTACAACACACTCCAGTTATATTACAACACACTCAAGTTATATTACAACACACTCCTGTTACATTACAACACACTCCAGTTACTTTACAACACACTCCAGTTACATTACAACACACTCCAGTTACATTATAATGCACTACAGTTACATTGTAACAGAATCCATGTAAATTACAACACACTCCAGTTAGAATACAACAAACTCCAGTTACATTACAAGACAGTCCAGTTACATTACACCACACTCCAGTTACATTACAACAAACTCCAGATACATTTCAAGACACTCCAGTTACATTACAACATAGAGCAGTTACAATACAACACACTCCAGTTACATTCCAAAGGACTCCAGTTACGTTACAAGAAATTCCATTTACAATGCTTACACACTCCATTTACATTACGACATACACCAGTTAAATTACAACAAATTCCAGTTACATTACAACACACTCCAGTTATATTACAACACACTCCAGTTACATTACAACATAATCCAGTTACTTTACAACACACTCCAGTTACATTGCAACAGACTCCAGATATATAGAAATAAACTCCAGGTACATTACAACACACTCCAGTTGCATTACAACAAATTCCAGTTACATTGCAACAAACTCCAGTTACATTACAACAACTTCCACTTACACAACACACTCCAATTACTTTACAAGAAAGTCCAATTACACGACAACACACTCCAGTTACAGTACATCAAATTCCATTTACATTACAACAAACTACAATTACATTACAACACACTGCATTTACATTACAACACACTCCAGTTGCGTTACAACACACTCCAGATACAGTACAACGCTCCCCAGTTACATTACAACATACACCAGTTACTTTACAACACCATGCAGTTACTTTACAACACACTCCAGTTACATTACAACACACTGCATTTACATTACAACACACTCCAGTTAAATTACAACACACTCCAATTATATTACAACAAATTCCAGTTACATTACAACAAACTCCAGTTATATTACAACACACTCCAGTTACATTACAACATACTCCAGTTACTTTACAACACACTCCAGTTACATTCCAACACACTCCAGTTACGTTACAACACACTCCAGTTACAGTACAACGCTCTCCAGTTACATTACAACACACACCAGTTACTTTACAACACCATGCAGTTACTTTACAACACACTCCAGTTACATTACAACACACTGCAGTTACATTACAACACACTCCAGTTAAATTACAACACACTCCAATCACATTACAACAAATTCCAGTTACATTACAACACACTCCAGTTATATTACAACACAGTCCAGTTACAATACAACACACTCCAGTTACATTACAACAAATTCCAGTTCAATTACTACAAACTCCAGTTACATTACAGCGCACTCCAATTACATTACAACACACTCCAGTTTCATTACAACACACTGCAGTTACATTACAACACACTCCAGTTACTTTGCAACACACACCAGTTACATTGCAACAGAATCCAGATATATAGAAACAAACTCCAGTTACATTACAACACACACCAGTTACTTTACAACACCATGCAGTTACTTTGCAACACACTCGTTACATTACAACACACTGCAGTTACATTACAACACACTCCAGTTAAATTACAACACACTCCAATTAAATTACAACAAATTCCAGTTACATTACAAGACACTCCAGTTACATTACAACACACACCAGTTACATTACAACAAATTCCATTTACATTACAACATACACCAGTTTCATTACAACACACTCCAGTTACATTCCAACACACTCCAGTTACATTACAACAAATTCCATTTACAATACTACATACTCCATTTACATTACAACTTACACCACTTACATTACAACACTCTCCAGTTACATTACAACACACCGCATTTAAATTACAACACAATCCAGATAAATTACAACAAACTCCAATTATATTACAACAAATTCCAGTTACATTACAACAAACTCCATTTATATTACAAAACACTCCAGTTACATTACAACATACTCCAATTACATTACAACACACTCCAGTTATATTACAACACACTCAAGTTATATTACAACACACTCCTGTTACATTACAACACACTCCAGTTAAATTACAACACACTCCAATCACATTACAACAAATTCCAGTTACATTACAATACACTCCAGTTATATTACAACACAGTCCAGTTACAATACAACACACTCAGTTACATTACAACAAATTCCAGTTCAATTACTACATACTCCAGTTACCTTGCAACAAATTCCACTTACATTACAACAAACTCCAATTACATTACCACACACACCAGTTACATTACAACATACTCCAATTACATTACAACACACGCCAGTTATATTACAACACACTCCAGTTATATTACAACACACTCCTGTTACATTACAACACACACCAGTTACTTTACAACACCATGCAGTTACTTTACAACACACTCGTTACATTACAACACACTGCAGTTACATTACAACACACTCCAGTTAAATTACAACACACTCCAATTAAATTACAACAAATTCCAGTTACATTACAAGACACTCCAGTTACATTACAACATACTCAAGTTACATTTCAACACACACCAGTTACATTACAACAAATTCCATTTACATTACAACATACACCAGTTTCATTACAACACACTCCAGTTACATTACAACACACTCCTGTTACATTACAACAAATTCCATTTACAATACAACACACTCCATTTACATTACAATATACACCAGTTACAATACAACACACTCCAGTTACATTCCAACACACTCCAGTTACATTACAACAAATTCCATTTACAATACTACATACTCCATTTACATTACAACTTACACCA
This sequence comes from Somniosus microcephalus, assembly GCF_052327205.1. Classification (NCBI taxonomy): domain Eukaryota; kingdom Metazoa; phylum Chordata; class Chondrichthyes; order Squaliformes; family Somniosidae; genus Somniosus; species Somniosus microcephalus. The sequence goes on from NC_141004.1 coordinate 75,999,960, forward strand.
CTTACATTACAACACTCTCCAGTTACATTACAACACACTGCATTTACATTACGACACAATCCAGATAAATTACAACAAACTCCAATTATATTACAACAAATTCCAGTTACATTACAACAAACTCCATTTATATTACAACACACTCCAGTTACATTACAACATACTCCAATTACATTACAACACACTCCAGTTATATTACAACACACTCAAGTTATATTACAACACACTCCTGTTACATTACAACACACTCCAGTTACTTTACAACACACTCCAGTTACATTACAACACACTCCAGTTACATTATAATGCACTACAGTTACATTGTAACAGAATCCATGTAAATTACAACACACTCCAGTTAGAATACAACAAACTCCAGTTACATTACAAGACAGTCCAGTTACATTACACCACACTCCAGTTACATTACAACAAACTCCAGATACATTTCAAGACACTCCAGTTACATTACAACATAGAGCAGTTACAATACAACACACTCCAGTTACATTCCAAAGGACTCCAGTTACGTTACAAGAAATTCCATTTACAATGCTTACACACTCCATTTACATTACGACATACACCAGTTAAATTACAACAAATTCCAGTTACATTACAACACACTCCAGTTATATTACAACACACTCCAGTTACATTACAACATAATCCAGTTACTTTACAACACACTCCAGTTACATTGCAACAGACTCCAGATATATAGAAATAAACTCCAGGTACATTACAACACACTCCAGTTGCATTACAACAAATTCCAGTTACATATCAACAAACTCCAGTTACATTACAACAACTTCCACTTACACAACACACTCCAATTACTTTACAAGAAATTCCAATTACACGACAACACACTCCAGTTACAGTACATCAAATTCCATTTACATTACAACAAACTACAATTACATTACAACACACTGCATTTACATTACAACACACTCCAGTTGCGTTACAACACACTCCAGATACAGTACAACGCTCCCCAGTTACATTACAACATACACCAGTTACTTTACAACACCATGCAGTTACTTTACAACACACTCCAGTTACATTACAACACACTGCATTTACATTACAACACACTCCAGTTAAATTACAACACACTCCAATTATATTACAACAAATTCCAGTTACATTACAACAAACTCCAGTTATATTACAACACACTCCAGTTACATTACAACATACTCCAGTTACTTTACAACACACTCCAGTTACATTCCAACACACTCCAGTTACGTTACAACACACTCCAGTTACAGTACAACGCTCTCCAGTTACATTACAACACACACCAGTTACTTTACAACACCATGCAGTTACTTTACAACACACTCCAGTTACATTACAACACACTGCAGCTACATTACACCACACTCCAGTTAAATTACAACACACTCCAATCACATTACAACAAATTCCAGTTACATTACAACACACTCCAGTTACATTACAACAAATTCCAGTTCAATTACTACAAACTCCAGTTACATTACAGCGCACTCCAATTACATTACAACACACTCCAGTTTCATTACAACACACTGCAGTTACATTACAACACACTCCAGTTACTTTACAACACACACCAGTTACATTGCAACAGAATCCAGATATATAGAAACAAACTCCAGTTACATTACAACACACACCAGTTACTTTACAACACCATGCAGTTACTTTACAACACACTCGTTACATTACAACACACTGCAGTTACATTACAACACACTCCAGTTAAATTACAACACACTCCAATTAAATTACAACAAATTCCAGTTACATTACAAGACACTCCAGTTACATTACAACATACTCAAGTTACATTTCAACACACACCAGTTACATTACAACAAATTCCATTTACATTACAACATACACCAGTTTCATTACAACACACTCCAGTTACGTTACAACACACTCCTGTTACATTACAACAAATTCCATTTACAATACAACACTCTCCATTTACATTACAATATACACCAGTTACAATACAACACACTCCAGTTACATTCCAACACACTCCAGTTACATTACAACAAATTCCATTTACAATACTACATACTCCATTTACATTACAACTTACACCACTTACATTACAACACTCTCCAGTTACATTACAACACACTGCATTTACATTACAACACAATCCAGATAAATTACAACAAACTCCAATTATATTACAACAAATTCCAGTTACATTACAACAAACTCCATTTATATTACAACACACTCCAGTTACATTACAACATACTCCAATTACATTACAACACACTCCAGTTATATTACAACACACTCAAGTTATATTACAACACACTCCTGTTACATTACAACACACTCCAGTTACTTTACAACACACTCCAGTTACATTACAACACACTCCAGTTACATTATAATGCACTACAGTTACATTGTAACAGAATCCATGTAAATTACAACACACTCCAGTTAGAATACAACAAACTCCAGTTACATTACAAGACAGTCCAGTTACATTACACCACACTCCAGTTACATTACAACAAACTCCAGATACATTTCAAGACACTCCAGTTACATTACAACATAGAGCAGTTACAATACAACACACTCCAGTTACATTCCAAAGGACTCCAGTTACGTTACAAGAAATTCCATTTACAATGCTTACACACTCCATTTACATTACGACATACACCAGTTAAATTACAACAAATTCCAGTTACATTACAACACACTCCAGTTATATTACAACACACTCCAGTTACATTACAACATAATCCAGTTACTTTACAACACACTCCAGTTACATTGCAACAGACTCCAGATATATAGAAATAAACTCCAGGTACATTACAACACACTCCAGTTGCATTACAACAAATTCCAGTTACATTGCAACAAACTCCAGTTACATTACAACAACTTCCACTTACACAACACACTCCAATTACTTTACAAGAAAGTCCAATTACACGACAACACACTCCAGTTACAGTACATCAAATTCCATTTACATTACAACAAACTACAATTACATTACAACACACTGCATTTACATTACAACACACTCCAGTTGCGTTACAACACACTCCAGATACAGTACAACGCTCCCCAGTTACATTACAACATACACCAGTTACTTTACAACACCATGCAGTTACTTTACAACACACTCCAGTTACATTACAACACACTGCATTTACATTACAACACACTCCAGTTAAATTACAACACACTCCAATTATATTACAACAAATTCCAGTTACATTACAACAAACTCCAGTTATATTACAACACACTCCAGTTACATTACAACATACTCCAGTTACTTTACAACACACTCCAGTTACATTCCAACACACTCCAGTTACGTTACAACACACTCCAGTTACAGTACAACGCTCTCCAGTTACATTACAACACACACCAGTTACTTTACAACACCATGCAGTTACTTTACAACACACTCCAGTTACATTACAACACACTGCAGTTACATTACAACACACTCCAGTTAAATTACAACACACTCCAATCACATTACAACAAATTCCAGTTACATTACAACACACTCCAGTTATATTACAACACAGTCCAGTTACAATACAACACACTCCAGTTACATTACAACAAATTCCAGTTCAATTACTACAAACTCCAGTTACATTACAGCGCACTCCAATTACATTACAACACACTCCAGTTTCATTACAACACACTGCAGTTACATTACAACACACTCCAGTTACTTTGCAACACACACCAGTTACATTGCAACAGAATCCAGATATATAGAAACAAACTCCAGTTACATTACAACACACACCAGTTACTTTACAACACCATGCAGTTACTTTGCAACACACTCGTTACATTACAACACACTGCAGTTACATTACAACACACTCCAGTTAAATTACAACACACTCCAATTAAATTACAACAAATTCCAGTTACATTACAAGACACTCCAGTTACATTACAACATACTCAAGTTACATTTCAACACACACCAGTTACATTACAACAAATTCCATTTACATTACAACATACACCAGTTTCATTACAACACACTCCAGTTACATTACAACACACTCCTGTTACATTACAACAAATTCCATTTACAATACAACACACTCCATTTACATTACAATATACACCAGTTACAATACAACACACTCCAGTTACATTCCAACACACTCCAGTTACATTACAACAAATTCCATTTACAATACTACATACTCCATTTACATTACAACTTACACCACTTACATTACAACACTCTCCAGTTACATTACAACACACCGCATTTAAATTACAACACAATCCAGATAAATTACAACAAACTCCAATTATATTACAACAAATTCCAGTTACATTACAACAAACTCCATTTATATTACAAAACACTCCAGTTACATTACAACATACTCCAATTACATTACAACACACTCCAGTTATATTACAACACACTCAAGTTATATTACAACACACTCCTGTTACATTACAACACACTCCAGTTAAATTACAACACACTCCAATCACATTACAACAAATTCCAGTTACATTACAATACACTCCAGTTATATTACAACACAGTCCAGTTACAATACAACACACTCAGTTACATTACAACAAATTCCAGTTCAATTACTACATACTCCAGTTACCTTGCAACAAATTCCACTTACATTACAACAAACTCCAATTACATTACCACACACACCAGTTACATTACAACATACTCCAATTACATTACAACACACGCCAGTTATATTACAACACACTCCAGTTATATTACAACACACTCCTGTTACATTACAACACACTCCAGTTACTTTACAACACACTCCAGTTACATGACAACACACTCCAGTTACATTACAACAAACTCCAGTTACATTCCAACACACTCCAGTTACATTACAACAAATTCCATTTACAATACAACACACTCCAGTTACATTACAACACACTCCTGTTACATTACAACAAATTCCATTTACAATACAACACACTTCATTTACATTACAATATACACCAGTTACAATACAACACACTCCAGTTACATTCCAACACACTCCAGTTACATTACAACAAATTCCATTTACAATACTACATACTCCATTTACATTACAACTTACACCACTTACATTACAACACTCTCCAGTTACATTACAACACACTGCATTTACATTATAACACACTCCAGATAAATTACAACACACTCCAATTATATTACAACAAATTCCAGTTACATTACAACAAACTCCATTTATATTACAACACACTCCAGTTACATTACAACATACTCCAATTACATTACAACACACTCCAGTTATATTACAACACACTCAAGTTATATTACAACACACTCCTGTTACATTATAACACACTCCAGTTACTTTACAACACACTCCAGTTACATTACAACACACTCCAGTTACATTATAATGCACTACAGTTACATTGTAACAGAATCCATGTAAATTACAACACACTCCAGTTAGAATACAACAAACTCCAGTTACATTACAAGACAGTCCAGTTACATTACACCACACTCCAGTTACATTACAACAAACTCCAGATACATTACAAGACACTCCAGTTACATTACAACATAGAGCAGTTACAATACAACACACTCCAGTTACATTCCAAAGGACTCCAGTTACGTTACAAGAAATTCCATTTACAATGCTTACACACTCCATTTACATTACGACATACACCAGTTAAATTACAACAAATTCCAGTTACATTACAACACACTCCAGTTATATTACAACACACTCCAGTTACATTACAACATAATCCAGTTACTTTACAACACACTCCAGTTACATTGCAACAGACTCCAGATATATAGAAATAAACTCCAGGTACATTACAACACACTCCAGTTGCAATACAACAAATTCCAGTTACATTGCAACAAACTCCAGTTACATTACAACAACTTCCACTTACACAACACACTCCAATTACTTTACAAGAAATTCCAATTACACGACAACACACTCCAGTTACAGTACATCAAATTCCATTTCCATTACAAGAAACTACAATTACATTACAACACACTGCATTTACATTACAACACACTCCAGTTGCGTTACAACACACTCCAGATACAGTACAACGCTCCCCAGTTACATTACAACATACACCAGTTACTTTACAACACCATGCAGTTACTTTACAACACACTCCAGTTAAATTACAACACACTCCAATCACATTACAACAAATTCCAGTTACATTACAACACACTCCAGTTATATTACAACACAGTCCAGTTACAATACAACACACTCCAGTTACCTTACAACAAATTCCAGTTCAATTACTACAAACTCCAGTTACATTACAGCGCACTCCAATTACATTACAACACACTCCAGTTTCATTACAACACACTGCAGTTACATTACAACACACTCCAGTTACTTTACAACACACACCAGTTACATTGCAACAGAATCCAGATATATAGAAACAAACTCCAGTTACATTACAACACACACCAGTTACTTTACAACACCATGCAGTTACTTTACAACACACTCGTTACATTACAACACACTGCAGTTACATTACAACACACTCCAGTTAAATTACAACACACTCCAATTAAATTACAACAAATTCCAGTTACATTACAAGACACTCCAGTTACATTACAACATACTCAAGTTACATTTCAACACACACCAGTTACATTACAACAAATTCCATTTACATTACAACATACACCAGTTTCATTACAACACACTCCAGTTACATTACAACACACTCCTGTTACATTACAACAAATTCCATTTACAATACAACACACTCCATTTACATTACAATATACACCAGTTACAATACAACACACTCCAGTTACATTCCAACACACTCCAGTTACATTACAACAAATTCCATTTACAATACTACATACTCCATTTACATTACAACTTACACCACTTACATTACAACACTCTCCAGTTACATTACAACACACTGCATTTACATTACAACACAATCCAGATAAATTACAACAAACTCCAATTATATTACAACAAATTCCAGTTACATTACAACAAACTCCATTTATATTACAACACACTCCAGTTACATTACAACATACTCCAATTACATTACAACACACTCCAGTTATATTACAACACACTCAAGTTATATTACAACACACTCCTGTTACATTACAACACACTCCAGTTACTTTACAACACACTCCAGTTACATTACAACACACTCCAGTTACATTATAATGCACTACAGTTACATTGTAACAGAATCCATGTAAATTACAACACACTCCAGTTAGAATACAACAAACTCCAGTTACATTACAAGACAGTCCAGTTACATTACACCACACTCCAGTTACATTACAACAAACTCCAGATACATTTCAAGACACTCCAGTTACATTACAACATAGAGCAGTTACAATACAACACACTCCAGTTACATTCCAAAGGACTCCAGTTACGTTACAAGAAATTCCATTTACAATGCTTACACACTCCATTTACATTACGACATACACCAGTTAAATTACAACAAATTCCAGTTACATTACAACACACTCCAGTTATATTACAACACACTCCAGTTACATTACAACATAATCCAGTTACTTTACAACACACTCCAGTTACATTGCAACAGACTCCAGATATATAGAAATAAACTCCAGGTACATTACAACACACTCCAGTTGCATTACAACAAATTCCAGTTACATATCAACAAACTCCAGTTACATTACAACAACTTCCACTTACACAACACACTCCAATTACTTTACAAGAAATTCCAATTACACGACAACACACTCCAGTTACAGTACATCAAATTCCATTTACATTACAACAAACTACAATTACATTACAACACACTGCATTTACATTACAACACACTCCAGTTGCGTTACAACACACTCCAGATACAGTACAACGCTCCCCAGTTACATTACAACATACACCAGTTACTTTACAACACCATGCAGTTACTTTACAACACACTCCAGTTACATTACAACACACTGCATTTACATTACAACACACTCCAGTTAAATTACAACACACTCCAATTATATTACAACAAATTCCAGTTACATTACAACAAACTCCAGTTATATTACAACACACTCCAGTTACATTACAACATACTCCAGTTACTTTACAACACACTCCAGTTACATTCCAACACACTCCAGTTACGTTACAACACACTCCAGTTACAGTACAACGCTCTCCAGTTACATTACAACACACACCAGTTACTTTACAACACCATGCAGTTACTTTACAACACACTCCAGTTACATTACAACACACTGCAGCTACATTACACCACACTCCAGTTAAATTACAACACACTCCAATCACATTACAACAAATTCCAGTTACATTACAACACACTCCAGTTATATTACAACACAGTCCAGTTACAATACAACACACTCCAGTTACATTACAACAAATTCCAGTTCAATTACTACAAACTCCAGTTACATTACAGCGCACTCCAATTACATTACAACACACTCCAGTTTCATTACAACACACTGCAGTTACATTACAACACACTCCAGTTACTTTACAACACACACCAGTTACATTGCAACAGAATCCAGATATATAGAAACAAACTCCAGTTACATTACAACACACACCAGTTACTTTACAACACCATGCAGTTACTTTACAACACACTCGTTACATTACAACACACTGCAGTTACATTACAACACACTCCAGTTAAATTACAACACACTCCAATTAAATTACAACAAATTCCAGTTACATTACAAGACACTCCAGTTACATTACAACATACTCAAGTTACATTTCAACACACACCAGTTACATTACAACAAATTCCATTTACATTACAACATACACCAGTTTCATTACAACACACTCCAGTTACGTTACAACACACTCCTGTTACATTACAACAAATTCCATTTACAATACAACACTCTCCATTTACATTACAATATACACCAGTTACAATACAACACACTCCAGTTACATTCCAACACACTCCAGTTACATTACAACAAATTCCATTTACAATACTACATACTCCATTTACATTACAACTTACACCACTTACATTACAACACTCTCCAGTTACATTACAACACACTGCATTTACATTACAACACAATCCAGATAAATTACAACAAACTCCAATTATATTACAACAAATTCCAGTTACATTACAACAAACTCCATTTATATTACAACACACTCCAGTTACATTACAACATACTCCAATTACATTACAACACACTCCAGTTATATTACAACACACTCAAGTTATATTACAACACACTCCTGTTACATTACAACACACTCCAGTTACTTTACAACACACTCCAGTTACATTACAACACACTCCAGTTACATTATAATGCACTACAGTTACATTGTAACAGAATCCATGTAAATTACAACACACTCCAGTTAGAATACAACAAACTCCAGTTACATTACAAGACAGTCCAGTTACATTACACCACACTCCAGTTACATTACAACAAACTCCAGATACATTTCAAGACACTCCAGTTACATTACAACATAGAGCAGTTACAATACAACACACTCCAGTTACATTCCAAAGGACTCCAGTTACGTTACAAGAAATTCCATTTACAATGCTTACACACTCCATTTACATTACGACATACACCAGTTAAATTACAACAAATTCCAGTTACATTACAACACACTCCAGTTATATTACAACACACTCCAGTTACATTACAACATAATCCAGTTACTTTACAACACACTCCAGTTACATTGCAACAGACTCCAGATATATAGAAATAAACTCCAGGTACATTACAACACACTCCAGTTGCATTACAACAAATTCCAGTTACATTGCAACAAACTCCAGTTACATTACAACAACTTCCACTTACACAACACACTCCAATTACTTTACAAGAAAGTCCAATTACACGACAACACACTCCAGTTACAGTACATCAAATTCCATTTACATTACAACAAACTACAATTACATTACAACACACTCCAGTTGCGTTACAACACACTCCAGATACAGTACAACGCTCCCCAGTTACATTACAACATACACCAGTTACTTTACAACACCATGCAGTTACTTTACAACACACTCCAGTTACATTACAACACACTGCATTTACATTACAACACACTCCAGTTAAATTACAACACACTCCAATTATATTACAACAAATTCCAGTTACATTACAACAAACTCCAGTTATATTACAACACACTCCAGTTACATTACAACATACTCCAGTTACTTTACAACACACTCCAGTTACATTCCAACACACTCCAGTTACGTTACAACACACTCCAGTTACAGTACAACGCTCTCCAGTTACATTACAACACACACCAGTTACTTTACAACACCATGCAGTTACTTTACAACACACTCCAGTTACATTACAACACACTGCAGTTACATTACAACACACTCCAGTTAAATTACAACACACTCCAATCACATTACAACAAATTCCAGTTACATTACAACACACTCCAGTTATATTACAACACAGTCCAGTTACAATACAACACACTCCAGTTACATTACAACAAATTCCAGTTCAATTACTACAAACTCCAGTTACATTACAGCGCACTCCAATTACATTACAACACACTCCAGTTTCATTACAACACACTGCAGTTACATTACAACACACTCCAGTTACTTTACAACACACACCAGTTACATTGCAACAGAATCCAGATATATAGAAACAAACTCCAGTTACATTACAACACACACCAGTTACTTTACAACACCATGCAGTTACTTTGCAACACACTCGTTACATTACAACACACTGCAGTTACATTACAACACACTCCAGTTAAATTACAACACACTCCAATTAAATTACAACAAATTCCAGTTACATTACAAGACACTCCAGTTACATTACAACATACTCAAGTTACATTTCAACACACACCAGTTACATTACAACAAATTCCATTTACATTACAACATACACCAGTTTCATTACAACACACTCCAGTTACATTACAACACACTCCTGTTACATTACAACAAATTCCATTTACAATACAACACACTCCATTTACATTACAATATACACCAGTTACAATACAACACACTCCAGTTACATTCCAACACACTCCAGTTACATTACAACAAATTCCATTTACAATACTACATACTCCATTTACATTACAACTTACACCACTTACATTACAACACTCTCCAGTTACATTACAACACACCGCATTTAAATTACAACACAATCCAGATAAATTACAACAAACTCCAATTATATTACAACAAATTCCAGTTACATTACAACAAACTCCATTTATATTACAAAACACTCCAGTTACATTACAACATACTCCAATTACATTACAACACACTCCAGTTATATTACAACACACTCAAGTTATATTACAACACACTCCTGTTACATTACAACACACTCCAGTTACTTTACAACACACTCCAGTTACATTACAACACACTCCAGTTACATTATAATGCACTACAGTTACATTGTAACAGAATCCATGTAAATTACAACACACTCCAGTTAGAATACAACAAACTCCAGTTACATTACAAGACAGTCCAGTTACATTACACCACACTCCAGTTACATTACAACAAACTCCAGATACATTTCAAGACACTCCAGTTACATTACAACATAGAGCACTTACAGTACAACACACTCCAGTTACATTCCAAAGGACTCCAATTACGTTACAAGAAATTCCATTTACAATGCTTACACACTCCATTTACATTACGACATACACCAGTTAAATTACAACAAATTCCAGTTACATTACAACACACTCCAGTTATATTACAACACACTCCAGTTACATTACAACATAATCCAGTTACTTTACAACACACTCCAGTTACATTGCAACAGACTCCAGATATATAGAAATAAACTCCAGGTACATTACAACACACTCCAGTTGCATTACAACAAATTCCAGTTACATATCAACAAACTCCAGTTACATTACAACAACTTCCACTTACACAACACACTCCAATTACTTTACAAGAAATTCCAATTACACGACAACACACTCCAGTTACAGTACATCAAATTCCATTTACATTACAACAAACTACAATTACATTACAACACACTGCATTTACATTACAACACACTCCAGTTGCGTTACAACACACTCCAGATACAGTACAACGCTCCCCAGTTACATTACAACATACACCAGTTACTTTACAACACCATGCAGTTACTTTACAACACACTCCAGTTACATTACAACACACTGCATTTACATTACAACACACTCCAGTTAAATTACAACACACTCCAATTATATTACAACAAATTCCAGTTACATTACAACAAACTCCAGTTATATTACAACACACTCCAGTTATATTACAACACACTCCAGTTACTTTACAACACACTCCAGTTACATTCCAACACACTCCAGTTACGTTACAACACACTCCAGTTACAGTACAACGCTCTCCAGTTACATTACAACACACACCAGTTACTTTACAACACCATGCAGTTACTTTACAACACACTCCAGTTACATTACAACACACTGCAGTTACATTACAACACACTCCAGTTAAATTACAACACTCTCCAATCACATTACAACAAATTCCAGTTACATTACAACACACTCCAGTTATATTACAACACAGTCCAGTTACAATACAACACACTCCAGTTACATTACAACAAATTCCAGTTGAATTACTACAAACTCCAGTTACATTACAGCGCACTCCAATTACATTACAACACACTCCAGTTTCATTACAACACACTGCAGTTACATTACAACACACTCCAGTTACTTTACAACACACACCAGTTACATTGCAACAGAATCCAGATATATAGAAACAAACTCCAGTTACATTACAACACACACCAGTTACTTTACAACACCATGCAGTTACTTTACAACACACTCGTTACATTACAACACACTGCAGTTACATTACAACACACTCCAGTTAAATTACAACACACTCCAATTAAATTACAACAAATTCCAGTTACATTACAAGACACTCCAGTTACATTACAACATACTCAAGTTACATTTCAACACACACCAGTTACATTACAACAAATTCCATTTACATTACAACATACACCAGTTTCATTACAACACACTCCAGTTACATTACAACACACTCCTGTTACATTACAACAAATTCCATTTACAATACAACACACTCCATTTACATTACAATATACACCAGTTACAATACAACACACTCCAGTTACATTCCAACACACTCCAGTTACATTACAACAAATTCCATTTACAATACTACATACTCCATTTACATTACAACTTACACCACTTACATTACAACACTCTCCAGTTACATTACAACACACTGCATTTACATTACAACACAATCCAGATAAATTACAACAAACTCCAATTATATTACAACAAATTCCAGTTACATTACAACAAACTCCATTTATATTACAACACACTCCAGTTACATTACAACATACTCCAATTACATTACAACACACTCCAGTTATATTACAACACACTCAAGTTATATTACAACACACTCCTGTTACATTACAACACACTCCAGTTACTTTACAACACACTCCAGTTACATTACAACACACTCCAGTTACATTATAATGCACTACAGTTACATTGTAACAGAATCCATGTAAATTACAACACACTCCAGTTAGAATACAACAAACTCCAGTTACATTACAAGACAGTCCAGTTACATTACACCACACTCCAGTTACATTACAACAAACTCCAGATACATTTCAAGACACTCCAGTTACATTACAACATAGAGCAGTTACAATACAACACACTCCAGTTACATTCCAAAGGACTCCAGTTACGTTACAAGAAATTCCATTTACAATGCTTACACACTCCATTTACATTACGACATACACCAGTTAAATTACAACAAATTCCAGTTACATTACAACACACTCCAGTTATATTACAACACACTCCAGTTACATTACAACATAATCCAGTTACTTTACAACACACTCCAGTTACATTGCAACAGACTCCAGATATATAGAAATAAACTCCAGGTACATTACAACACACTCCAGTTGCATTACAACAAATTCCAGTTACATTGCAACAAACTCCAGTTACATTACAACAACTTCCACTTACACAACACACTCCAATTACTTTACAAGAAATTCCAATTACACGACAACACACTCCAGTTACAGTACATCAAATTCCATTTACATTACAACAAACTACAATTACATTACAACACACTGCATTTACATTGCAACACACTCCAGTTGCGTTACAACACACTCCAGATACAGTACAACGCTCCCCAGTTACATTACAACATACACCAGTTACTTTACAACACCATGCAGTTACTTTACAACACACTCCAGTTACATTACAACACACTGCATTTACATTACAACACACTCCAGTTAAATTACAACACACTCCAATTATATTACAACAAATTCCAGTTACATTACAACAAACTCCAGTTATATTACAACACACTCCAGTTACATTACAACATACTCCAGTTACTTTACAACACACTCCAGTTACATTCCAACACACTCCAGTTACGTTACAACACACTCCAGTTACAGTACAACGCTCTCCAGTTACATTACAACACACACCAGTTACTTTACAACACCATGCAGTTACTTTACAATACACTCCAGTTACATTACAACACACTGCAGTTACATTACAACACACTCCAGTTAAATTACAACACACTCCAATCACATTACAACAAATTCCAGTTACATTACAACACACTCCAGTTATATTACAACACGGTCCAGTTACAATACAACATACTCCAGTTACATTACAACAAATTCCAGTTCAATTACTACAAACTCCAGTTACATTACAGCGCACTCCAATTACATTACAACACACTCCAGTTTCATTACAACACACTGCAGTTACATTACAACACACTCCAGTTACTTTACAACACACACCAGTTACATTGCAACAGAATCCAGATATATAGAAACAAACTCCAGTTACATTACAACACACACCAGTTACTTTACAACACCATGCAGTTACTTTACAACACACTCCAGTTACATTACAACACACTGCAGTTACATTACAACACACTCCAGTTAAATTACAACACACTCCAATCACATTACAACAAATTCCAGTTACATTACAACACACTCCAGTTATATTACAACACAGTCCAGTTACAATACAACACACTCAGTTACATTACAACAAATTCCAGTTCAATTACTACATACTCCAGTTACCTTGCAACAAATTCCACTTACATTACAACAAACTCCAATTACATTACCACACACACCAGTTACATTACAACAAATTCCAGTTACATTACAACACACTCCAGTTATATTACAACACAGTCCAGTTACAATACAACACACTCCAGTTACATTACAACAAATTCCAGTTCAATTACTACAAACTCCAGTTACATTACAGCGCACTCCAATTACATTACAACACACTCCAGTTTCATTACAACACACTGCAGTTACATTACAACACACTCCAGTTACTTTACAACACACACCAGTTACATTGCAACAGAATCCAGATATATAGAAACAAACTCCAGTTACATTACAACACACACCAGTTACTTTACAACACCATGCAGTTACTTTGCAACACACTCGTTACATTACAACACACTGCAGTTACATTACAACACACTCCAGTTAAATTACAACACACTCCAATTAAATTACAACAAATTCCAGTTACATTACAAGACACTCCAGTTACATTACAACATACTCAAGTTACATTTCAACACACACCAGTTACATTACAACAAATTCCATTTACATTACAACATACACCAGTTTCATTACAACACACTCCAGTTACATTACAACACACTCCTGTTACATTACAACAAATTCCATTTACAATACAACACACTCCATTTACATTACAATATACACCAGTTACAATACAACACACTCCAGTTACATTCCAACACACTCCAGTTACATTACAACAAATTCCATTTACAATACTACATACTCCATTTACATTACAACTTACACCACTTACATTACAACACTCTCCAGTTACATTACAACACACCGCATTTAAATTACAACACAATCCAGATAAATTACAACAAACTCCAATTATATTACAACAAATTCCAGTTACATTACAACAAACTCCATTTATATTACAAAACACTCCAGTTACATTACAACATACTCCAATTACATTACAACACACTCCAGTTATATTACAACACACTCAAGTTATATTACAACACACTCCTGTTACATTACAACACACTCCAGTTACTTTACAACACACTCCAGTTACATTACAACACACTCCAGTTACATTATAATGCACTACAGTTACATTGTAACAGAATCCATGTAAATTACAACACACTCCAGTTAGAATACAACAAACTCCAGTTACATTACAAGACAGTCCAGTTACATTACACCACACTCCAGTTACATTACAACAAACTCCAGATACATTTCAAGACACTCCAGTTACATTACAACATAGAGCAGTTACAATACAACACACTCCAGTTACATTCCAAAGGACTCCAGTTACGTTACAAGAAATTCCATTTACAATGCTTACACACTCCATTTACATTACGACATACACCAGTTAAATTACAACAAATTCCAGTTACATTACAACACACTCCAGTTATATTACAACACACTCCAGTTACATTACAACATAATCCAGTTACTTTACAACACACTCCAGTTACATTGCAACAGACTCCAGATATATAGAAATAAACTCCAGGTACATTACAACACACTCCAGTTGCATTACAACAAATTCCAGTTACATATCAACAAACTCCAGTTACATTACAACAACTTCCACTTACACAACACACTCCAATTACTTTACAAGAAATTCCAATTACACGACAACACACTCCAGTTACAGTACATCAAATTCCATTTACATTACAACAAACTACAATTACATTACAACACACTGCATTTACATTACAACACACTCCAGTTGCGTTACAACACACTCCAGATACAGTACAACGCTCCCCAGTTACATTACAACATACACCAGTTACTTTACAACACCATGCAGTTACTTTACAACACACTCCAGTTACATTACAACACACTGCATTTACATTACAACACACTCCAGTTAAATTACAACACACTCCAATTATATTACAACAAATTCCAGTTACATTACAACAAACTCCAGTTATATTACAACACACTCCAGTTATATTACAACACACTCCAGTTACTTTACAACACACTCCAGTTACGTTCCAACACACTCCAGTTACGTTACAACACACTCCAGTTACAGTACAACGCTCTCCAGTTACATTACAACACACACCAGTTACTTTACAACACCATGCAGTTACTTTACAACACACTCCAGTTACATTACAACACACTGCAGTTACATTACAACACACTCCAGTTAAATTACAACACTCTCCAATCACATTACAACAAATTCCAGTTACATTACAACACACTCCAGTTATATTACAACACAGTCCAGTTACAATACAACACACTCCAGTTACATTACAACAAATTCCAGTTGAATTACTACAAACTCCAGTTACATTACAGCGCACTCCAATTACATTACAACACACTCCAGTTTCATTACAACACACTGCAGTTACATTACAACCACTCCAGTTACTTTACAACACACACCAGTTACATTGCAACAGAATCCAGATATATAGAAACAAACTCCAGTTACATTACAACACACACCAGTTACTTTACAACACCATGCAGTTACTTTACAACACACTCGTTACATTACAACACACTGCAGTTACATTACAACACACTCCAGTTAAATTACAACACACTCCAATTAAATTACAACAAATTCCAGTTACATTACAAGACACTCCAGTTACATTACAACATACTCAAGTTACATTTCAACACACACCAGTTACATTACAACAAATTCCATTTACATTACAACATACACCAGTTTCATTACAACACACTCCAGTTACATTACAACACACTCCTGTTACATTACAACAAATTCCATTTACAATACAACACACTCCATTTACATTACAATATACACCAGTTACAATACAACACACTCCAGTTACATTCCAACACACTCCAGTTACATTACAACAAATTCCATTTACAATACTACATACTCCATTTACATTACAACTTACACCACTTACATTACAACACTCTCCAGTTACATTACAACACACTGCATTTACATTACAACACAATCCAGATAAATTACAACAAACTCCAATTATATTACAACAAATTCCAGTTACATTACAACAAACTCCATTTATATTACAACACACTCCAGTTACATTACAACATACTCCAATTACATTACAACACACTCCAGTTATATTACAACACACTCAAGTTATATTACAACACACTCCTGTTACATTACAACACACTCCAGTTACTTTACAACACACTCCAGTTACATTACAACACACTCCAGTTACATTATAATGCACTACAGTTACATTGTAACAGAATCCATGTAAATTACAACACACTCCAGTTAGAATACAACAAACTCCAGTTACATTACAAGACAGTCCAGTTACATTACACCACACTCCAGTTACATTACAACAAACTCCAGATACATTTCAAGACACTCCAGTTACATTACAACATAGAGCAGTTACAATACAACACACTCCAGTTACATTCCAAAGGACTCCAGTTACGTTACAAGAAATTCCATTTACAATGCTTACACACTCCATTTACATTACGACATACACCAGTTAAATTACAACAAATTCCAGTTACATTACAACACACTCCAGTTATATTACAACACACTCCAGTTACATTACAACATAATCCAGTTACTTTACAACACACTCCAGTTACATTGCAACAGACTCCAGATATATAGAAATAAACTCCAGGTACATTACAACACACTCCAGTTGCATTACAACAAATTCCAGTTACATTGCAACAAACTCCAGTTACATTACAACAACTTCCACTTACACAACACACTCCAATTACTTTACAAGAAATTCCAATTACACGACAACACACTCCAGTTACAGTACATCAAATTCCATTTACATTACAACAAACTACAATTACATTACAACACACTGCATTTACATTGCAACACACTCCAGTTGCGTTACAACACACTCCAGATACAGTACAACGCTCCCCAGTTACATTACAACATACACCAGTTACTTTACAACACCATGCAGTTACTTTACAACACACTCCAGTTACATTACAACACACTGCATTTACATTACAACACACTCCAGTTAAATTACAACACACTCCAATTATATTACAACAAATTCCAGTTACATTACAACAAACTCCAGTTATATTACAACACACTCCAGTTACATTACAACATACTCCAGTTACTTTACAACACACTCCAGTTACATTCCAACACACTCCAGTTACGTTACAACACACTCCAGTTACAGTACAACGCTCTCCAGTTACATTACAACACACACCAGTTACTTTACAACACCATGCAGTTACTTTACAATACACTCCAGTTACATTACAACACACTGCAGTTACATTACAACACACTCCAGTTAAATTACAACACACTCCAATCACATTACAACAAATTCCAGTTACATTACAACACACTCCAGTTATATTACAACACGGTCCAGTTACAATACAACATACTCCAGTTACATTACAACAAATTCCAGTTCAATTACTACAAACTCCAGTTACATTACAGCGCACTCCAATTACATTACAACACACTCCAGTTTCATTACAACACACTGCAGTTACATTACAACACACTCCAGTTACTTTACAACACACACCAGTTACATTGCAACAGAATCCAGATATATAGAAACAAACTCCAGTTACATTACAACACACACCAGTTACTTTACAACACCATGCAGTTACTTTACAACACACTCCAGTTACATTACAACACACTGCAGTTACATTACAACACACTCCAGTTAAATTACAACACACTCCAATCACATTACAACAAATTCCAGTTACATTACAACACACTCCAGTTATATTACAACACATTCCAGTTACAATACAACACACTCAGTTACATTACAACAAATTCCAGTTCAATTACTACATACTCCAGTTACCTTGCAACAAATTCCACTTACATTACAACAAACTCCAATTACATTACCACACACACCAGTTACATTACAACATACTCCAATTACATTACAACACACGCCAGTTATATTACAACACACTCCAGTTATATTACAACACACTCCTGTTACATTACAACACACTCCAGTTACTTTACAACACACTCCAGTTACATGACAACACACTCCAGTTACATTACAACAAACTCCAGTTACATTCCAACACACTCCAGTTACATTACAACAAATTCCATTTACAATACAACACACTCCAGTTACATTACAACACACTCCTGTTACATTACAACAAATTCCATTTACAATACAACACACTTCATTTACATTACAATATACACCAGTTACAATACAACACACTCCAGTTACATTCCAACACACTCCAGTTACATTACAACAAATTCCATTTACAATACTACATACTCCATTTACATTACAACTTACACCACTTACATTACAACACTCTCCAGTTACATTACAACACACTGCATTTACATTATAACACACTCCAGATAAATTACAACACACTCCAATTATATTACAACAAATTCCAGTTACATTACAACAAACTCCATTTATATTACAACACACTCCAGTTACATTACAACATACTCCAATTACATTACAACACACTCCAGTTATATTACAACACACTCAAGTTATATTACAACACACTCCTGTTACATTATAACACACTCCAGTTACTTTACAACACACTCCAGTTACATTACAACACACTCCAGTTACATTATAATGCACTACAGTTACATTGTAACAGAATCCATGTAAATTACAACACACTCCAGTTAGAATACAACAAACTCCAGTTACATTACAAGACAGTCCAGTTACATTACACCACACTCCAGTTACATTACAACAAACTCCAGATACATTACAAGACACTCCAGTTACATTACAACATAGAGCAGTTACAATACAACACACTCCAGTTACATTCCAAAGGACTCCAGTTACGTTACAAGAAATTCCATTTACAATGCTTACACACTCCATTTACATTACGACATACACCAGTTAAATTACAACAAATTCCAGTTACATTACAACACACTCCAGTTATATTACAACACACTCCAGTTACATTACAACATAATCCAGTTACTTTACAACACACTCCAGTTACATTGCAACAGACTCCAGATATATAGAAATAAACTCCAGGTACATTACAACACACTCCAGTTGCAATACAACAAATTCCAGTTACATTGCAACAAACTCCAGTTACATTACAACAACTTCCACTTACACAACACACTCCAATTACTTTACAAGAAATTCCAATTACACGACAACACACTCCAGTTACAGTACATCAAATTCCATTTACATTACAAGAAACTACAATTACATTACAACACACTGCATTTACATTACAACACACTCCAGTTGCGTTACAACACACTCCAGATACAGTACAACGCTCCCCAGTTACATTACAAGAAATTCCAGTTACTTTACAACACCATGCAGTTACTTTACAACACACTCCAGTTAAATTACAACACACTCCAATCACATTACAACAAATTCCAGTTACATTACAACACACTCCAGTTATATTACAACACAGTCCAGTTACAATACAACACACTCCAGTTACCTTACAACAAATTCCAGTTCAATTACTACAAACTCCAGTTACATTACAGCGCACTCCAATTACATTACAACACACTCCAGTTTCATTACAACACACTGCAGTTACATTACAACACACTCCAGTTACTTTACAACACACACCAGTTACATTGCAACAGAATCCAGATATATAGAAACAAACTCCAGTTACATTACAACACACACCAGTTACTTTACAACACCATGCAGTTACTTTACAACACACTCGTTACATTACAACACACTGCAGTTACATTACAACACACTCCAGTTAAATTACAACACACTCCAATTAAATTACAACAAATTCCAGTTACATTACAAGACACTCCAGTTACATTACAACATACTCAAGTTACATTTCAACACACACCAGTTACATTACAACAAATTCCATTTACATTACAACATACACCAGTTTCATTACAACACACTCCAGTTACATTACAACACACTCCTGTTACATTACAACAAATTCCATTTACAATACAACACACTCCATTTACATTACAATATACACCAGTTACAATACAACACACTCCAGTTACATTCCAACACACTCCAGTTACATTACAACAAATTCCATTTACAATACTACATACTCCATTTACATTACAACTTACACCACTTACATTACAACACTCTCCAGTTACATTACAACACACTGCATTTACATTACAACACAATCCAGATAAATTACAACAAACTCCAATTATATTACAACAAATTCCAGTTACATTACAACAAACTCCATTTATATTACAACACACCCCAGTTACATTACAACATACTCCAATTACATTACAACACACTCCAGTTATATTACAACACACTCAAGTTATATTACAACACACTCCTGTTACATTACAACACACTCCAGTTACTTTACAACACACTCCAGTTACATTACAACACACTCCAGTTACATTATAATGCACTACAGTTACATTGTAACAGAATCCATGTAAATTACAACACACTCCAGTTAGAATACAACAAACTCCAGTTACATTACAAGACAGTCCAGTTACATTACACCACACTCCAGTTACATTACAACAAACTCCAGATACATTTCAAGACACTCCAGTTACATTACAACATAGAGCAGTTACAATACAACACACTCCAGTTACATTCCAAAGGACTCCAGTTACGTTACAAGAAATTCCATTTACAATGCTTACACACTCCATTTACATTACGACATACACCAGTTAAATTACAACAAATTCCAGTTACATTACAACACACTCCAGTTATATTACAACACACTCCAGTTACATTACAACATAATCCAGTTACTTTACAACACACTCCAGTTACATTGCAACAGACTCCAGATATATAGAAATAAACTCCAGGTACATTACAACACACTCCAGTTGCATTACAACAAATTCCAGTTACATATCAACAAACTCCAGTTACATTACAACAACTTCCACTTACACAACACACTCCAATTACTTTACAAGAAATTCCAATTACACGACAACACACTCCAGTTACAGTACATCAAATTCCATTTACATTACAACAAACTACAATTACATTACAACACACTGCATTTACATTACAACACACTCCAGTTGCGTTACAACACACTCCAGATACAGTACAACGCTCCCCAGTTACATTACAACATACACCAGTTACTTTACAACACCATGCAGTTACTTTACAACACACTCCAGTTACATTACAACACACTGCATTTACATTACAACACACTCCAGTTAAATTACAACACACTCCAATTATATTACAACAAATTCCAGTTACATTACAACAAACTCCAGTTATATTACAACACACTCCAGTTACATTACAACATACTCCAGTTACTTTACAACACACTCCAGTTACATTCCAACACACTCCAGTTACGTTACAACACACTCCAGTTACAGTACAACGCTCTCCAGTTACATTACAACACACACCAGTTACTTTACAACACCATGCAGTTACTTTACAACACACTCCAGTTACATTACAACACACTGCAGCTACATTACACCACACTCCAGTTAAATTACAACACACTCCAATCACATTACAACAAATTCCAGTTACATTACAACACACTCCAGTTATATTACAACACAGTCCAGTTACAATACAACACACTCCAGTTACATTACAACAAATTCCAGTTCAATTACTACAAACTCCAGTTACATTACAGCGCACTCCAATTACATTACAACACACTCCAGTTTCATTACAACACACTGCAGTTACATTACAACACACTCCAGTTAC
The DNA here is from genome assembly GCF_052327205.1 of Somniosus microcephalus. Classification (NCBI taxonomy): domain Eukaryota; kingdom Metazoa; phylum Chordata; class Chondrichthyes; order Squaliformes; family Somniosidae; genus Somniosus; species Somniosus microcephalus. The sequence goes on from NC_141004.1 coordinate 76,024,197, forward strand.
TTTACAACACACACCAGTTACATTGCAACAGAATCCAGATATATAGAAACAAACTCCAGTTACATTACAACACACACCAGTTACTTTACAACACCATGCAGTTACTTTACAACACACTCGTTACATTACAACACACTGCAGTTACATTACAACACACTCCAGTTAAATTACAACACACTCCAATTAAATTACAACAAATTCCAGTTACATTACAAGACACTCCAGTTACATTACAACATACTCAAGTTACATTTTAACACACACCAGTTACATTACAACAAATTCCATTTACATTACAACATACACCAGTTTCATTACAACACACTCCAGTTACATTACAACACACTCCTGTTACATTACAACAAATTCCATTTACAATACAACACACTCCATTTACATTACAATATACACCAGTTACAATACAACACACTCCAGTTACATTCCAACACACTCCAGTTACATTACAACAAATTCCATTTACAATAATACATACTCCATTTACATTACAACTTACACCACTTACATTACAACACTCTCCAGTTACATTACAACACACTGCATTTACATTACAACACAATCCAGATAAATTACAACAAACTCCAATTATATTACAACAAATTCCAGTTACATTACAACAAACTCCATTTATATTACAACACACTCCAGTTACATTACAACATACTCCAATTACATTACAACACACTCCAGTTATATTACAACACACTCAAGTTATATTACAACACACTCCTGTTACATTACAACACACTCCAGTTACTTTACAACACACTCCAGTTACATTACAACACACTCCAGTTACATTATAATGCACTACAGTTACATTGTAACAGAATCCATGTAAATTACAACACACTCCAGTTAGAATACAACAAACTCCAGTTACATTACAAGACAGTCCAGTTACATTACACCACACTCCAGTTACATTACAACAAACTCCAGATACATTTCAAGACACTCCAGTTACATTACAACATAGAGCAGTTACAATACAACACACTCCAGTTACATTCCAAAGGACTCCAGTTACGTTACAAGAAATTCCATTTACAATGCTTACACACTCCATTTACATTACGACATACACCAGTTAAATTACAACAAATTCCAGTTACATTACAACACACTCCAGTTATATTACAACACACTCCAGTTACATTACAACATAATCCAGTTACTTTACAACACACTCCAGTTACATTGCAACAGACTCCAGATATATAGAAATAAACTCCAGGTACATTACAACACACTCCAGTTGCATTACAACAAATTCCAGTTACATTGCAACAAACTCCAGTTACATTACAACAACTTCCACTTACACAACACACTCCAATTACTTTACAAGAAAGTCCAATTACACGACAACACACTCCAGTTACAGTACATCAAATTCCATTTACATTACAACAAACTACAATTACATTACAACACACTGCATTTACATTACAACACACTCCAGTTGCGTTACAACACACTCCAGATACAGTACAACGCTCCCCAGTTACATTACAACATACACCAGTTACTTTACAACACCATGCAGTTACTTTACAACACACTCCAGTTACATTACAACACACTGCATTTACATTACAACACACTCCAGTTAAATTACAACACACTCCAATTATATTACAACAAATTCCAGTTACATTACAACAAACTCCAGTTATATTACAACACACTCCAGTTACATTACAACATACTCCAGTTACTTTACAACACACTCCAGTTACATTCCAACACACTCCAGTTACGTTACAACACACTCCAGTTACAGTACAACGCTCTCCAGTTACATTACAACACACACCAGTTACTTTACAACACCATGCAGTTACTTTACAACACACTCCAGTTACATTACAACACACTGCAGCTACATTACACCACACTCCAGTTAAATTACAACACACTCCAATCACATTACAACAAATTCCAGTTACATTACAACACACTCCAGTTATATTACAACACAGTCCAGTTACAATACAACACACTCCAGTTACATTACAACAAATTCCAGTTCAATTACTACAAACTCCAGTTACATTACAGCGCACTCCAATTACATTACAACACACTCCAGTTTCATTACAACACACTGCAGTTACATTACAACACACTCCAGTTACTTTACAACACACACCAGTTACATTGCAACAGAATCCAGATATATAGAAACAAACTCCAGTTACATTACAACACACACCAGTTACTTTACAACACCATGCAGTTACTTTACAACACACTCGTTACATTACAACACACTGCAGTTACATTACAACACACTCCAGTTAAATTACAACACACTCCAATTAAATTACAACAAATTCCAGTTACATTACAAGACACTCCAGTTACATTACAACATACTCAAGTTACATTTTAACACACACCAGTTACATTACAACAAATTCCATTTACATTACAACATACACCAGTTTCATTACAACACACTCCAGTTACATTACAACACACTCCTGTTACATTACAACAAATTCCATTTACAATACAACACACTCCATTTACATTACAATATACACCAGTTACAATACAACACACTCCAGTTACATTCCAACACACTCCAGTTACATTACAACAAATTCCATTTACAATACTACATACTCCATTTACATTACAACTTACACCACTTACATTACAACACTCTCCAGTTACATTACAACACACTGCATTTACATTACAACACAATCCAGATAAATTACAACAAACTCCAATTATATTACAACAAATTCCAGTTACATTACAACAAACTCCATTTATATTACAACACACTCCAGTTACATTACAACATACTCCAATTACATTACAACACACTCCAGTTATATTACAACACACTCAAGTTATATTACAACACACTCCTGTTACATTACAACACACTCCAGTTACTTTACAACACACTCCAGTTACATTACAACACACTCCAGTTACATTATAATGCACTACAGTTACATTGTAACAGAATCCATGTAAATTACAACACACTCCAGTTAGAATACAACAAACTCCAGTTACATTACAAGACAGTCCAGTTACATTACACCACACTCCAGTTACATTACAACAAACTCCAGATACATTTCAAGACACTCCAGTTACATTACAACATAGAGCAGTTACAATACAACACACTCCAGTTACATTCCAAAGGACTCCAGTTACGTTACAAGAAATTCCATTTACAATGCTTACACACTCCATTTACATTACGACATACACCAGTTAAATTACAACAAATTCCAGTTACATTACAACACACTCCAGTTATATTACAACACACTCCAGTTACATTACAACATAATCCAGTTACTTTACAACACACTCCAGTTACATTGCAACAGACTCCAGATATATAGAAATAAACTCCAGGTACATTACAACACACTCCAGTTGCATTACAACAAATTCCAGTTACATTGCAACAAACTCCAGTTACATTACAACAACTTCCACTTACACAACACACTCCAATTACTTTACAAGAAAGTCCAATTACACGACAACACACTCCAGTTACAGTACATCAAATTCCATTTACATTACAACAAACTACAATTACATTACAACACACTGCATTTACATTACAACACACTCCAGTTGCGTTACAACACACTCCAGATACAGTACAACGCTCCCCAGTTACATTACAACATACACCAGTTACTTTACAACACCATGCAGTTACTTTACAACACACTCCAGTTACATTACAACACACTGCATTTACATTACAACACACTCCAGTTAAATTACAACACACTCCAATTATATTACAACAAATTCCAGTTACATTACAACAAACTCCAGTTATATTACAACACACTCCAGTTACATTACAACATACTCCAGTTACTTTACAACACACTCCAGTTACATTCCAACACACTCCAGTTACGTTACAACACACTCCAGTTACAGTACAACGCTCTCCAGTTACATTACAACACACACCAGTTACTTTACAACACCATGCAGTTACTTTACAACACACTCCAGTTACATTACAACACACTGCAGCTACATTACACCACACTCCAGTTAAATTACAACACACTCCAATCACATTACAACAAATTCCAGTTACATTACAACACACTCCAGTTATATTACAACACAGTCCAGTTACAATACAACACACTCCAGTTACATTACAACAAATTCCAGTTCAATTACTACAAACTCCAGTTACATTACAGCGCACTCCAATTACATTACAACACACTCCAGTTTCATTACAACACACTGCAGTTACATTACAACACACTCCAGTTACTTTACAACACACACCAGTTACATTGCAACAGAATCCAGATATATAGAAACAAACTCCAGTTACATTACAACACACACCAGTTACTTTACAACACCATGCAGTTACTTTACAACACACTCGTTACATTACAACACACTGCAGTTACATTACAACACACTCCAGTTAAATTACAACACACTCCAATTAAATTACAACAAATTCCAGTTACATTACAAGACACTCCAGTTACATTACAACATACTCAAGTTACATTTCAACACACACCAGTTACATTACAACAAATTCCATTTACATTACAACATACACCAGTTTCATTACAACACACTCCAGTTACATTACAACACACTCCTGTTACATTACAACAAATTCCATTTACAATACAACACTCTCCATTTACATTACAATATACACCAGTTACAATACAACACACTCCAGTTACATTCCAACACACTCCAGTTACATTACAACAAATTCCATTTACAATACTACATACTCCATTTACATTACAACTTACACCACTTACATTACAACACTCTCCAGTTACATTACAACACACTGCATTTACATTACAACACAATCCAGATAAATTACAACAAACTCCAATTATATTACAACAAATTCCAGTTACATTACAACAAACTCCATTTATATTACAACACACTCCAGTTACATTACAACATACTCCAATTACATTACAACACACTCCAGTTATATTACAACACACTCAAGTTATATTACAACACACTCCTGTTACATTACAACACACTCCAGTTACTTTACAACACACTCCAGTTACATTACAACGCACTCCAGTTACATTATAATGCACTACAGTTACATTGTAACAGAATCCATGTAAATTACAACACACTCCAGTTAGAATACAACAAACTCCAGTTACATTACAAGACAGTCCAGTTACATTACACCACACTCCAGTTACATTACAACAAACTCCAGATACATTTCAAGACACTCCAGTTACATTACAACATCGAGCAGTTACAATACAACACACTCCAGTTACATTCCAAAGGACTCCAGTTACGTTACAAGAAATTCCATTTACAATGCTTACACACTCCATTTACATTACGACATACACCAGTTAAATTACAACAAATTCCAGTTACATTACAACACACTCCAGTTATATTACAACACACTCCAGTTACATTACAACATAATCCAGTTACTTTACAACACACTCCAGTTACATTGCAACAGACTCCAGATATATAGAAATAAACTCCAGGTACATTACAACACACTCCAGTTGCATTACAACAAATTCCAATTACATTGCAACAAACTCCAGTTACATTACAACAACTTCCACTTACACAACACACTCCAATTACTTTACAAGAAATTCCAATTACACGACAACACACTCCAGTTACAGTACATCAAATTCCATTTACATTACAACAAACTACAATTACATTACAACACACTGCATTTACATTACAACACACTCCAGTTGCGTTACAACACACTCCAGATACAGTACAACACTCCCCAGTTACATTACAACATACACCAGTTACTTTACAACACCATGCAGTTACTTTACAACACACTCCAGTTACATTACAACACACTGCAGTTTACATTACAACACACTCCAGTTAAATTACAACACACTCCAATCACATTACAACAAATTCCAGTTACATTACAACACACTCCAGTTATATTACAACACAGTCCAGTTACAATACAACACACTCCAGTTACATTACAACAATTTCCAGTTCAATTACTACAAACTCCAGTTACATTACAGCGCACTCCAATTACATTACAACACACTCCAGTTTCATTACAACACACTGCAGTTACATTACAACACACTCCAGTTACTTTACAACACACACCAGTTACATTGCAACAGAATCCAGATATATAGAAACAAACTCCAGTTACATTACAACACACACCAGTTACTTTACAACACCATGCAGTTACTTTACAACACACTCCAGTTACATTACAACACACTGCAGTTACATTACAACATACTCCAGTTAAATTACAACACACTCCAATCACATTACAACAAATTCCAGTTACATTACAACAGACTCCAGTTATATTACAACACAGTCCAGTTACAATACAACACACTCAGTTACATTACAACAAATTCCAGTTCAATTACTACATACTCCAGTTACCTTGCAACAAATTCCACTTACATTACAACAAACTCCAATTACATTACAACACACACCAGTTACATTACAACATACTCCAATTACATTACAACACACGCCAGTTATATTACAACACACTCCAGTTATATTACAACACACTCCTGTTACATTACAACACACTCCAGTTACTTTACAACACTCCAGTTACATTACAACACACTCCAGTTACATTACAACAAACTCCAGTTACATTCCAACACACTCCAGTTACATTACAACAAATTCCATTTACAATACAACCCACTCCAGTTACATTACAACACACTCCTGTTACATTACAACAAATTCCATTTACAATACAACACACTTCATTTACATTACAATATACACCAGTTACAATACAACACACTCCAGTTACATTCCAACACACTCCAGTTACATTACAACAAATTCCATTTACAATACTACATACTCCATTTACATTACAACTTACACCACTTACATTACAACACTCTCCAGTTACATTACAACACACTGCATTTACATTACAACACACTCCAGATAAATTACAACACACTCCAATTATATTACAACAAATTCCAGTTACATTACAACAAACTCCATTTATATTACAACACACTCCATTTACATTACAACATACTCCAATTACATTACAACACACTCCAGTTATATTAAAACACACAAGTTATATTACAACACACTCCTGTTACATTATAACACACTCCAGTTACTTTACAACACACTCCAGTTACATTACAACACACTCCAGTTACATTATAATGCACTACAATTACATTGTAACAGAATCCATGTAAATTACAACACACTCCAGTTAGAATACAACAAACTCCAGTTACATTACAAGACAGTCCAGTTACATTACACCACACTCCAGTTACATTACAACAAACTCCAGATACATTACAAGACACTCCAGTTACATTACAACATAGAGCAGTTACAATACAACACACTCCAGTTACATTCCTAAGGACTCCAGTTACGTTACAAGAAATTCCATTTACAATGCTTACACACTCCATTTACATTACGACATACACCAGTTAAATTACATCAAATTCCAGTTACATTACAACACACTCCAGTTATATTACAACACACTCCAGTTACATTACAACATAATCCAGTTACTTTACAACACACTACAGTTACATTGCAACAGACTCCAGATATATAGAAATAAACTCCAGGTACATTACAACACATTCCAGTTGCAATACAACAAATTCCAGTTACATTGCAACAAACTCCAGTTACATTACAACAACTTCCACTTACACAACACACTCCAATTACTTTACAAGAAATTCCAATTACACGACAACACACTCCAGTTACAGTACATCAAATTCCATTTACTTTACAAGAAACTACAATTACATTACAACACACTGCATTTACATTACAACACACTCCAGTTGCGTTACAACACACTCCAGATACAGTACAACGCTCCCCAGTTACATTACAACATACACCAGTTACTTTACAACACCATGCAGTTACTTTACAACACACTCCAGTTACATTACAACACACTGCATTTACATTACAACACACTCCAGTTAAATTACAACACACTCCAATTATATTGCAACAAATTCCAGTTACATTACAACAAACTCCAGTTATATTACAACACACTCCAGTTACATTACAACATACTCCAGTTACTTTACAACACACTCCAGTTACATTCCAACATACTCCAGTTACGTTACAACACACTCCAGTTACAGTACAACGCTCTCCAGTTACATTACAACACACACCAGTTACTTTACAACACCATGCAGTTACTTTACAACACACTCCAGTTACATTACAACACACTGCAGTTACATTACAACACACTCCAGTTAAATTACAACACACTCCAATCACATTACAACAAATTCCAGTTACATTACAACACACTCCAGTTATATTACAACACAGTCCAGTTACAATACAACACACTCCAGTTACATTACAACAAATTCCAGTTCAATTACTACAAACTCCAGTTACATTACAGCGCACTCCAATTACATTACAACACACTCCAGTTTCATTACAACACACTGCAGTTACATTACAACACACTCCAGTTACTTTACAACACACACCAGTTACATTGCAACAGAATCCAGATATATAGAAACAAACTCCAGTTACATTACAACACACACCAGTTACTTTACAACACCATGCAGTTACTTTACAACACACTCCAGTTACATTACAACACACTGCAGTTACATTACAACACACTCCAGTTAAATTACAACACACTCCAGTTACTTTTCAACACACTAGAGTTACATTACAACACACTCCAGATATATTACAAGACACTCCAGTTACATTACAACATACTCCAATTACATTCCAACACACGCCAGTTATATTACAACAAACTCCAATTACGTTAGAACACACACCAGTTACATTACAACATACTCCAATTACATTACAACACACGCCAGTTATATTACAACTCACTCCAGTTATATTACAACACACTCCTGTTACATTACAACAAATTCCCGTTAAATTACTACACACTCCAGTTACATTACAGCGCATTCCAATTCCATTACAACATACTCCAGTTTCATTTCAACACACTGCAGTTACATTACAACACACCAGTGTTACATTACAACCCACTCCAGATATATTACAAGACACTCCAGTTACATTACAACACACTCTAGTTACATTGCAACAAACACCAGTTACATTACAACAAATTCCATTTACATTACAACACACACCATTTACTTTACAACACACTCCAGTTACATTACAACACACTCCAGTTACATTTTAACAAATTCCATTTACAATACAATACACTCCATTTACATTACAACATACACCAGTTACATTACAACACACTCCAGTTACATTACAACACACTCCTGTTATATTACAACACAGTCCAGTTACAATACAACACACTCCAGTTACATTACAACAAATTCCAGTTCAATTACTACATACCCCAGTTACATTACAGCGCACTCCAATTACATTACAACACACTCCAGTTTCATTACAACACACTGCAGTTACATTACAACACACTCCATTTACTTTACAACACACACCAGTTACATTGCAACAGAATCCAGATATATAGAAACAAACTCCAGTTACATTACAACACACTCCAGTTACATTACAACAAATTCCAGTTACATTACAACAAACTCCAGTTATATTACAACCAGTTCCACTTACACTACAACACACTCCAATTACATGACAACAAATTCCACGTACACGACAACACATTCCAGTTACATTACAACAAATTCCACTTACATTACAACAAACTCCAATTACATTACAACACACTCCTGTTACATTACAACACACTCCAGTTACTTTACAACACCCTCCAGTTACATTACAACACACTCCAGTTACATTACAATAAATTCCCGTTAAATTACTACACACTCCAGTTGCATTATAGCGCATTCCAATTACATTACAACATACTCCAGTTTTATTACAACACACTGCAGTTACATTACAACACACTAGAGTTACATTATAACACACTCCAGATATATTACAAGACACTCCAGTTACATTACAACACACTCTAGTTACATTTCAACAAACACCAGTTACATTACAACAAATTCCATTTACATTATAACATACACCAGTTACATTACAACACACTCCAGTTACATTACAACACACTCCAGTTACGTTACAACACACTCCAGTTACATTTTAACAAATTCCATTTACAATACAACACACTCCAATTACATGACAACAAATTCCACGTACACGACAAAACATTCCAGTTACATTACAACAAATTCCACTTACATTACAACACACTCCAGTTACATTACAACATACTCCAATTATATTACAACACGCTCCAGTTACATTACAACACACTCAAGTTATATTACAACACACTCCTGTTACATTACAACGCACTCCATTTGCATTACAACAAACTCCAGTTACATTACAGAACACTCCAGTTACATTGCAGCAAACTCCAATTACATTACAACACACTCCAGTTACATTACAACACACTCCAGTTACATTACAACAAACTCCAGATACATTACAAGACACTCCAGTTACAATACAACAGACTCCAGTTACATTACATCAAATTCCATTTACAATGCAACACAATCCATTTACATTACAACATACAGCAGTTACAATACAAAACACTCCAGTTGCATTCCAAAGGACTCCAGTTACATTACAAGAAATTCCATTTACAATACTTACACACTGCATTTACATTACAACACACTCCAGTTACGTTACAACACACTCCAGTTACAGTACAACGCTCTCCAGTTACATTACAACATACGCCAGTTACTTTACAACACCATGCAGTTACTTTACAACACACTCCAGTTACATTACAACACACTGCATTTACATTACAACACACTCCAGTTAAATTACAACAAACTCCAATTATATTATAACAAATTCCAGTTACATTACAACAAACTCCAGTTATATTACAACACACTCCAGTTACATTACAACATGCTCCAGTTTCTTTACAACACACTCCAGCTACATTACAACACACTCCAGTTATGTTACAACACACTCCAGTTACAGTAAAACGCTCTCCAGTTACATTACAACACACACCAGTTACTTTACAACACCATGCAGTTACTTTACAACACACTCCAATTACATTACAACACACTGCAGTTACATTACAACACACTCCAGTTAAATTACAACACACTCCAATTACATTACAACAAATTCCAGTTACATTACAACACACTCCAGTTATATTACAACACAGTCCAGTTATAATACAACACACTCCAGTTACATTACAACAAATTCCAGTTCAATTACTACATACTCCAGTTACATTACAGCGCACTCCAATTACATTACAACACACTCCAGTTTCATTACAACACACTGCAGTTACATTACAACACACTCCAGTTAAATTACAACACACTCCAATTACATTACAACAAAATCCAGTTACATTACAACACACTCCAGTTATATTACAACACAGTCCAGTTACATTACAACACACTCCAGTTACATTACAACAAATTCCAGTTAAATTACTACATACTCCAGTTACATTACAGCGCACGCCAATTACATTACATCACACTCCAGTTTCATTACAACACAGTGCAGTTAAATTACAACACACTCCAGTTACTTTGCAACACACACCAGTTACATTGCAACTGAATCCAGATATATAGAAACAAACTCCAGTTACATTACAACAAACTCCAGTTACATTACAACAAATTCCACTTACACTACAAAACACTCCATTTACATGACAACAAATTCCAGTTACATGACAACACATTCCAGTTACATTACAACAAATTCCATTTACATTACAACAAACTCCAATTACATTACAGCACACTCCAGTTACATTACAACAACTTCCAGTTACATTACAACAACTTCCAGTTACATTACAACAAACTCCAGTTACATTACAGCAAATTCCACTTATACTACAACACACTCCAAATACTTTACAAAAAATTCCACTTACACGACAATACACTCCAGTTACACTACATCAAATTCCATTTACATTACAACAAACTCCAGTTACATTACAACACACTGCATTTACATTACAACACACTCCAGTTAAATTACAACACACTCCAATTATATTACAACAAATTCCAGTTACATTACAACAAACTCCAGTTATATTACAAGACACTCCAGTTACATTACAACATACTCCAGTTACTTTACAACACACTCCAGTTACATTACAACAGACTCCAGTTACATTACAACACACTGCAGTTACATAACAACACAGTCCAGTTACATTACAACACACTGCATTTACATTACAACACACTCCAGTTACGTTACAACACACTCCATTTACAGTAAAACACTCTCCAGTTACATTACAACACACACCAGTTACTTTACAACACCATGCAGTTATTTTACAACACACTCCAATTACATTACATCACACTGCAGTTACATTACAACACACTCCAATTACATTACTACAAATTCCAGTTACATTACAAGACAGTCAAGTTACATTACAACACACTCTAGTTACATTTCAACACACACCAGTTACATTACAACAAATTCCATTTACATTACAACATACACCAGTTACATTACAACACACTCCATTTACATTACAACACACTCCAGTTACATTACAACAAGTTCCAGTTACATTACAACATACTCCAGTTATATTACAACACAGCCCAGTTACATTACAACACACTCCAGTTACATTACAACTAATTCCAGTTAAATTACTACATACTCCAGTTACATTACAGCGCATTGCAAATACATTACAACACACTGCAGTTACAATACAACACACTCCAGTTACCTTACAACACACACCAGTTACATTGCAACAGAATCCAGATATATAGAAACAAACTCCAGTTACATTACAACACACTCCAGCAACATTACAACACTCTCCAGTTACATTACAATACACTCCAGTTACAATGCAACACACTCCAGTTACATTACAACAATCCCAAGTTACATTACAACACACTCCAGTTACAATACAACACACTCCAGTTAGGTTACAAAACACTCCAGTTACATTGCAACAGACTCCAGGTATATAAAAACACACTCCAGTTACATTACAACAAATTCCAGTTACATTACAACAAACTGCAGTTACATTACAACAAACTCCAGTTACATTACTACACACTCCAGTTAAATTACAACACACTCCAATTACATTACAACAAAATCCAGTTACATTACAACACACTCCAGTTACATTACAACAAATTCCAGTTAAATTACTACATACACCAGTTACATTACAGCGCACTCCAATTACATTACAACACACTCCAGTTACTTTGCTACACACACCAGTTACATTGCAACTGAATCCAGATATATAGGAACAAACTCCAGTTACATTACAACACACTCCAGTTACATTACAACAAATTCCAGTTACATTACAACAAACTCGTTACATTACAACAAATTCCACTTACACTACAAAACACTCCATTTACATGACAACAAATTCCACTTACATGACAACACATTCCAGTTACATTACAACAAATTCCATTTACATTACAACAAACTCCAATTACATTACAGCACACTCCAGTTACATTACAACATACTCCAATTACATTACAACACACTCCAGTTATATTACAACACACTCCAGTTATATTACAACACACTCCTGTTACATTACAACACACTCCAGTTACTTTACAACACACTCCAGTTACGTTACAACACACTCCAGTTACATTACAACACAGTCCAGTTAGATTACAACAAATTCCAGTTAAATTACTACACACTCCAGTTACATTACAGTGCATTCCAATTACATTACAACATACTCCAGTTTCATTACAACAAACTGCAGTTACATTACAACACACTAGAGTTACATTACAACACACTCAAGATATATTACAAGACACTCCAATTACATTACAACACACTCTAGTTACATTTCAACACACACCAGTTACATTACTACAAATTCCATTTACATTACAACCTACACCAGTTACATTACAACACACTGCAGTTACATAACAACACTCTCCAGTTACATTACAACACACTCCAGTTACATTACAACACACTGCAGTTACATTCCAACACACTCCATTTACATTACAACAAATTCCATTTACAATACAACACACTCCATTTACATTACAACATACACCAGTTACATTATAACACACTCCAGTTACATTACAACACACTCCAGATACATTACAAGACACTCCAGTTACATTACAACACACTCCATTTACATTCCAACACACTCCAGTTACATTACATCAAATTCCATTTACAATGCAAAACACTCCATTTACATTACAACATACACCAGTTACAATACAACAGTCACCAGTTACATTCCAATACACTCCAGTTACATTACAAGAAATTCCATTTACAATACTACACCCTCCATTTACATTACAACATACACCAGTTACATTACAACAAATTCCAGTTACATTACTACACACTCCAGTTATATTACAACACACTCCAGTTACATTACGACATAATCCAGTTACTTTACAACACACTCCAGTAACATTGCAACAGACTCCAGATATATAGAAATAAACTCCAGGTACATTACAACACACTCCAGTTACATTACAACAAATTCAAGCTACATTACAACAAACTCCAGTTATATTACAACAAATTCCATTTACATTACTACAAACTCCAATTACATTACAACACACTCCTGTTACATTACAACACACTCCAGTTACTTTACAACACAGTCCAGTTAGATTACAACAAATTCCAGTTAAATTACTACACACTCCAGTTACATTACAGTGCATTCCAATTACATTACAACATACTCCAGTTTCATTACAACACACTGCAGTTACATTACAACACACTAGAGTTACATTACAACACACTCAAGATATATTACAAGACACTCCAATTACATTACAGCACACTCAAGTTACATTTCAACATACACCAGTTACATTACTACAAATTCCATTTACATTACAACACACACCAGTTACATTACAACACACTCCAGTTACATTACAACACACTCCAGTTACATTACAACACACTCCAGTTACATTCCAACACACTCCAGTTACACTACAAGAAATTCCATTTACAATACAACAAACTCCATTTACATTACAACATACACCAGTTACATTACAACACATTCCAGTTACGTTACAACACACTCCATTTAAAGTACAACACTCTCCAGTTACATTACAACACACACCAGTTACTTTACAACACCATGCAGTTATTTTACAACACACTCCAGTTACATTACATCACACTGCAGTTACATTACAACACACTCCAATTACATTACTACAAATTCCAGTTACATTACAAGACAGTCAAGTTACATTACAACACACTCTAGTTACATTTCAACACACACCAGTTACATTACAACAAATTCCATTTACATTACAACATACACCAGTTACATTACAACACACTCCATTTACATTACAACACACTCCAGTTACATTACAAGTTCCAGTTACATTACAACACACTCGAGTTATATTACAACACAGTCCAGTTACATTACAACACACTCCAGTTACATTACAACTAATTCCAGTTAAATTACTACATACTCCAGTTACATTACAGCGCACTGCAAATACATTACAACACACTCCAGTTTCATTACAACACACTGCAGTTACAATACAACACACTCCAGTTACCTTACAACACACACCAGTTACATTGCAACAGAATCCAGATATATAGAAACAAACTCCAGTTACATTACAACACACTCCAGCAACATTACAATACACTCCAGTTACAATACAACACACTCCAGTTACATTACAACAATCTCAAGTTACATTACAACACACTCCAGTTACAATACAACACACTCCAGTTAGGTTACAAAACACTCCAGTTACATTGCAACAGACTCCAGGTATATAAAAACACACTCCAGTTACATTACAACAAATTCCAGTTTCATTACAACAAACTGCAGTTACATTACTACACACTCCAGTTAAATTACAACAAATTCCAGTTAAATTACTACATACACCAGTTACATTGCAGCGCACTCCAATTACATTACAACACACTCCAGTTACTTTGCAACACACACCAGTTACATTGCAACTGAATTCCAGTTACATTACAACAAACTCGTTACATTACAACAAATTCCACTTACACTACAAAACACTCCATTTACATTACAACAAACTCCAATTACATTACAGCACACTCCAGTTACATTACAACATACTCCAATTACATTACAACACACTCCAGTTATATTACAACACACTCCTGTTACATTACAACACACTCCAGTTACTTTACAACACACTCCAGTTACATTACAACGCACTCCAGTTACATTATAATGCACTACAGTTACATTGTAACAGAATCCATGGAAATTACAACACACTCCAGTTAGAATACAACACACTCCAGTTACATTACAACACAGTCCAGTTAGATTACAACAAATTCCAGTTAAATTACTACACACTCCAGTTACATTACAGTGCATTCCAATTACATTACAACATACTCCAGTTTCATTACAACAAACTGCAGTTACATTACAACACACTAGAGTTACATTACAACACACTCAAGATATATTACAAGACACTCCAATTACATTACAACACACTCTAGTTACATTACAACAAGTTCCAGTTACATTACAACACACTCCAGTTATATTACAACACAGTCCAGTTACGTTACAACACACTCCAGTTACATTACAACTAATTCCAGTTAAATTACTACATACTCCAGTTACATTACAGCGCACTGCAAATACATTACAACACACTCCAGTTTCATTACAACACACTGCAGTTACAATACAACACACTCCAGTTACTTTACAACACACACCAGTTACATTGCAACAGAATCCAGATATAAAGAAACAAACTCCAGTTACATTACAACACACTCCAGCAACATTACAACACTCTCCAGTTACATTACAATACACTCCAGTTACAATACAACACACTCCAGTTACATTACAACAATCTCAAGTTACATTACAACACACTCCAGTTACAATACAACACACTCCAGTTAGGTTACAAAACACTCCAGTTACATTGCAACAGACTGCACGTATATAAAAACACACTCCAGTTACATTACAACAAATTCCAGTTACATTACAACAAACTGCAGTTACATTACAACAAACTCCAGTTACATTACTACACACTCCAGTTAAATTACAACACACTCCAGATACATTACAAGACACTCCATTTACATTACAGCCTACTCCAGTTACATTAGAACACACTCCAGATACATTACAAGGCACTCCAATTACATTATTACACACTCCAGTTACATTCCATCACACTCCAGTTACATTACAACACACTCCAGTTACATTACAACAAATTCCAGTTAAATTACTACATACTCCAGTTACATTACAGCGCACTCCAATTACATTACAACACACTCCAGTTACTTTGCAACACACACCAGTTACATTGCAACGGAATCCAGATATATAGAAACAAACTCCAGTTACATTACAACACGCTCCAGTTACATTACAACAAATTCCAGTTACATTACAACAAACTCCAGTTACATTATAACAAATTCCACTTACACTACAAAACACTCCATTTACATGACAACAAATTGCACTTACATGACAACACATTCCAGTTACATTACAACAAATTCCATTTACATTACAACAAACTCCAATTACATTACAGCACACTCCAGTTACATTACAACAACTTCCAGTTACATTACAACAACTTCCAGTTACATTACAACAAACTCCAGTTACATTACAGCAAATTCCACTTACACTACAACACACTCCAAATACTTTACAAAAAATTCCACTTACACGACAATACACTCCAGTTACACTACATCAAATTCCATTTACATTAAAACAAACTCCAGTTACATTACAACACACTGCATTTACATTACAACACACTCCAGTTAAATTACAACACACTCCAATTATATTACAACAAATTCCAGTTACATTACAACAAACTCCAGTTATATTACAACACACTCCAGTTACATTACAACATACTCCAGTTACTTTACAACACACTCCAGTTACATTACAACAGACTCCAGTTACATTACAACACACTGCAGTTACATAACAACACAGTCCAGTTACATTACAACACACTGCATTTACATTACAACACACTCCAGTTACGTTACAACACACTCCATTTACAGTAAAACACTCTCCAGTTACATTACAACACACACCAGTTACTTTACAACACCATGCAGTTATTTTACAACACACTCCAATTACATTACATCACACTGCAGTTACATTACAACACACTCCAATTACATTACTACAAATTCCAGTTACATTACAAGACAGTCAAGTTACATTACAACACACTCTAGTTACATTTCAACACACACCAGTTACATTACAACAAATTCCATTTACATTACAACATACACCAGTTACATTACAACACACTCCATTTACATTACAACACACTCCAGTTACATTACAACAAGTTCCAGTTACATTACAACATACTCCAGTTATATTACAACACAGCCCAGTTACATTACAACACACTCCAGTTACATTACAACTAATTCCAGTTAAATTACTACATACTCCAGTTACATTACAGCGCACTGCAAATACATTACAACACACTGCAGTTACAATACAACACACTCCAGTTACCTTACAACACACACCAGTTACATTGCAACAGAATCCAGATATATAGAAACAAACTCCAGTTACATTACAACACACTCCAGCAACATTACAACACTCTCCAGTTACATTACAATACACTCCAGTTACAATACAACACACTCCAGTTACATTACAACAATCCCAAGTTACATTACAACACACTCCAGTTACAATACAACACACTCCAGTTAGGTTACAAAACACTCCAGTTACATTGCAACAGACTCCAGGTATATAAAAACACACTCCAGTTACATTACAACAAATTCCAGTTACATTACAACAAACTGCAGTTACATTACAACAAACTCCAGTTACATTACTACACACTCCAGTTAAATTACAACACACTCCAATTACATTACAACAAAATCCAGTTACATTACAACACACTCCAGTTACATTACAACAAATTCCAGTTAAATTACTACATACACCAGTTACATTACAGCGCACTCCAATTACATTACAACACACTCCAGTTACTTTGCAACACACACCAGTTACATTGCAACTGAATCCAGATATATAGGAACAAACTCCAGTTACATTACAACACACTCCAGTTACATTACAACAAATTCCAGTTACATTACAACAAACTCGTTACATTACAACAAATTCCACTTACACTACAAAACACTCCATTTACATGACAACAAATTCCACTTACATGACAACACATTCCAGTTACATTACAACAAATTCCATTTACATTACAACAAACTCCAATTACATTACAGCACACTCCAGTTACATTACAACATACTCCAATTACATTACAACACACTCCAGTTATATTACAACACACTCCAGTTATATTACAACACACTCCTGTTACATTACAACACACTCCAGTTACTTTACAACACACTCCAGTTACATTACAACACACTCCAGTTACATTACAACACAGTCCAGTTACATTACAACACACTGCATTTACATTACAACACACTCCAGTTACGTTACAACACACTCCATTTACAGTACAACACTCTCCAGTTACATTACAACACACACCAGTTACTTTACAACACCATGCAGTTATTTTACAACACACTCCAGTTACATTACATCACACTGCAGTTACATTACAACACACTCCAATTACATTACTACAAATTCCAGTTACATTACAAGACAGTCAAGTTACATTACAACACACTCTAGTTACATTTCAACACACACCAGTTACATTACAACAAATTCCATTTACATTACAACATACACCAGTTACATTACAACACACTCCATTTACTTTACAACACACTCCAGTTACATTACAAGTTCCAGTTACATTACAACACACTCGAGTTATATTACAACACAGTCCAGTTACATTACAACACACTCCAGTTACATTACAACTAATTCCAGTTAAATTACTACATACTCCAGTTACATTACAGCGCACTGCAAATACATTACAACACACTCCAGTTTCATTACAACACACTGCAGTTACAATACAACACACTCCAGTTACCTTACAACACACACCAGTTACATTGCAACAGAATCCAGATATATAGAAACAAACTCCAGTTACATTACAACACACTCCAGCAACATTACAATACACTCCAGTTACAATACAACACACTCCAGTTACATTACAACAATCTCAAGTTACATTACAACACACTCCAGTTACAATACAACACACTCCAGTTAGGTTACAAAACACTCCAGTTACATTGCAACAGACTCCAGGTATATAAAAACACACTCCAGTTACATTACAACAAATTCCAGTTTCATTACAACAAACTGCAGTTACATTACTACACACTCCAGTTAAATTACAACAAATTCCAGTTAAATTACTACATACACCAGTTACATTGCAGCGCACTCCAATTACATTACAACACACTCCAGTTACTTTGCAACACACACCAGTTACATTGCAACTGAATTCCAGTTACATTACAACAAACTCGTTACATTACAACAAATTCCACTTACACTACAAAACACTCCATTTACATTACAACAAACTCCAATTACATTACAGCACACTCCAGTTACATTACAACATGCTCCAATTACATTACAACACACTCC
The DNA here is from genome assembly GCF_052327205.1 of Somniosus microcephalus. NCBI lineage: Eukaryota > Metazoa > Chordata > Chondrichthyes > Squaliformes > Somniosidae > Somniosus > Somniosus microcephalus. Next base: position 76,045,120 of record NC_141004.1, read on the forward strand.
AGTTATATTACAACACACTCCAGTTATATTACAACACACTCCTGTTACATTACAACACACTCCAGTTACTTTACAACACACTCCAGTTACATTACAACACACTCCAGTTACATTATAATGCACTACAGTTACATTGTAACAGAATCCATGGAAATTACAACACACTCCAGTTAGAATACAACACACTCCAGTTACATTACAACACAGTCCAGTTAGATTACAACAAATTCCAGTTAAATTACTACACACTCCAGTTACATTACAGTGCATTCCAATTACATTACAACATACTCCAGTTTCATTACAACAAACTGCAGTTACATTACAACACACTCAAGATATATTACAAGACACTCCAATTACATTACAACACACTCTAGTTACATTACAACAAGTTCCAGTTACATTACAACACACTCCAGTTATATTACAACACAGTCCAGTTACGTTACAACACACTCCAGTTACATTACAACTAATTCCAGTTAAATTACTACATACTCCAGTTACATTACAGCGCACTGCAAATACATTACAACACACTCCAGTTTCATTACAACACACTGCAGTTACAATACAACACACTCCAGTTACTTTACAACACACACCAGTTACATTGCAACAGAATCCAGATATATAGAAACAAACTCCAGTTACATTACAACACACTCCAGCAACATTACAACACTCTCCAGTTACATTACAATACACTCCAGTTACAATACAACACACTCCAGTTACATTACAACAATCTCAAGTTACATTACAACACACTCCAGTTACAATACAACACACTCCAGTTAGGTTACAACACACTCCAGTTACATTACCACACACTGCAGTTACATAACAACACACTCCAGTTACATTACAACACACTGCATTTACATTACAACACACTCCAATTACGTTACAACATATTCCAGTTACAGTACAACGCTCTCCAGTTACGTTACAACACACACCAGTTACTTTACAACACCATGCAGTTACTTTACAACATACTCCAGTTACATTACAGCGCACTCCAAATACATTACAACACACTCCAGTTTCATTACAACACACTGCAGTTGCAATACAACACACTCCAGTTACTTTACAACACACACCAGTTACATTGCAACAGAATCCAGATATATAGAAACAAACTCCAGTTACATTACAACACACTCCAGCAACATTACAACACTCTCCAGTTACATTACAATACACTCCAGTTACAATACAACACACTCCAGTTACATTACAACAATCTCAAGTTACATTACAACACACTCCAGTTACAATACAACACACTCCAGTTAGGTTACAAAACACTCCAGTTACATTGCAACAGACTCCAGGAATATAAAAACACACTCCAGTTACATTACAACAAATTCCAGTTACATTACAACAAACTGCAGTTACATTACAACAAACTCCAGTTACATTACAACACACTGCAGTTACATTACAACACACTCCAGTTAAATTACAACACACTCCAATTACATTACAACAAAATCCAGTTACATTACAACACACTCCAGTTATATTACAACACAGTCCAGTTACATTACAACACACTCCAGTTACATTACAACAAATTCCAGTTAAATTACTACATACTCCAGTTACATTACAGCGCACGCCAATTACATTACAACACACTCCAGTTTCATTACAACACAGTGCAGTTAAATTACAACACACTCCAGTTACTTTGCAACACACACCAGTTACATTGCAACTGAATCCAGATATATAGAAACAAACTCCAGTTACATTACAACAAACTCCAGTTACATTACAACAAATTCCACTTACACTACAAAACACTCCATTTACATGACAACAAATTCCAGTTACATGACAACACATTCCAGTTACATTACAACAAATTCCATTTACATTACAACAAACTCCAATTACATTACAGCACACTCCAGTTACATTACAACAACTTCCAGTTACATTACAACAACTTCCAGTTACATTACAACAAACTCCAGTTACATTACAGCAAATTCCACTTATACTACAACACACTCCAAATACTTTACAAAAAATTCCACTTACACGACAATACACTCCAGTTACACTACATCAAATTCCATTTACATTACAACAAACTCCAGTTACATTACAACACACTGCATTTACATTACAACACACTCCAGTTAAATTACAACACACTCCAATTATATTACAACAAATTCCAGTTACATTACAACAAACTCCAGTTATATTACAACACACTCCAGTTACATTACAACATACTCCAGTTACTTTACAACAAACTCCAGTTACATAACAACACACTCCAGTTACATTACAACACACTGCATTTACATTACAACAGATTCCAGTTACGTTACAACACACTCCATTTAAAGTACAACACTCTCCAGTTACATTACAACACACACCAGTTACTTTACAACACCATGCAGTTATTTTACAACACACTCCAGTTACATTACATCACACTGCAGTTACATTACAACACACTCCAATTACATTACTACAAATTCCAGTTACATTACAAGACAGTCAAGTTACATTACAACACACTCTAGTTACATTTCAACACACACCAGTTACATTACAACAAATTCCATTTACATTACAACATACACCAGTTACATTACAACACACTCCATTTACATTACAACACACTCCAGTTACATTACAAGTTCCAGTTACATTACAACACACTCGAGTTATATTACAACACAGTCCAGTTACATTACAACACACTCCAGTTACATTACAACTAATTCCAGTTAAATTACTACATACTCCAGTTACATTACAGCGCACTGCAAATACATTACAACACACTCCAGTTTCATTACAACACACTGCAGTTACAATACAACACACTCCAGTTACCTTACAACACACACCAGTTACATTGCAACAGAATCCAGATATATAGAAACAAACTCCAGTTACATTACAACACACTCCAGCAACATTACAATACACTCCAGTTACAATACAACACACTCCAGTTACATTACAACAATCTCAAGTTACATTACAACACACTCCAGTTACAATACAACACACTCCAGTTAGGTTACAAAACACTCCAGTTACATTGCAACAGACTCCAGGTATATAAAAACACACTCCAGTTACATTACAACAAATTCCAGTTTCATTACAACAAACTGCAGTTACATTACTACACACTCCAGTTAAATTACAACAAATTCCAGTTAAATTACGACATACACCAGTTACATTGCAGCGCACTCCAATTACATTACAACACACTCCAGTTACTTTGCAACACACACCAGTTACATTGCAACTGAATTCCAGTTACATTACAACAAACTCGTTACATTACAACAAATTCCACTTACACTACAAAACACTCCATTTACATTACAACAAACTCCAATTACATTACAGCACACTCCAGTTACATTACAACATACTCCAATTACATTACAACACACTCCAGTTATATTACAACACACTCCAGTTATATTACAACACACTCCTGTTACATTACAACACACTCCAGTTACTTTACAACACACTCCAGTTACATTACAACACACTCCAGTTACATTATAATGCACTACAGTTACATTGTAACAGAATCCATGGAAATTACAACACACTCCAGTTAGAATACAACACACTCCAGTTACATTACAACACAGTCCAGTTAGATTACAACAAATTCCAGTTAAATTACTACACACTCCAGTTACATTACAGTGCATTCCAATTACATTACAACATACTCCAGTTTCATTACAACAAACTGCAGTTATATTACAACACACTAGAGTTACATTACAACACACTCAAGATATATTACAAGACACTCCAATTACATTACAACACACTCTAGTTCCAGTTACATTACAACACACTCCAGTTATATTACAACACAGTCCAGTTACGTTACAACACACTCCAGTTACATTACAACTAATTCCAGTTAAATTACTACATACTCCAGTTACATTACAGCGCACTGCAAATACATTACAACACACTCCAGTTTCATTACAACACACTGCAGTTACAATACAACACACACCAGTTACTTTACAACACACACCAGTTACATTGCAACAGAATCCAGATATAAAGAAACAAACTCCAGTTACATTACAACACACTCCAGCAACATTACAACACTCTCCAGTTACATTACAATACACTCCAGTTACAATACAACACACTCCAGTTACATTACAACAATCTCAAGTTACATTACAACACACTCCAGTTACAATACAACACACTCCAGTTAGGTTACAAAACACTCCAGTTACATTGCAACAGACTGCACGTATATAAAAACACACTCCAGTTACATTACAACAAATTCCAGTTACATTACAACAAACTGCAGTTACATTACAACAAACTCCAGTTACATTACTACACACTCCAGTTAAATTACAACACACTCCAGATACATTACAAGACACTCCATTTACATTACAGCCTACTCCAGTTACATTAGAACACACTCCAGATACATTACAAGGCACTCCAATTACATTATTACACACTCCAGTTACATTCCATCACACTCCAGTTACATTACAACACACTCCAGTTACATTACAACAAATTCCAGTTAAATTACTACATACTCCAGTTACATTACAGCGCACTCCAATTACATTACAACACACTCCAGTTACTTTGCAACACACACCAGTTACATTGCAACGGAATCCAGATATATAGAAACAAACTCCAGTTACATTACAACACGCTCCAGTTACATTACAACAAATTCCAGTTACATTACAACAAACTCCAGTTACATTATAACAAATTCCACTTACACTACAAAACACTCCATTTACATGACAACAAATTGCACTTACATGACAACACATTCCAGTTACATTACAACAAATTCCATTTACATTACAACAAACTCCAATTACATTACAGCACACTCCAGTTACATTACAACAACTTCCAGTTACATTACAACAACTTCCAGTTACATTACAACAAACTCCAGTTACATTACAGCAAATTCCACTTACACTACAACACACTCCAAATACTTTACAAAAAATTCCACTTACACGACAATACACTCCAGTTACACTACATCAAATTCCATTTACATTAAAACAAACTCCAGTTACATTACAACACACTGCATTTACATTACAACACACTCCAGTTAAATTACAACACACTCCAATTATATTACAACAAATTCCAGTTACATTACAACAAACTCCAGTTATATTACAACACACTCCAGTTACATTACAACATACTCCAGTTACTTTACAACACACTCCAGTTACATGACAACAGACTCCAGTTACATTACAACACACTGCAGTTACATAACAACACAGTCCAGTTACATTACAACACACTGCATTTACATTACAACACACTCCAGTTACGTTACAACACACTCCATTTACAGTAAAACACTCTCCAGTTACATTACAACACACACCAGTTACTTTACAACACCATGCAGTTATTTTACAACACACTCCAATTACATTACATCACACTGCAGTTACATTACAACACACTCCAATTACATTACTACAAATTCCAGTTACATTACAAGACAGTCAAGTTACATTACAACACACTCTAGTTACATTTCAACACACACCAGTTACATTACAACAAATTCCATTTACATTACAACATACACCAGTTACATTACAACACACTCCATTTACATTACAACACACTCCAGTTACATTACAACAAGTTCCAGTTACATTACAACATACTCCAGTTATATTACAACACAGCCCAGTTACATTACAACACACTCCAGTTACATTACAACTAATTCCAGTTAAATTACTACATACTCCAGTTACATTACAGCGCACTGCAAATACATTACAACACACTGCAGTTACAATACAACACACTCCAGTTACCTTACAACACACACCAGTTACATTGCAACAGAATCCAGATATATAGAAACAAACTCCAGTTACATTACAACACACTCCAGCAACATTACAACACTCTCCAGTTACATTACAATACACTCCAGTTACAATACAACACACTCCAGTTACATTACAACAATCCCAAGTTACATTACAACACACTCCAGTTACAATACAACACACTCCAGTTAGGTTACAAAACACTCCAGTTACATTGCAACAGACTCCAGGTATATAAAAACACACTCCAGTTACATTACAACAAATTCCAGTTACATTACAACAAACTGCAGTTACATTACAACAAACTCCAGTTACATTACTACACACTCCAGTTAAATTACAACACACTCCAATTACATTACAACAAAATCCAGTTACATTACAACACACTCCAGTTACATTACAACAAATTCCAGTTAAATTACTACATACACCAGTTACATTACAGCGCACTCCAATTACATTACAACACACTCCAGTTACTTTGCAACACACACCAGTTACATTGCAACTGAATCCAGATATATAGGAACAAACTCCAGTTACATTACAACACACTCCAGTTACATTACAACAAATTCCAGTTACATTACAACAAACTCGTTACATTACAACAAATTCCACTTACACTACAAAACACTCCATTTACATGACAACAAATTCCACTTACATGACAACACATTCCAGTTACATTACAACAAATTCCATTTACATTACAACAAACTCCAATTACATTACAGCACACTCCAGTTACATTACAACAACTTCCAGTTACATTACAACAACTTCCAGTTACATTACAACAAACTCCAGTTACATTACAGCAAATTTCACTTACACTACAACACACTCCAAATACTTTACAAAAAATTCCACTTACACGACAATACACTCCAGTTACACTACATCAAATTCCATTTACATTAAAACAAACTCCAGTTACATTACAACACACTGCATTTACATTACAACACACTCCAGTTAAATTACAACACACTCCAATTATATTACAACAAATTCCAGTTACATTACAACAAACTCCAGTTATATTACAACACACTCCAGTTACATTACAACATACTCCAGTTACTTTACAACACACTCCAGTTACATGACAACAGACTCCAGTTACATTACAACACACTGCAGTTACATAACAACACAGTCCAGTTACATTACAACACACTGCATTTACATTACAACACACTCCAGTTACGTTACAACACACTCCATTTACAGCAAAACACTCTCCAGTTACATTACAACACACACCAGTTACTTTACAACACCATGCAGTTATTTTACAACACACTCCAATTACATTACATCACACTGCAGTTACATTACAACACACTCCAATTACATTACTACAAATTCCAGTTACATTACAAGACAGTCAAGTTACATTACAACACACTCTAGTTACATTTCAACACACACCAGTTACATTACAACAAATTCCATTTACATTACAACATACACCAGTTACATTACAACACACTCCATTTACATTACAACACACTCCAGTTACATTACAACAAGTTCCAGTTACATTACAACATACTCCAGTTATATTACAACACAGCCCAGTTACATTACAACACACTCCAGTTACATTACAACTAATTCCAGTTAAATTACTACATACTCCAGTTACATTACAGCGCACTGCAAATACATTACAACACACTGCAGTTACAATACAACACACTCCAGTTACCTTACAACACACACCAGTTACATTGCAACAGAATCCAGATATATAGAAACAAACTCCAGTTACATTACAACACACTCCAGCAACATTACAACACTCTCCAGTTACATTACAATACACTCCAGTTACAATACAACACACTCCAGTTACATTACAACAATCCCAAGTTACATTACAACACACTCCAGTTACAATACAACACACTCCAGTTAGGTTACAAAACACTCCAGTTACATTGCAACAGACTCCAGGTATATAAAAACACACTCCAGTTACATTACAACAAATTCCAGTTACATTACAACAAACTGCAGTTACATTACAACAAACTCCAGTTACATTACTACACACTCCAGTTAAATTACAACACACTCCAATTACATTACAACAAAATCCAGTTACATTACAACACACTCCAGTTACATTACAACAAATTCCAGTTAAATTACTACATACACCAGTTACATTACAGCGCACTCCAATTACATTACAACACACTCCAGTTACTTTGCAACACACACCAGTTACATTGCAACTGAATCCAGATATATAGGAACAAACTCCAGTTACATTACAACACACTCCAGTTACATTACAACAAATTCCAGTTACATTACAACAAACTCGTTACATTACAACAAATTCCACTTACACTACAAAACACTCCATTTACATGACAACAAATTCCACTTACATGACAACACATTCCAGTTACATTACAACAAATTCCATTTACATTACAACAAACTCCAATTACATTACAGCACACTCCAGTTACATTACAACAACTTCCAGTTACATTACAACAACTTCCAGTTACATTACAACAAACTCCAGTTACATTACAGCAAATTCCACTTACACTACAACACACTCCAAATACTTTACAAAAAATTCCACTTACACGACAATACACTCCAGTTACACTACATCAAATTCCATTTACATTCAAACAAACTCCAGTTACATTACAACACACTGCATTTACATTACAACACACTCCAGTTAAATTACAACACACTCCAATTATATTACAACAAATTCCAGTTACATTACAACAAACTCCAGTTATATTACAACACACTCCAGTTACATTACAACATACTCCAGTTACTTTACAACACACTCCAGTTACATGACAACAGACTCCAGTTACATTACAACACACTGCAGTTACATAACAACACAGTCCAGTTACATTACAACACACTGCATTTACATTACAACACACTCCAGTTACGTTACAACACACTCCATTTACAGTAAAACACTCTCCAGTTACATTACAACACACACCAGTTACTTTACAACACCATGCAGTTATTTTACAACACACTCCAATTACATTACATCACACTGCAGTTACATTACAACACACTCCAATTACATTACTACAAATTCCAGTTACATTACAAGACAGTCAAGTTACATTACAACACACTCTAGTTACATTTCAACACACACCAGTTACATTACAACAAATTCCATTTACATTACAACATACACCAGTTACATTACAACACACTCCATTTACATTACAACACACTCCAGTTACATTACAACAAGTTCCAGTTACATTACAACATACTCCAGTTATATTACAACACAGCCCAGTTACATTACAACACACTCCAGTTACATTACAACTAATTCCAGTTAAATTACTACATACTCCAGTTACATTACAGCGCACTGCAAATACATTACAACACACTGCAGTTACAATACAACACACTCCAGTTACCTTACAACACACACCAGTTACATTGCAACAGAATCCAGATATATAGAAACAAACTCCAGTTACATTACAACACACTCCAGCAACATTACAACACTCTCCAGTTACATTACAATACACTCCAGTTACAATACAACACACTCCAGTTACATTACAACAATCCCAAGTTACATTACAACACACTCCAGTTACAATACAACACACTCCAGTTAGGTTACAAAACACTCCAGTTACATTGCAACAGACTCCAGGTATATAAAAACACACTCCAGTTACATTACAACAAATTCCAGTTACATTACAACAAACTGCAGTTACATTACAACAAACTCCAGTTACATTACTACACACTCCAGTTAAATTACAACACACTCCAATTACATTACAACAAAATCCAGTTACATTACAACACACTCCAGTTACATTACAACAAATTCCAGTTAAATTACTACATACACCAGTTACATTACAGCGCACTCCAATTACATTACAACACACTCCAGTTACTTTGCAACACACACCAGTTACATTGCAACTGAATCCAGATATATAGGAACAAACTCCAGTTACATTACAACACACTCCAGTTACATTACAACAAATTCCAGTTACATTACAACAAACTCGTTACATTACAACAAATTCCACTTACACTACAAAACACTCCATTTACATGACAACAAATTCCACTTACATGACAACACATTCCAGTTACATTACAACAAATTCCATTTACATTACAACAAACTCCAATTACATTACAGCACACTCCAGTTACATTACAACATACTCCAATTACATTACAACACACTCCAGTGATATTACAACACACTCCAGTTATATTACAACACACTCCTGTTACATTACAACACACTCCAGTTACTTTACAACACACTCCAGTTACATTACAACACACTCCAGTTACATTACAACACAGTCCAGTTACATTACAACACACTGCATTTACATTACAACACACTCCAGTTACGTTACAACACACTCCATTTACAGTACAACACTCTCCAATTACATTACAACACACACCAGTTACTTTACAACACCATGCAGTTATTTTACAACACACTCCAGTTACATTACATCACACTGCAGTTACATTACAACACACTCCAATTACATTACTACAAATTCCAGTTACATTACAAGACAGTCAAGTTACATTACAACACACTCTAGTTACATTTCAACACACACCAGTTACATTACAACAAATTCCATTTACATTACAACATACACCAGTTACATTACAACACACTCCATTTACTTTACAACACACTCCAGTTACATTACAAGTTCCAGTTACATTACAACACACTCGAGTTATATTACAACACAGTCCAGTTACATTACAACACACTCCAGTTACATTACAACTAATTCCAGTTAAATTACTACATACTCCAGTTACATTACAGCGCACTGCAAATACATTACAACACACTCCAGTTTCATTACAACACACTGCAGTTACAATACAACACACTCCAGTTACCTTACAACACACACCAGTTACATTGCAACAGAATCCAGATATATAGAAACAAACTCCAGTTACATTACAACACACTCCAGCAACATTACAATACACTCCAGTTACAATACAACACACTCCAGTTACATTACAACAATCTCAAGTTACATTACAACACACTCCAGTTACAATACAACACACTCCAGTTAGGTTACAAAACACTCCAGTTACATTGCAACAGACTCCAGGTATATAAAAACACACTCCAGTTACATTACAACAAATTCCAGTTTCATTACAACAAACTGCAGTTACATTACTACACACTCCAGTTAAATTACAACAAATTCCAGTTAAATTACTACATACACCAGTTACATTGCAGCGCACTCCAATTACATTACAACACACTCCAGTTACTTTGCAACACACACCAGTTACATTGCAACTGAATTCCAGTTACATTACAACAAACTCGTTACATTACAACAAATTCCACTTACACTACAAAACACTCCATTTACATTACAACAAACTCCAATTACATTACAGCACACTCCAGTTACATTACAACATACTCCAATTACATTACAACACACTCCAGTTATATTACAACACACTCCAGTTATATTACAACACACTCCTGTTACATTACAACACACTCCAGTTACTTTACAACACACTCCAGTTACATTACAACACACTCCAGTTACATTATAATGCACTACAGTTACATTGTAACAGAATCCATGGAAATTACAACACACTCCAGTTAGAATACAACACACTCCAGTTACATTACAACACAGTCCAGTTAGATTACAACAAATTCCAGTTAAATTACTACACACTCCAGTTACATTACAGTGCATTCCAATTACATTACAACATACTCCAGTTTCATTACAACAAACTGCAGTTACATTACAACACACTCAAGATATATTACAAGACACTCCAATTACATTACAACACACTCTAGTTACATTACAACAAGTTCCAGTTACATTACAACACACTCCAGTTATATTACAACACAGTCCAGTTACGTTACAACACACTCCAGTTACATTACAACTAATTCCAGTTAAATTACTACATACTCCAGTTACATTACAGCGCACTGCAAATACATTACAACACACTCCAGTTTCATTACAACACACACCAGTTACTTTACAACACCATGCAGTTATTTTACAACACACTCCAATTACATTACATCACACTGCAGTTACATTACAACACACTCCAATTACATTACTACAAATTCCAGTTACATTACAAGACAGTCAAGTTACATTACAACACACTCTAGTTACATTTCAACACACACCAGTTACATTACAACAAATTCCATTTACATTACAACATACACCAGTTACATTACAACACACTCCATTTACATTACAACACACTCCAGTTACATTACAACAAGTTCCAGTTACATTACAACATACTCCAGTTATATTACAACACAGCCCAGTTACATTACAACACACTCCAGTTACATTACAACTAATTCCAGTTAAATTACTACATACTCCAGTTACATTACAGCGCACTGCAAATACATTACAACACACTGCAGTTACAATACAACACACTCCAGTTACCTTACAACACACACCAGTTACATTGCAACAGAATCCAGATATATAGAAACAAACTCCAGTTACATTACAACACACTCCAGCAACATTACAACACTCTCCAGTTACATTACTACATACTCCAGTTACATTACAGCGCACTCCAATTACATTACAACACACTCCAGTTACTTTGCAACACACACCAGTTACATTGCAACGGAATCCAGATATATAGAAACAAACTCCAGTTACATTACAACACGCTCCAGTTACATTACAACAAATTCCAGTTACATTACAACAAACTCCAGTTACATTATAACAAATTCCACTTACACTACAAAACACTCCATTTACATGACAACAAATTGCACTTACATGACAACACATTCCAGTTACATTACAACAAATTCCATTTACATTACAACAAACTCCAATTACATTACAGCACACTCCAGTTACATTACAACAACTTCCAGTTACATTACAACAACTTCCAGTTACATTACAACAAACTCCAGTTACATTACAGCAAATTTCACTTACACTACAACACACTCCAAATACTTTACAAAAAATTCCACTTACACGACAATACACTCCAGTTACACTACATCAAATTCCATTTACATTAAAACAAACTCCAGTTACATTACAACACACTGCATTTACATTACAACACACTCCAGTTAAATTACAACACACTCCAATTATATTACAACAAATTCCAGTTACATTACAACAAACTCCAGTTATATTACAATACACTCCAGTTACATTACAACATACTCCAGTTACTTTACAACACACTCCAGTTACATTACAACAGACTCCAGTTACATTACAACACACTGCAGTTACATAACAACACAGTCCAGTTACATTACAACACACTGCATTTACATTACAACACACTCCAGTTACGTTACAACACACTCCATTTACAGTAAAACACTCTCCAGTTACATTACAACACACACCAGTTACTTTACAACACCATGCAGTTATTTTACAACACACTCCAATTACATTACATCACACTGCAGTTACATTACAACACACTCCAATTACATTACTACAAATTCCAGTTACATTACAAGACAGTCAAGTTACATTACAACACACTCTAGTTACATTTCAACACACACCAGTTACATTACAACAAATTCCATTTACATTACAACATACACCAGTTACATTACAACACACTCCATTTACATTACAACACACTCCAGTTACATTACAACAAGTTCCAGTTACATTACAACATACTCCAGTTATATTACAACACAGCCCAGTTACATTACAACACACTCCAGTTACATTATAATGCACTACAGTTACATTGTAACAGAATCCATGGAAATTACAACACACTCCAGTTAGAATACAACACACTCCAGTTACATTACAACACAGTCCAGTTAGATTACAACAAATTCCAGTTAAATTACTACACACTCCAGTTACATTACAGTGCATTCCAATTACATTACAACATACTCCAGTTTCATTACAACAAACTGCAGTTATATTACAACACACTAGAGTTACATTACAACACACTCAAGATATATTACAAGACACTCCAATTACATTACAACACACTCTAGTTCCAGTTACATTACAACACACTCCAGTTATATTACAACACAGTCCAGTTACGTTACAACACACTCCAGTTACATTACAACTAATTCCAGTTAAATTACTACATACTCCAGTTACATTACAGCGCACTGCAAATACATTACAACACACTCCAGTTTCATTACAACACACTGCAGTTACAATACAACACACTCCAGTTACTTTACAACACACACCAGTTACATTGCAACAGAATCCAGATATAAAGAAACAAACTCCAGTTACATTACAACACACTCCAGCAACATTACAACACTCTCCAGTTACATTACAATACACTCCAGTTACAATACAACACACTCCAGTTACATTACAACAATCTCAAGTTACATTACAACACACTCCAGTTACAATACAACACACTCCAGTTAGGTTACAAAACACTCCAGTTACATTGCAACAGACTGCACGTATATAAAAACACACTCCAGTTACATTACAACAAATTCCAGTTACATTACAACAAACTGCAGTTACATTACAACAAACTCCAGTTACATTACTACACACTCCAGTTAAATTACAACACACTCCAGATACATTACAAGACACTCCATTTACATTACAGCCTACTCCAGTTACATTAGAACACACTCCAGATACATTACAAGGCACTCCAATTACATTATTACACACTCCAGTTACATTCCATCACACTCCAGTTACATTACAACACACTCCAGTTACATTACAACAAATTCCAGTTAAATTACTACATACTCCAGTTACATTACAGCGCACTCCAATTACATTACAACACACTCCAGTTACTTTGCAACACACACCAGTTACATTGCAACGGAATCCAGATATATAGAAACAAACTCCAGTTACATTACAACACGCTCCAGTTACATTACAACAAATTCCAGTTACATTACAACAAACTCCAGTTACATTATAACAAATTCCACTTACACTACAAAACACTCCATTTACATGACAACAAATTGCACTTACATGACAACACATTCCAGTTACATTACAACAAATTCCATTTACATTACAACAAACTCCAATTACATTACAGCACACTCCAGTTACATTACAACAACTTCCAGTTACATTACAACAACTTCCAGTTACATTACAACAAACTCCAGTTACATTACAGCAAATTCCACTTACACTACAACACACTCCAAATACTTTACAAAAAATTCCACTTACACGACAATACACTCCAGTTACACTACATCAAATTCCATTTACATTAAAACAAACTCCAGTTACATTACAACACACTGCATTTACATTACAACACACTCCAGTTAAATTACAACACACTCCAATTATATTACAACAAATTCCAGTTACATTACAACAAACTCCAGTTATATTACAACACACTCCAGTTACATTACAACATACTCCAGTTACTTTACAACACACTCCAGTTACATGACAACAGACTCCAGTTACATTACAACACACTGCAGTTACATAACAACACAGTCCAGTTACATTACAACACACTGCATTTACATTACAACACACTCCAGTTACGTTACAACACACTCCATTTACAGTAAAACACTCTCCAGTTACATTACAACACACACCAGTTACTTTACAACACCATGCAGTTATTTTACAACACACTCCAATTACATTACATCACACTGCAGTTACATTACAACACACTCCAATTACATTACTACAAATTCCAGTTACATTACAAGACAGTCAAGTTACATTACAACACACTCTAGTTACATTTCAACACACACCAGTTACATTACAACAAATTCCATTTACATTACAACATACACCAGTTACATTACAACACACTCCATTTACATTACAACACACTCCAGTTACATTACAACAAGTTCCAGTTACATTACAACATACTCCAGTTATATTACAACACAGCCCAGTTACATTACAACACACTCCAGTTACATTACAACTAATTCCAGTTAAATTACTACATACTCCAGTTACATTACAGCGCACTGCAAATACATTACAACACACTGCAGTTACAATACAACACACTCCAGTTACCTTACAACACACACCAGTTACATTGCAACAGAATCCAGATATATAGAAACAAACTCCAGTTACATTACAACACACTCCAGCAACATTACAACACTCTCCAGTTACATTACAATACACTCCAGTTACAATACAACACACTCCAGTTACATTACAACAATCCCAAGTTACATTACAACACACTCCAGTTACAATACAACACACTCCAGTTAGGTTACAAAACACTCCAGTTACATTGCAACAGACTCCAGGTATATAAAAACACACTCCAGTTACATTACAACAAATTCCAGTTACATTACAACAAACTGCAGTTACATTACAACAAACTCCAGTTACATTACTACACACTCCAGTTAAATTACAACACACTCCAATTACATTACAACAAAATCCAGTTACATTACAACACACTCCAGTTACATTACAACAAATTCCAGTTAAATTACTACATACACCAGTTACATTACAGCGCACTCCAATTACATTACAACACACTCCAGTTACTTTGCAACACACACCAGTTACATTGCAACTGAATCCAGATATATAGGAACAAACTCCAGTTACATTACAACACACTCCAGTTACATTACAACAAATTCCAGTTACATTACAACAAACTCGTTACATTACAACAAATTCCACTTACACTACAAAACACTCCATTTACATGACAACAAATTCCACTTACATGACAACACATTCCAGTTACATTACAACAAATTCCATTTACATTACAACAAACTCCAATTACATTACAGCACACTCCAGTTACATTACAACAACTTCCAGTTACATTACAACAACTTCCAGTTACATTACAACAAACTCCAGTTACATTACAGCAAATTTCACTTACACTACAACACACTCCAAATACTTTACAAAAAATTCCACTTACACGACAATACACTCCAGTTACACTACATCAAATTCCATTTACATTAAAACAAACTCCAGTTACATTACAACACACTGCATTTACATTACAACACACTCCAGTTAAATTACAACACACTCCAATTATATTACAACAAATTCCAGTTACATTACAACAAACTCCAGTTATATTACAACACACTCCAGTTACATTACAACATACTCCAGTTACTTTACAACACACTCCAGTTACATGACAACAGACTCCAGTTACATTACAACACACTGCAGTTACATAACAACACAGTCCAGTTACATTACAACACACTGCATTTACATTACAACACACTCCAGTTACGTTACAACACACTCCATTTACAGTAAAACACTCTCCAGTTACATTACAACACACACCAGTTACTTTACAACACCATGCAGTTATTTTACAACACACTCCAATTACATTACATCACACTGCAGTTACATTACAACACACTCCAATTACATTACTACAAATTCCAGTTACATTACAAGACAGTCAAGTTACATTACAACACACTCTAGTTACATTTCAACACACACCAGTTACATTACAACAAATTCCATTTACATTACAACATACACCAGTTACATTACAACACACTCCATTTACATTACAACACACTCCAGTTACATTACAACAAGTTCCAGTTACATTACAACATACTCCAGTTATATTACAACACAGCCCAGTTACATTACAACACACTCCAGTTACATTACAACTAATTCCAGTTAAATTACTACATACTCCAGTTACATTACAGCGCACTGCAAATACATTACAACACACTGCAGTTACAATACAACACACTCCAGTTACCTTACAACACACACCAGTTACATTGCAACAGAATCCAGATATATAGAAACAAACTCCAGTTACATTACAACACACTCCAGCAACATTACAACACTCTCCAGTTACATTACAATACACTCCAGTTACAATACAACACACTCCAGTTACATTACAACAATCCCAAGTTACATTACAACACACTCCAGTTACAATACAACACACTCCAGTTAGGTTACAAAACACTCCAGTTACATTGCAACAGACTCCAGGTATATAAAAACACACTCCAGTTACATTACAACAAATTCCAGTTACATTACAACAAACTGCAGTTACATTACAACAAACTCCAGTTACATTACTACACACTCCAGTTAAATTACAACACACTCCAATTACATTACAACAAAATCCAGTTACATTACAACACACTCCAGTTACATTACAACAAATTCCAGTTAAATTACTACATACACCAGTTACATTACAGCGCACTCCAATTACATTACAACACACTCCAGTTACTTTGCAACACACACCAGTTACATTGCAACTGAATCCAGATATATAGGAACAAACTCCAGTTACATTACAACACACTCCAGTTACATTACAACAAATTCCAGTTACATTACAACAAACTCGTTACATTACAACAAATTCCACTTACACTACAAAACACTCCATTTACATGACAACAAATTCCACTTACATGACAACACATTCCAGTTACATTACAACAAATTCCATTTACATTACAACAAACTCCAATTACATTACAGCACACTCCAGTTACATTACAACAACTTCCAGTTACATTACAACAACTTCCAGTTACATTACAACAAACTCCAGTTACATTACAGCAAATTCCACTTACACTACAACACACTCCAAATACTTTACAAAAAATTCCACTTACACGACAATACACTCCAGTTACACTACATCAAATTCCATTTACATTCAAACAAACTCCAGTTACATTACAACACACTGCATTTACATTACAACACACTCCAGTTAAATTACAACACACTCCAATTATATTACAACAAATTCCAGTTACATTACAACAAACTCCAGTTATATTACAACACACTCCAGTTACATTACAACATACTCCAGTTACTTTACAACACACTCCAGTTACATGACAACAGACTCCAGTTACATTACAACACACTGCAGTTACATAACAACACAGTCCAGTTACATTACAACACACTGCATTTACATTACAACACACTCCAGTTACGTTACAACACACTCCATTTACAGTAAAACACTCTCCAGTTACATTACAACACACACCAGTTACTTTACAACACCATGCAGTTATTTTACAACACACTCCAATTACATTACATCACACTGCAGTTACATTACAACACACTCCAATTACATTACTACAAATTCCAGTTACATTACAAGACAGTCAAGTTACATTACAACACACTCTAGTTACATTTCAACACACACCAGTTACATTACAACAAATTCCATTTACATTACAACATACACCAGTTACATTACAACACACTCCATTTACATTACAACACACTCCAGTTACATTACAACAAGTTCCAGTTACATTACAACATACTCCAGTTATATTACAACACAGCCCAGTTACATTACAACACACTCCAGTTACATTACAACTAATTCCAGTTAAATTACTACATACTCCAGTTACATTACAGCGCACTGCAAATACATTACAACACACTGCAGTTACAATACAACACACTCCAGTTACCTTACAACACACACCAGTTACATTGCAACAGAATCCAGATATATAGAAACAAACTCCAGTTACATTACAACACACTCCAGCAACATTACAACACTCTCCAGTTACATTACAATACACTCCAGTTACAATACAACACACTCCAGTTACATTACAACAATCCCAAGTTACATTACAACACACTCCAGTTACAATACAACACACTCCAGTTAGGTTACAAAACACTCCAGTTACATTGCAACAGACTCCAGGTATATAAAAACACACTCCAGTTACATTACAACAAATTCCAGTTACATTACAACAAACTGCAGTTACATTACAACAAACTCCAGTTACATTACTACACACTCCAGTTAAATTACAACACACTCCAATTACATTACAACAAAATCCAGTTACATTACAACACACTCCAGTTACATTACAACAAATTCCAGTTAAATTACTACATACACCAGTTACATTACAGCGCACTCCAATTACATTACAACACACTCCAGTTACTTTGCAACACACACCAGTTACATTGCAACTGAATCCAGATATATAGGAACAAACTCCAGTTACATTACAACACACTCCAGTTACATTACAACAAATTCCAGTTACATTACAACAAACTCGTTACATTACAACAAATTCCACTTACACTACAAAACACTCCATTTACATGACAACAAATTCCACTTACATGACAACACATTCCAGTTACATTACAACAAATTCCATTTACATTACAACAAACTCCAATTACATTACAGCACACTCCAGTTACATTACAACATACTCCAATTACATTACAACACACTCCAGTTACATTACAACACAGTCCAGTTACATTACAACACACTGCATTTACATTACAACACACTCCAGTTACGTTACAACACACTCCATTTACAGTACAACACTCTCCAATTACATTACAACACACACCAGTTACTTTACAACACCATGCAGTTATTTTACAACACACTCCAGTTACATTACATCACACTGCAGTTACATTACAACACACTCCAATTACATTACTACAAATTCCAGTTACATTACAAGACAGTCAAGTTACATTACAACACACTCTAGTTACATTTCAACACACACCAGTTACATTACAACAAATTCCATTTACATTACAACATACACCAGTTACATTACAACACACTCCATTTACTTTACAACACACTCCAGTTACATTACAAGTTCCAGTTACATTACAACACACTCGAGTTATATTACAACACAGTCCAGTTACATTACAACACACTCCAGTTACATTACAACTAATTCCAGTTAAATTACTACATACTCCAGTTACATTACAGCGCACTGCAAATACATTACAACACACTCCAGTTTCATTACAACACACTGCAGTTACAATACAACACACTCCAGTTACCTTACAACACACACCAGTTACATTGCAACAGAATCCAGATATATAGAAACAAACTCCAGTTACATTACAACACACTCCAGCAACATTACAATACACTCCAGTTACAATACAACACACTCCAGTTACATTACAACAATCTCAAGTTACATTACAACACACTCCAGTTACAATACAACACACTCCAGTTAGGTTACAAAACACTCCAGTTACATTGCAACAGACTCCAGGTATATAAAAACACACTCCAGTTACATTACAACAAATTCCAGTTTCATTACAACAAACTGCAGTTACATTACTACACACTCCAGTTAAATTACAACAAATTCCAGTTAAATTACTACATACACCAGTTACATTGCAGCGCACTCCAATTACATTACAACACACTCCAGTTACTTTGCAACACACACCAGTTACATTGCAACTGAATTCCAGTTACATTACAACAAACTCGTTACATTACAACAAATTCCACTTACACTACAAAACACTCCATTTACATTACAACAAACTCCAATTACATTACAGCACACTCCAGTTACATTACAACATACTCCAATTACATTACAACACACTCCAGTTATATTACAACACACTCCAGTTATATTACAACACACTCCTGTTACATTACAACACACTCCAGTTACTTTACAACACACTCCAGTTACATTACAACACACTCCAGTTACATTATAATGCACTACAGTTACATTGTAACAGAATCCATGGAAATTACAACACACTCCAGTTAGAATACAACACACTCCAGTTACATTACAACACAGTCCAGTTAGATTACAACAAATTCCAGTTAAATTACTACACACTCCAGTTACATTACAGTGCATTCCAATTACATTACAACATACTCCAGTTTCATTACAACAAACTGCAGTTACATTACAACACACTCAAGATATATTACAAGA
Source organism: Somniosus microcephalus (assembly GCF_052327205.1). NCBI lineage: Eukaryota > Metazoa > Chordata > Chondrichthyes > Squaliformes > Somniosidae > Somniosus > Somniosus microcephalus. Next base: position 76,067,068 of record NC_141004.1, read on the forward strand.
CACTCCAATTACATTACAACACACTCTAGTTACATTACAACAAGTTCCAGTTACATTACAACACACTCCAGTTATATTACAACACAGTCCAGTTACGTTACAACACACTCCAGTTACATTACAACTAATTCCAGTTAAATTACTACATACTCCAGTTACATTACAGCGCACTGCAAATACATTACAACACACTCCAGTTTCATTACAACACACACCAGTTACTTTACAACACCATGCAGTTATTTTACAACACACTCCAATTACATTACATCACACTGCAGTTACATTACAACACACTCCAATTACATTACTACAAATTCCAGTTACATTACAAGACAGTCAAGTTACATTACAGCACACTCTAGTTACATTTCAACACACACCAGTTACATTACAACAAATTCCATTTACATTACAACATACACCAGTTACATTACAACACACTCCATTTACATTACAACACACTCCAGTTACATTACAACAAGTTCCAGTTACATTACAACATACTCCAGTTATATTACAACACAGCCCAGTTACATTACAACACACTCCAGTTACATTACAACTAATTCCAGTTAAATTACTACATACTCCAGTTACATTACAGCGCACTGCAAATACATTACAACACACTGCAGTTACAATACAACACACTCCAGTTACCTTACAACACACACCAGTTACATTGCAACAGAATCCAGATATATAGAAACAAACTCCAGTTACATTACAACACACTCCAGCAACATTACAACACTCTCCAGTTACATTACTACATACTCCAGTTACATTACAGCGCACTCCAATTACATTACAACACACTCCAGTTACTTTGCAACACACACCAGTTACATTGCAACGGAATCCAGATATATAGAAACAAACTCCAGTTACATTACAACACGCTCCAGTTACATTACAACAAATTCCAGTTACATTACAACAAACTCCAGTTACATTATAACAAATTCCACTTACACTACAAAACACTCCATTTACATGACAACAAATTGCACTTACATGACAACACATTCCAGTTACATTACAACAAATTCCATTTACATTACAACAAACTCCAATTACATTACAGCACACTCCAGTTACATTACAACAACTTCCAGTTACATTACAACAACTTCCAGTTACATTACAACAAACTCCAGTTACATTACAGCAAATTTCACTTACACTACAACACACTCCAAATACTTTACAAAAAATTCCACTTACACGACAATACACTCCAGTTACACTACATCAAATTCCATTTACATTAAAACAAACTCCAGTTACATTACAACACACTGCATTTACATTACAACACACTCCAGTTAAATTACAACACACTCCAATTATATTACAACAAATTCCAGTTACATTACAACAAACTCCAGTTATATTACAATACACTCCAGTTACATTACAACATACTCCAGTTACTTTACAACACACTCCAGTTACATTACAACAGACTCCAGTTACATTACAACACACTGCAGTTACATAACAACACAGTCCAGTTACATTACAACACACTGCATTTACATTACAACACACTCCAGTTACGTTACAACACACTCCATTTACAGTAAAACACTCTCCAGTTACATTACAACACACACCAGTTACTTTACAACACCATGCAGTTATTTTACAACACACTCCAATTACATTACATCACACTGCAGTTACATTACAACACACTCCAATTACATTACTACAAATTCCAGTTACATTACAAGACAGTCAAGTTACATTACAACACACTCTAGTTACATTTCAACACACACCAGTTACATTACAACAAATTCCATTTACATTACAACATACACCAGTTACATTACAACACACTCCATTTACATTACAACACACTCCAGTTACATTACAACAAGTTCCAGTTACATTACAACATACTCCAGTTATATTACAACACAGCCCAGTTACATTACAACTAATTCCAGTTAAATTACTACATACTCCAGTTACATTACAGCGCATTGCAAATACATTACAACACACTGCAGTTACAATACAACACACTCCAGTTACCTTACAACACACACCAGTTACATTGCAACAGAATCCAGATATATAGAAACAAACTCCAGTTACATTACAACACACTCCAGCAACATTACAACACTCTCCAGTTACATTACAATACACTCCAGTTACAATACAACACACTCCAGTTACATTACAACAATCCCAAGTTACATTACAACACACTCCAGTTACAATACAACACACTCCAGTTAGGTTACAAAACACTCCAGTTACATTGCAACAGACTCCAGGTATATAAAAACACACTCCAGTTACATTACAACAAATTCCAGTTACATTACAACAAACTGCAGTTACATTACAACAAACTCCAGTTACATTACTACACACTCCAGTTAAATTACAACACACTCCAATTACATTACAACAAAATCCAGTTACATTACAACACACTCCAGTTACATTACAACAAATTCCAGTTAAATTACTACATACACCAGTTACATTACAGCGCACTCCAATTACATTACAACACACTCCAGTTACTTTGCTACACACACCAGTTACATTGCAACTGAATCCAGATATATAGGAACAAACTCCAGTTACATTACAACACACTCCAGTTACATTACAACAAATTCCAGTTACATTACAACAAACTCGTTACATTACAACAAATTCCACTTACACTACAAAACACTCCATTTACATGACAACAAATTCCACTTACATGACAACACATTCCAGTTACATTACAACAAATTCCATTTACATTACAACAAACTCCAATTACATTACAGCACACTCCAGTTACATTACAACATACTCCAATTACATTACAACACACTCCAGTTATATTACAACACACTCCAGTTATATTACAACACACTCCTGTTACATTACAACACACTCCAGTTACTTTACAACACACTCCAGTTACGTTACAACACACTCCAGTTACATTACAACACAGTCCAGTTAGATTACAACAAATTCCAGTTAAATTACTACACACTCCAGTTACATTACAGTGCATTCCAATTACATTACAACATACTCCAGTTTCATTACAACAAACTGCAGTTACATTACAACACACTAGAGTTACATTACAACACACTCAAGATATATTACAAGACACTCCAATTACATTACAACACACTCTAGTTACATTTCAACACACACCAGTTACATTACTACAAATTCCATTTACATTACAACCTACACCAGTTACATTACAACACACTGCAGTTACATAACAACACTCTCCAGTTACATTACAACACACTCCAGTTACATTACAACACACTGCAGTTACATTCCAACACACTCCATTTACATTACAACAAATTCCATTTACAATACAACACACTCCATTTACATTACAACATACACCAGTTACATTATAACACACTCCAGTTACATTACAACACACTCCAGATACATTACAAGACACTCCAGTTACATTACAACACACTCCATTTACATTCCAACACACTCCAGTTACATTACATCAAATTCCATTTACAATGCAAAACACTCCATTTACATTACAACATACACCAGTTACAATACAACAGTCACCAGTTACATTCCAATACACTCCAGTTACATTACAAGAAATTCCATTTACAATACTACACCCTCCATTTACATTACAACATACACCAGTTACATTACAACAAATTCCAGTTACATTACTACACACTCCAGTTATATTACAACACACTCCAGTTACATTACGACATAATCCAGTTACTTTACAACACACTCCAGTAACATTGCAACAGACTCCAGATATATAGAAATAAACTCCAGGTACATTACAACACACTCCAGTTACATTACAACAAATTCAAGCTACATTACAACAAACTCCAGTTATATTACAACAAATTCCATTTACATTACTACAAACTCCAATTACATTACAACACACTCCTGTTACATTACAACACACTCCAGTTACTTTACAACACAGTCCAGTTAGATTACAACAAATTCCAGTTAAATTACTACACACTCCAGTTACATTACAGTGCATTCCAATTACATTACAACATACTCCAGTTTCATTACAACACACTGCAGTTACATTACAACACACTAGAGTTACATTACAACACACTCAAGATATATTACAAGACACTCCAATTACATTACAGCACACTCAAGTTACATTTCAACATACACCAGTTACATTACTACAAATTCCATTTACATTACAACACACACCAGTTACATTACAACACACTCCAGTTACATTACAACACACTCCAGTTACATTACAACACACTCCAGTTACATTCCAACACACTCCAGTTACACTACAAGAAATTCCATTTACAATACAACAAACTCCATTTACATTACAACATACACCAGTTACATTACAACACACTCCAGTTACATTACAACACACTCCAGATACATTACAAGACACTCCAGTTACATTACAACACACTCCATTTACATTCCAACACACTCCAGTTACATTACATCAAATTCCATTTACAATGCAACACACTCCATTTACATTACAACATACACCAGTTACATTACAACACACTCCAGTTACATTACATCACACTCCAGATACATTACAAGACACTCCAGTTACATTACAACACACTCCATTTACATTCCAACACACTCCAGTTACAATACAACAAATTCCATTTACAATGCAACACACTCCATTTACATTACATCATACACCAGTTACAATACAACACACTCCAGTTACATTCCAATACACTCCAGTTATATTACAAGAAATTTCATTTACAATACTACACACTCCATTTACATTACAACATACACCAGTTACATTACAACAAATTCCAGTTACATTACAACACACTCCAGTTATATTACAACACACTCCAGTTACATTACAACATAATCCAGTTACTTTACAACAGACTCCAGTTACATTGCAGCAGACTCCAGATATATAGAAATAAACTCCAGGTACATTACAACACACTCCAGTTACATTACAACAACTTCCAGTTACATTACAACAACTTCCAGTTACATTACAACAAACTCCCGTTACATTACAACAAATTCCACTCACACTACAACACACTCCAAATATTTTACAAAAAATTCCACTTACACGACAATACACTCCAGTTACACTACATCAAATTCCATTTACATTACAACAAACTCCAATTACATTACAACACACTGCATTTACATTACAACACACTGCAGTTACTTTACAACACACTCCAGTTATATTACAACACACTCCAGTTACATTACAACACACTGCAGTTACATAACAACATACCCCAGTTACATTATAACACACTGCATTTACATTACAACACACTCCAGTTACGTTACAACACACTCCAGTTACAGTACAACGCTCTCCAGTTACATTACAACACACATCAGTTACTTTACAACACCATGCAGTTACTTTACAACACACTCCAGTTACATTACATCACACTGCAGTTACATTACAACACACTCCAGTTAAATTACAACACACTCCAATTACATTACAACAAATTACTGTTACATTACAAGACACTAAAGTTACATTACAACACACTCTAGTTACATTTCAACACACACCAGTTACATTACAACCTGTTCCATTTACATTACAACATACACCAGTTACATTACAACACACTTCATTTACATTACAACACACTCCAGTTACATTACAACACACTCCAGTAACATTACAACAAATTCCATTTACAGTACAACACACTCCATTTACATTACAGCACACTCCAGTTACATTACAACACACTCCAGATACATTACAATACACTCCAGTTACATTACGACACACTCCATTTACATTCCAACACACTCCATTTACATTACATCAAATTCCATTTATAATACAACACACTCCATTTACATTACAATGTACACCAGTTACAATACAACACACTCCAGTTACATTCCAGCACACTCCAGTTACATTAAACAAATTCCATTTACAATACTACACACTCCATTTCCATTACAACTTAAACCACTTACATTACAACACTCTCCAGTTACATTACAACACACTGCATTTACATTGCAACACACTCCAGTTAAATTACAACACACTCCAGTTACATTACAACATACTCCAGTTACTTTACAAGACACTCCAGTTACATTACAACACACTCCAGTTACATTACAACACACTGCAGTTACATAACAACACACTCCAGTTACATTACAACACACTGCATTTACATTACAACACACTCCAATTACGTTACAACACACTCCAGTTACAGTACAACGCTCTCCAGTTACGTTACAACACACACTAGTTACTTAACAACACCATGCAGTTACTTTACAACACACTCCAGTTACATTACAACACACTGCAATTACATTACAACACACATCGGTTAAATTACAACACACTCCAATTACATTACAACAAATTCCAGTTACATTACAACACACTCCAGTTATATTACAACACAGTCCAGTTACATTACAACACACTCCAGTTACATTACAACTAATTGCAGTTAAATTACTACATACTCCAGTTACATTACAGCGCACTCCAAATACATTACAACACACTCCAGTTGCATTACAACACACTGCAATTACAATACAACACACTCCAGTTACTTTACAACACACACCAGTTACATTGCAACAGAATCCAGATATATAGAAACAAACTCCAGTTACATTACAACACACTCCAGTTACATTGCAACAAATTCCACTTACACTACAAAACACTCCATTTACATGACAACAAATTCCACTTACATTACAACAAATTCCATTTACATTACAACAAACTCCAATTACATTACAGCACACTCCAGTTACATTACAACCTACTCCAATTACATTAAAACACACTCCAGTAATATTACAACACACTCCAGTTATATTACAACACACTCCTGTTACATTACAACACACTCCAGTTACTTTACAACACACTCCAGTTACATTACAACACACTCCAGTTACATTATAATGCACTACAGTTACATTGTAACAGAATCCATGTAAATTACAACACACTCCAGTTAGAATACAACACACTCCAGTTACATTACAACACAGTCCTGTTAGATTACAACAAATTCCAGTTAAATTACTACTCACTCCAGTTACATTACAGTGCATTCCAATTACATTACAACATACTCCAGTTTCATTACAACACACTGCAGTTACATGGCAACACACTAGAGTTACATTACAACACACTCAAGATATATTACAAGACACTCCAATTACATTACAACACACTTTAGTTACATTTCAACACACACCAGTTACATTACTACAAATTCCATTTCATTACAACATACACCAGTTACATTACAACACACTCCAGTTACATTACAACACACTCCAGTTACATTACAACACACTCCAGTTACATTACAACAAATTCCATTTACAATACAACAAACTCCATTTACATTACAACATACACCAGTTACTTTACAACACACTCCAGTTACATTGCAACACACTCCAGATACATTACAAGACACTCCAGTTACATTACAACACACTCCATTTACATTCCAACACACTCCAGTTACATTACAACACACTCCAGTTACATTACAACAAATTCCATTTACATTACAACACACTCCAGTTACATTACAACACACTCCAGTTACATTACAACAAACTCCAGATACATTACAAGACACTCCAGTTACATTACAACATACAGCAGTTACAATACAACACACTCCAGTTACATTCCAAAGGACTCCAGTTACATTCCAAGAAATTCCATTTACAATGCTTACACACTCCATTTACATTACGACATACACCAGTTACATTACAAAAAATTCCAGTTACATTACAACACACTCCAGTTATATTACAACACACTCCAGTTATATTAAAGCAAAATCCAGTTATTTTACAACACACTCCAGTTACATTGCAACAGACTCCAGATATATAGAAATAAACTCCAGGTACATTCCAACACACTCCAGTTACATTACAACAAATTCCAGTTATATTGCAACAAACTCCAGTTACATTACAACAACTTCCACTTACAATCAACACACTCCAATTACTTTACAAGAAATTCCAATTACACGACAACACACTCCAGTTACACTACATCAAATTCCATTTACATTACAACAAACTCCAATTACATTACAACACACTGCATTTACATTACAACACACTCCAGTTACGTTACAACACAGTCCAATTATATTACAACAAATTCCAGTTACATTACAACAAACTCCAGTTATATTACAACACACTCCAGTTACATTACAACGTACTCCAGTTACTTTACAACATACTCCAGTTACATTACAGCACACTCCAGTTACATTACAACACACTCCAGTTACAGTACAACGCTCTCCAGTTACATTACAACACACACCAGTTACTTTACAACACCATGCAGTTACTTTACAACACACTCCAGTTACATTACAACACACTGCAGTTACATTACAACACACTCCAGTTACATTACAACACACTCCAGTTATATTACAACAGAGTCCAGTTACAATACAACACACTCCAGTTACATTACAACACACTCCAGATACATTACAAGACACTCCAGTTACATTACAAGAAATTCTTTTACAATACTTACACACTCCATTTACATTACGACATACACCAGTTACATTACAACCAATTCCAGTTCAATTACTACGTACTCCAGTTACAATACAGCGCACTCCAATTACATTACAACACACTCCAGGTTCATTACAACACACTGCAGTTACATTGCAAAACACTCCAGTTACTTTACAACACACACCAGTTACATTGCAACAGAATCCAGATAAAAAGAAACAAACTCCAGTTACATTACAACACACTCCAGTTACATTACAACAAATTCCAGTTACATTAAAACAAACTCCAATTACATTACAACACACACCAGTTACATTACAACATACTCCAATTACATTACAACACACGCCAGTTATAGTACAACACACTCCAGCTATATTACTACACACTCCTGTTACATTACAACATACTCCAGTTACTTTACAACACACTCCAGTTACATTACAACAAACTCCAGTTACATTGTAACAGAATCCAGGTTAATTACAACACACTCCAGTTAGAATACAACACACTCCAGTTACATTACAGCAGAGTCCAGTTAGATTACAACATACTCCAGTTACATTACAACAAATTACAGTTAAATTACTACACACTCCAGTTACATTACAGCGCATTCCAATTACATTACAACATACTCCAGTTTCATTACAACACACTCCAGTTACATTACAGCACACTCCAGTTACATTACAACACACTCCAGATACATTACAAGACACTCCAGTTACATTACAAGAAATTCTTTTACAATACTTACACACTCCATTTACATTACGACATACACCAGTTACATTACAACAAATTCCAGTTACATTACAACAAACTCCAGTTATATTACAACACACTCCAGTTACATTACAACATAATCCAGTTACTTTACAACACACTCCAGTTACATTGCAACAGACTCCAGATATATAGAAATAAACTCCAGGTACATCACAACACACCCCAGTTACATTACAACAAATTCCAGTTACATTGCAACAAACTCCAGTTACATTACAACAACTTCCACTTACACTCAACACACTCCAATTACTTTACAAGAAATTCCAATTACACGACAACACACTCCAGTTACACTACATCAAATTCCATTTACATTACAACAAACTCCAATTACATTACAACACACTGTATTTACATTACAACACACTCCAGTTACGTTACAACACACTCCAGTTGCAGTACAACGCTCTCCAGTTACATTACAACATACACCAGTTACTTTACAACTCCATGCAATTACTTTACAACACTCTCCAGTTACATTACAACACACTGCAGTTACATTACAACAAACTCCAGTTAAATTACAACACACTCCCATTACATTACAACAAATTCCAGTTACATTACAACACACTCCAGTTATATTACAACACAGTCCAGTTACAATACAACACACTCCAGTTACATTGTAACAGAATCCAGGTTAATTACAACACACTCCAGTTAGAATACAACACACTCCAGTTACATTACAGCAGAGTCCAGTTAGATTACAACATACTCCAGTGACATTACAACAAATTACAGTTAAATTACTACACACTCCAGTTACATTACAGTGCATTCCAATTACATTACAACATACTCCAGTTTCATTACAACACACTGCATTTACATTACAGCACACTAGAGTTACATTACAACACACTCCAGATATATTACAAGACACTCCAGTTACATTACAACACACTCTAGTTACATTACAACATACACCAGTTACATTACAACACACTCCAGTTACATTACAACATACACCAGTTACATTACAACACACTCCAGTTACTTTACAACACTCTCCAGTTACATTACAACACACTCCAATTATATTACAACAAATTCCATTTACAGTACAACACACTCCATATACATTACAAACTACAACAGTTACATTACAACACACTCCAATTACATTACAGCACACTCCAGTTACATTACAACACACTCCAGATACATTACAACACACTCCAGTTAAATTACAACACACTCCAATTATATTACAACAAATTCCAGTTACATTACAACAAACTCCTGTTGTATTACAACACACTCCAGTTACATTACAACATACTCCAGTTACTTTACAACACACTCCGGTTACATTACAACACACTCCAGTTACATTACAACACACTCCAGTTACATTCCAACACACTCCAGTTACATCACAACATACACCAGTTACATTACAAAACACTCTAGTTACATTACAACACACTCCAGTTACATTACAACACACTCCAGTTACATTACAACATACACCAGTTACATTACAAAACACTTTAGTTACAATACAACACACTCCATTTACATTACAACATACTCCAGTTTCATTACAACACGCTGCAGTTACATTACAGTACACTAGAGTTACATTACAACACACTCCAGATATATTACAAGACACTCCAGTTACATTACAACACACTCTAGTTACATTACAACAAACACCAGTTACATTACAACACACTCCAGTTACATTACAACATACACCAGTTACATTACAACACACTCCAGTTACATTACAACACACTCCAGTTACATTCCAACAAATTCCATTTACAATGCAACACACTCCATTTACATTACAACATACACCAGTTACATGAGAAAACACTCTAGTTACATTACAACACACTCCAGTTACATTACAACACACTCCAGATACATTGCAAGACAGTCCAGTTACATTACAACACACTCCATTTACATTCCAACACACTCCAGTTACATTACATCAAATTCCATTTACAATGCAACACACTCCATTTACATTCCAACATACACCAGTTACAATACAACACACTCCAGTTACATTCCAAACACTCCAGTTACATTACAAGAAATTCCAGTTACATTACAACATACTCCAGTTATATAACAACACACTCCAGTTACATTACAACATAATCCAGTTACTTTACAACACACTCCAGTTACATTGCAACAGACTCCAGATATATAGAAATAAACTCCAGGTACATTACAACACACTCCAGTTACATTACAACAAATTCCACTTACATTACAACAAACTCCAGTTACATTACAACAAATTCCACTTACACTACAACACACTCCAATTACTTTACATAAAATTCCACTTACAGGACAACAGACTCCAGTTAAACTACATCAAATTCCATTTACATTACAAAAAACTCCAATTACTGTACAACACACTGCAGTTACTTTACAACACACTCCAGTTACATTACAGCACACTTCATTTACAATACAACAAACTCCAGTTAAATTACAACACACTCCAATTATATTACAACAAATTCCAGTTACATTACAACAAACTCCAGTTATATTACAACACACTCCAGTTACATTACAACATACTCCTGTTACTTTGCAACACACTCCAGTTACATTACAACACACTCCAGTTACATTACAACACACTGCAGTTACATAACAACACACTCCAGTTTCATTACAACACACTGCAGTTACATTACAACACACTCCAGTTACTTTACAACACACACCAGTTACATTGCAACAGAATCCAGATATATAGAAACAACTCCAGTTACATTACGACACACTCCAGTTACATTACAACAAATTCCAGTTACATTACAACAAACTCCAGTTACATTACAACAAATTCCACTTACATTACAACAAACTCCAATTACATTACAACACACACATTACAACATACTCCAATTACATTACAACAGACGCCAGCTATATTACAACACACTCCAGTTATATTACAACAAACTCCTGTTACATTACAACACACTCCAGTTACTTTACAACACACTCCAGTTACATTACAACACACTCCAGTTACTTTACAACACTCTCCAGTTACATTACAACACACTGCAGTTACATTACAACACACTCAAGTAAAATTACAACACACTCCAATTAAATTACAACAAATTCCAGTTACATTACAATACACTCCAGTTACATTACAACACACACCAATTACTTTACAACACCATGCAGTTACTTTACAACACACTCGTTACATTACAACACACTGCAGTTACATTACAACACACTCAAGTAAAATTACAACACACTCCAATTAAATTACAACAAATTCCAGTTACATTACAATACACTCCAGTTACATTACAACACACACCAATTACTTTACAACACCATGCAGTTACTTTACAACACACTCGTTACATTACAACACACTGCAGTTACATTACAACACACTCCAGTTAAATTACAACACACTCCAATTAAATTACAACAAATTCCAGTTACATTACAAGACACTCCAGTTACATTACAACATACTCAAGTTACATTTCAACACACACCAGTTACATTACAACAAATTCCATTTACATTACAACAAACACCAGTTTCATTACAACACACTCCAGTTACATTACAACACACTCCTGTTACATTACAACAAATTCCATTTACAATACAACACACTCCATTTACAATACAATATACACCAGTTACAATACAACACACTCCAGTTACATTCCAACACACTCCAGTTACATTACAACAAATTCCATTTACAATACTACATACACCATTTACATTACAACTTACACCACTTACATTACAACACTCTCCAGTTACATTACAACACACTGCATTTACATTACAACACAATCCAGATCAATTACAACAAACTCCAATTATATTACAACAAATTCCAGTTACATTACAACAAACTCCATTTATATTACAACACACTCCAGTTACATTACAACATACTCCAATTACATTACAACACACTCCAGTTATATTACAACACTCTCAAGTGATATTACAACACACTCCTGTTACATTACAACACACTCCAGTTACTTTACAACACACTCCAGTTACATTACAACACACTCCAGTTACATTATAATGCACTACAGTTACATTGTAACAGAATCCATGTAAATTACAACACACTCCAGTTAGAATACAACAAACTCCAGTTACATTACAAGACAGTCCAGTTACATTACACCACACTCCAGTTACATTACAACAAACTCCAGTTACATTACAAGACAGTCCAGTTACAATACAACACACTCCAGTTACATTCCAAAGGACTCCAGTTACGTTACAAGAAATTCCATTTACAATGCTTACACACTCCATTTACATTACGACATACACCAGTTAAATTACAACAAATTCCAGTTACATTACAACACACTCCAGTTATATTACAACACACTCCAGTTACATTACAACATAATCCAGTTACTTTACAACACACTCCAGTTACATTGCAACAGACTCCAGATATATAGAAATAAACTCCAGGTACATTACAACACACTCCAGTTGCATTACAACACACTCCAGTTACTTTACAACACACTCCAGTTACATTACAACACACTCCAGTTACATTATAATGCACTACAGTAACATTGTAACAGAATCCAGGTTAATTGCAACACACTCCAGTTAGAATACAACACACTCCAGTTACATTACAGCAGAGTGCAGTTAGATTACAACATTCTCCAGTTACATTACAACAAATTACAGTTAAATTACTACACACTCCAGTTACATTGCAGCGCATTCCAATTACATTACAAAATACTCCAGTTTCATTACAACACACTGCAGTTACATTACAGCACACTAGAGTTACATTACAACACACTCCAGATATATTACAAGACACACCAGTTACATTACAACACACTCAAGTTACATTACAACATACACCAGTTACATTACAACGCACTCCAGTTGCATTACAACATACACCAGTTACATTACAACACACTGCAGTTACATTACAACACACTCCAGTTACATTCCAACACACTCCAGTTACATTCCAACACACTCCAGTTACATTACAACAAATTCCATTTGCAATACAACACACTCCATTTACATTACAACATACACCAGTTACATTACAAAACCCTCTAGTTACATTACAACACACTCCAGTTACATTACAACACACTCCAGATACATTACAAGACGCTCCAGTTACATTACAACACACTCCATTTACATTCCAACACACTCCAGTTACATTACATCAAATTCCATTTACAATGCAACACACTCCATTTACATTACAACATACACCAGTTACAATACAACACACTCCAGTTACATTCCAACGCACTCCAGTTACATTACAAGAAATTCCAGTTCAATTACTACAAACTCCAGTTACATTACAGCGCACTCCAATTACATTACAACACACTCCAGTTTCATTACAACACACTGCAGTTACATTACAACACACTCCAGTTACTTTACAACACACACCAGTTACATTGCAACAGAATCCAGATATATAGAAACAAACTCCAGTTACATTACAACACACACCAGTTACTTTACAACACCATGCAGTTACTTTACAACACACTCGTTACATTACAACACACTGCAGTTACATTACAACACACTCCAGTAAAATTACAACACACTCCAATTAAATTACAACAAATTCCAGTTACATTACAATACACTCCAGTTACATTACAACACACACCAATTACTTTACAACACCATGCAGTTACTTTACAACACACTCGTTACATTACAACACACTGCAGTTACATTACAACACACTCCAGTAAAATTACAACACACTCCAATTAAATTACAACAAATTCCAGTTACATTACAAGACACTCCAGTTACATTACAACATACTCAAGTTACATTTCAACACACACCAGTTACATTACAACAAATTCCATTTACATTACAACATACACCAGTTACATTACAACAAACTCCTGTTGTATTACAACACACTCCAGTTACATTACAACATACTCCAGTTACTTTACAACACACTCCGGTTACATTACAACACACTCCAGTTACATTACAACACACTCCAGTTACATTCCAACACACTCCAGTTACATCACAACATACACCAGTTACATTACAAAACACTCTAGTTACATTACAACACACTCCAGTTACATTACAACACACTCCAGTTACATTACAACATACACCAGTTACATTACAAAACACTTTAGTTACAATACAACACACTCCATTTACATTACAACATACTCCAGTTTCATTACAACACGCTGCAGTTACATTACAGTACACTAGAGTTACATTACAACACACTCCAGATATATTACAAGACACTCCAGTTACATTACAACACACTCTAGTTACATTACAACAAACACCAGTTACATTACAACACACTCCAGTTACATTACAACATACACCAGTTACATTACAACACACTCCAGTTACATTACAACACACTCCAGTTACATTCCAACAAATTCCATTTACAATGCAACACACTCCATTTACATTACAACATACACCAGTTACATGAGAAAACACTCTAGTTACATTACAACACACTCCAGTTACATTACAACACACTCCAGATACATTGCAAGACAGTCCAGTTACATTACAACACATTCCATTTACATTCCAACACACTCCAGTTACATTACATCAAATTCCATTTACAATGCAACACACTCCATTTACATTCCAACATACACCAGTTACAATACAACACACTCCAGTTACATTCCAAACACTCCAGTTACATTACAAGAAATTCCAGTTACATTACAACATACTCCAGTTATATAACAACACACTCCAGTTACATTACAACATAATCCAGTTACTTTACAACACACTCCAGTTACATTGCAACAGACTCCAGATATATAGAAATAAACTCCAGGTACATTACAACACACTCCAGTTACATTACAACAAATTCCACTTACATTACAACAAACTCCAGTTACATTACAACAAATTCCACTTACACTACAACACACTCCAATTACTTTACATAAAATTCCACTTACAGGACAACAGACTCCAGTTAAACTACATCAAATTCCATTTACATTACAAAAAACTCCAATTACTGTACAACACACTGCAGTTACTTTACAACACACTCCAGTTACATTACAGCACACTTCATTTACAATACAACAAACTCCAGTTAAATTACAACACACTCCAATTATATTACAACAAATTCCAGTTACATTACAACAAACTCCAGTTATATTACAACACACTCCAGTTACATTACAACATACTCCTGTTACTTTGCAACACACTCCAGTTACATTACAACACACTCCAGTTACATTACAACACACTGCAGTTACATAACAACACACTCCAGTTTCATTACAACACACTGCAGTTACATTACAACACACTCCAGTTACTTTACAACACACACCAGTTACATTGCAACAGAATCCAGATATATAGAAACAACTCCAGTTACATTACGACACACTCCAGTTACATTACAACAAATTCCAGTTACATTACAACAAACTCCAGTTACATTACAACAAATTCCACTTACATTACAACAAACTCCAATTACATTACAACACACACCAGTTACATTACAACATACTCCAATTACATTACAACAGACGCCAGCTATATTACAACACACTCCAGTTATATTACAACAAACTCCTGTTACATTACAACACACTCCAGTTACTTTACAACACACTCCAGTTACATTACAACACACTCCAGTTACTTTACAACACTCTCCAGTTACATTACAACACACTGCAGTTACATTACAACACACTCAAGTAAAATTACAACACACTCCAATTAAATTACAACAAATTCCAGTTACATTACAATACACTCCAGTTACATTACAACACACACCAATTACTTTACAACACCATGCAGTTACTTTACAACACACTCGTTACATTACAACACACTGCAGTTACATTACAACACACTCAAGTAAAATTACAACACACTCCAATTAAATTACAACAAATTCCAGTTACATTACAATACACTCCAGTTACATTACAACACACACCAATTACTTTACAACACCATGCAGTTACTTTACAACACACTCGTTACATTACAACACACTGCAGTTACATTACAACACACTCCAGTTAAATTACAACACACTCCAATTAAATTACAACAAATTCCAGTTACATTACAAGACACTCCAGTTACATTACAACATACTCAAGTTACATTTCAACACACACCAGTTACATTACAACAAATTCCATTTACATTACAACAAACACCAGTTTCATTACAACACACTCCAGTTACATTACAACACACTCCTGTTACATTACAACAAATTCCATTTACAATACAACACACTCCATTTACAATACAATATACACCAGTTACAATACAACACACTCCAGTTACATTCCAACACACTCCAGTTACATTACAACAAATTCCATTTACAATACTACATACTCCATTTACATTACAACTTACACCACTTACATTACAACACTCTCCAGTTACATTACAACACACTGCATTTACATTACAACACAATCCAGATAAATTACAACAAACTCCAATTATATTACAACAAATTCCAGTTACATTACAACAAACTCCATTTATATTACAACACACTCCAGTTACATTACAACATACTCCAATTACATTACAACACACTCCAGTTATATTACAACACACTCAAGTGATATTACAACACACTCCAGTTACATTACCACACACTCCAGTTACATTATAATGCACTACAGTTACATTGTAACAGAATCCATGTAAATTACAACACACTCCAGTTAGAATACAACAAACTCCAGTTACATTACAAGACAGTCCAGTTACATTACACCACACTCCAGTTACATTACAACAAACTCCAGTTACATTACAAGACAGTCCAGTTACAATACAACACACTCCAGTTACATTCCAAAGGACTCCAGTTACGTTACAAGAAATTCCATTTACAATGCTTACACACTCCATTTACATTACGACATACACCAGTTAAATTACAACAAATTCCAGTTACATTACAACACACTCCAGTTATATTACAACACACTCCAGTTACATTACAACATAATCCAGTTACTTTACAACACACTCCAGTTACATTGCAACAGACTCCAGATATATAGAAATAAACTCCAGGTACATTACAACACACTCCAGTTGCATTACAACACACTCCAGTTACTTTACAACACACTCCAGTTACATTACAACACACTCCAGTTACATTATAATGCACTACAGTAACATTGTAACAGAATCCAGGTTAATTGCAACACACTCCAGTTAGAATACAACACACTCCAGTTACATTACAGCAGAGTGCAGTTAGATTACAACATTCTCCAGTTACATTACAACAAATTACAGTTAAATTACTACACACTCCAGTTACATTGCAGCGCATTCCAATTACATTACAAAATACTCCAGTTTCATTACAACACACTGCAGTTACATTACAGCACACTAGAGTTACATTACAACACACTCCAGATATATTACAAGACACACCAGTTACATTACAACACACTCAAGTTACATTACAACATACACCAGTTACATTACAACGCACTCCAGTTGCATTACAACATACACCAGTTACATTACAACACACTGCAGTTACATTACAACACACTCCAGTTACATTCCAACACACTCCAGTTACATTCCAACACACTCCAGTTACATTACAACAAATTCCATTTGCAATACAACACACTCCATTTACATTACAACATACACCAGTTACATTACAAAACCCTCTAGTTACATTACAACACACTCCAGTTACATTACAACACACTCCAGATACATTACAAGACGCTCCAGTTACATTACAACACACTCCATTTACATTCCAACACACTCCAGTTACATTACATCAAATTCCATTTACAATGCAACACACTCCATTTACATTACAACATACACCAGTTACAATACAACACACTCCAGTTACATTCCAACGCACTCCAGTTACATTACAAGAAATTCCAGTTCAATTACTACAAACTCCAGTTACATTACAGCGCACTCCAATTACATTACAACACACTCCAGTTTCATTACAACACACTGCAGTTACATTACAACACACTCCAGTTACTTTACAACACACACCAGTTACATTGCAACAGAATCCAGATATATAGAAACAAACTCCAGTTACATTACAACACACACCAGTTACTTTACAACACCATGCAGTTACTTTACAACACACTCGTTACATTACAACACACTGCAGTTACATTACAACACACTCCAGTAAAATTACAACACACTCCAATTAAATTACAACAAATTCCAGTTACATTACAATACACTCCAGTTACATTACAACACACACCAATTACTTTACAACACCATGCAGTTACTTTACAACACACTCGTTACATTACAACACACTGCAGTTACATTACAACACACTCCAGTAAAATTACAACACACTCCAATTAAATTACAACAAATTCCAGTTACATTACAAGACACTCCAGTTACATTACAACATACTCAAGTTACATTTCAACACACACCAGTTACATTACAACAAATTCCATTTACATTACAACATACACCAGTTTCATTACAACACACTCCAGTTACATTACAACACACTCCTGTTACATTACAACAAATTCCATTTACAATACAACACTCTCCATTTACATTACAATATACACCAGTTACAATACAACACACTCCAGTTACATTCCAACACACTCCAGTTACATTACAACAAATTCCATTTACAATACTACATACTCCATTTACATTACAACTTACACCACTTACATTACAACACTCTCCAGTTACATTACAACACACTGCATTTACATTACAACACAATCCAGATAAATTACAACAAACTCCAATTATATTACAACAAATTCCAGTTACATTACAACAAACTCCATTTATATTACAACACACTCCAGTTACATTACAACATACTCCAATTACATTACAACACACTCCAGTTATATTACAACACACTCAAGTGATATTACAACACACTCCTGTTACATTACAACACACTCCAGTTACTTTACAACACACTCCAGTTACATTACAACACACTCCAGTTACATTATAATGCACTACAGTTACATTGTAACAGAATCCATGTAAATTACAACACACTCCAGTTAGAATACAACAAACTCCAGTTACATTACAAGACAGTCCAGTTACATTACACCACACTCCAGTTACATTACAACAAACTCCAGATACATTTCAAGACACTCCAGTTACATTACAACATAGAGCAGTTACAATACAACACACTCCAGTTACATTCCAAAGGACTCCAGTTACGTTACAAGAAATTCCATTTACAATGCTTACACACTCCATTTACATTACGACATACACCAGTTAAATTACAACAAATTCCAGTTACATTACAACACACTCCAGTTATATTACAACACACTCCAGTTACATTACAACATAATCCAGTTACTTTACAACACACTCCAGTTACATTGCAACAGACTCCAGATATATAGAAATAAACTCCAGGTACATTACAACACACTCCAGTTGCATTACAACAAATTCCAGTTACATTGCAACAAACTCCAGTTACATTACAACAACTTCCACTTACACAACACACTCCAATTACTTTACAAGAAAGTCCAATTACACGACAACACACTCCAGTTACAGTACATCAAATTCCATTTACATTACAACAAACTACAATTACATTACAACACACTGCATTTACATTACAACAGACTCCAGTTGCGTTACAACACACTCCAGATACAGTACAACGCTCCCCAGTTACATTACAACATACACCAGTTACTTTACAACAACATGCAGTTACTTTACAACACACTCCAGTTACATTACAACACACTGCATTTACATTACAACACACTCCAGTTAAATTACAACACACTCCAATTATATTACAACAAATTCCAGTTACATTACAACAAACTCCAGTTATATTACAACACACTCCAGTTACATTACAACATACTCCAGTTACTTTACAACACACTCCAGTTACATTCCAACACACTCCAGTTACGTTACAACACACTCCAGTTACAGTACAACGCTCTCCAGTTACATTACAACACACACCAGTTACTTTACAACACCATGCAGTTACTTTACAACACACTCCAGTTACATTACAACACACTGCAGTTACATTACAACACACTCCAGTTAAATTACAACACACTCCAATCACATTACAACAAATTCCAGTTACATTACAACACACTCCAGTTATATTACAACACAGTCCAGTTACAATACAACATACTCCAGTTACATTACAACAAATTCCAGTTCAATTACTACAAACTCCAGTTACATTACAGCGCACTCCAATTACATTACAACACACTCCAGTTTCTTTACAACACACTGCAGTTACATTACAACACACTCCAGTTACTTTACAACACACACCAGTTACATTGCAACAGAATCCAGATATATAGAAACAAACTCCAGTTACATTACAACACACACCAGTTACTTTACAACACCATGCAGTTACTTTACAACACCCTCCAGTTACATTACAACACACTGCAGTTACATTACAACACACTCCAGTTAAATTACAACACACTCCAATCACATTACAACAAATTCCAGTTACATTACAACACACTCCAGTTATATTACAACACAGTCCAGTTACAATACAACACACTCAGTTACATTACAACAAATTCCAGTTCAATTACTACATACTCCAGTTACCTTGCAACAAATTCCACTTACATTACAACAAACTCCAATTACATTACAACACACACCAGTTACATTACAAAATACTCCAATTACATTACAACACACGCCAGTTATATTACAACACACTCCAGTTATATTACAACACACTCCTGTTACATTACAACACACTCCAGTTACTTTACAACACACTCCAGTTATTTTACAACACACTCCAGTTACATTACAACAAACTCCAGTTACATTCCAACACACTCCAGTTACATTACAACAAATTCCATTTACAATACAACACACTCCAGTTACATTACAACACACTCCTGTTACATTACAACAAATTCCATTTACAATACAACACACTTCATTTACATTACAATATACACCAGTTACAATACAACACACTCCAGTTACATTCCAACACACTCCAGTTACATTACAACAAATTCCATTTACAATACTACATACTCCATTTACATTACAACTTACACCACTTACATTACAACATTCTCCAGTTACATTACAACACACTGCATTTACATTACAACACACTCCAGATAAATTACAACACACTCCAATTATATTACAACAAATTCCAGTTACATTACAACAAACTCCATTTATATTACAACACACTCCAGTTACATTACAACATACTCCAATTACATTACAACACACTCCAGTTATATTACAACACACTCAAGTTATATTACAACACACTCCTGTTACATTATAACACACTCCAGTTACTTTACAACACACTCTAGTTACATTACAACACACTCCAGTTACATTATAATGCACTACAGTTACATTGTAACAGAATCCATGTAAATTACAACACACTCCAGTTAGAATACAACAAACTCCAGTTACATTACAAGACAGTCCAGTTACATTACACCACACTCCAGTTACATTACAACAAACTCCAGATACATTACAAGACACTCCAGTTACATTACAACTTAGAGCAGTTACAATACAACACACTCCAGTTACATTCCAAAGGACTCCAGTTACGTTACAAGAAATTCCATTTACAATGCTTACACACTCCATTTACATTACGGCATACACCAGTTAAATTACAACAAATTCCAGTTACATTACAACACACTCCAGTTATATTACAACACACTCCAGTTACATTACAACATAATCCAGTTACTTTACAACACACTCCAGTTACATTGCAACAGACTCCAGATATATAGAAATAAACTCCAGGTACATTACAACACACTCCAGTTGCATTACAACAAATTCCAGTTACATATCAACAAACTCCAGTTACATTACAACAACTTCCACTTACACAACACACTCCAATTACTTTACAAGAAATTCCAATTACACGACAACACACTCCAGTTACAGTACATCAAATTCCATTTACATTACAACAAACTACAATTACATTACAACACACTGCATTTACATTACAACACACTCCAGTTGCGTTACAACACACTCCAGATACAGTACAACGCTCCCCAGTTACATTACAACATACACCAGTTACTTTACAACACCATGCAGTTACTTTACAACACACTCCAGTTACATTACAACACACTGCATTTACATTACAACACACTCCAGTTAAATTACAACACACTCCAATTATATTACAACAAATTCCAGTTACATTACAACAAACTCCAGTTATATTACAACACACTCCAGTTACATTACAACATACTCCAGTTACTTTACAACACACTCCAGTTACATTCCAACACACTCCAGTTACGTTACAACACACTCCAGTTACAGTACAACGCTCTCCAGTTACATTACAACACACACCAGTTACTTTACAACACCATGCAGTTACTTTACAACACACTCCAGTTACATTACAACACACTGCAGCTACATTACACCACACTCCAGTTAAATTACAACACACTCCAATCACATTACAACAAATTCCAGTTACATTACAACACACTCCAGTTATATTACAACACAGTCCAGTTACAATACAACACACTCCAGTTACATTACAACAAATTCCAGTTCAATTACTACAAACTCCAGTTACATTACAGCGCACTCCAATTACATTACAACACACTCCAGTTTCATTACAACACACTGCAGTTACATTACAACACACTCCAGTTACTTTACAACACACACCAGTTACATTGCAACAGAATCCAGATATATAGAAACAAACTCCAGTTACATTACAACACACACCAGTTACTTTACAACACCATGCAGTTACTTTACAACACACTCGTTACATTACAACACACTGCAGTTACATTACAACACACTCCAGTTAAATTACAACACACTCCAATTAAATTACAACAAATTCCAGTTACATTACAAGACACTCCAGTTACATTACAACATACTCAAGTTACATTTCAACACACACCAGTTACATTACAACAAATTCCATTTACATTACAACATACACCAGTTTCATTACAACACACTCCAGTTACGTTACAACACACTCCTGTTACATTACAACAAATTCCATTTACAATACAACACTCTCCATTTACATTACAATATACACCAGTTACAATACAACACACTCCAGTTACATTCCAACACACTCCAGTTACATTACAACAAATTCCATTTACAATACTACATACTCCATTTACATTACAACTTACACCACTTACATTACAACACTCTCCAGTTACATTACAACACACTGCATTTACATTACAACACAATCCAGATAAATTACAACAAACTCCAATTATATTACAACAAATTCCAGTTACATTACAACAAACTCCATTTATATTACAACACACTCCAGTTACATTACAACATACTCCAATTACATTACAACACACTCCAGTTATATTACAACACACTCAAGTTATATTACAACACACTCCAGTTACCTTACAACAAATTCCAGTTCAATTACTACAAACTCCAGTTACATTACAGCGCACTCCAATTACATTACAACACACTCCAGTTTCATTACAACACACTGCAGTTACATTACAACACACTCCAGTTACTTTACAACACACACCAGTTACATTGCAACAGAATCCAGATATATAGAAACAAACTCCAGTTACATTACAACACACACCAGTTACTTTACAACACCATGCAGTTACTTTACAACACACTCGTTACATTACAACACACTGCAGTTACATTACAACACACTCCAGTTAAATTACAACACACTCCAATTAAATTACAACAAATTCCAGTTACATTACAAGACACTCCAGTTACATTACAACATACTCAAGTTACATTTCAACACACACCAGTTACATTACAACAAATTCCATTTACATTACAACATACACCAGTTTCATTACAACACACTCCAGTTACATTACAACACACTCCTGTTACATTACAACAAATTCCATTTACAATACAACACACTCCATTTACATTACAATATACACCAGTTACAATACAACACACTCCAGTTACATTCCAACACACTCCAGTTACATTACAACAAATTCCATTTACAATACTACATACTCCATTTACATTACAACTTACACCACTTACATTACAACACTCTCCAGTTACATTACAACACACTGCATTTACATTACAACACAATCCAGATAAATTACAACAAACTCCAATTATATTACAACAAATTCCAGTTACATTACAACAAACTCCATTTATATTACAACACACTCCAGTTACATTACAACATACTCCAATTACATTACAACACACTCCAGTTATATTACAACACACTCAAGTTATATTACAACACACTCCTGTTACATTACAACACACTCCAGTTACTTTACAACACACTCCAGTTACATTACAACACACTCCAGTTACATTATAATGCACTACAGTTACATTGTAACAGAATCCATGTAAATTACAACACACTCCAGTTAGAATACAACAAACTCCAGTTACATTACAAGACAGTCCAGTTACATTACACCACACTCCAGTTACATTACAACAAATTCCATTTACAATACTACACACTCCAGTTACATTACAACATAGAGCAGTTACAATACAACACACTCCAGTTACATTCCAAAGGACTCCAGTTACGTTACAAGAAATTCCATTTACAATGCTTACACACTCCATTTACATTACGACATACACCAGTTAAATTACAACAAATTCCAGTTACATTACAACACACTCCAGTTACATTGCAACAGACTCCAGATATATAGAAATAAACTCCAGGTACATTACAACACACTCCAGTTGCATTACAACAAATTCCAGTTACATTGCAACAAACTCCAGTTACATTACAACAACTTCCACTTACACAACACACTCCAATTACTTTACAAGAAATTCCAATTACACGACAACACACTCCAGTTACAGTACATCAAATTCCATTTACATTACAACAAACTACAATTACATTACAACACACTGCATTTACATTACAACACACTCCAGTTGCGTTACAACACACTCCAGATACAGTACAACGCTCCCCAGTTACATTACAACATACACCAGTTACTTTACAACAACATGCAGTTACTTTACAACACACTCCAGTTACATTACAACATACTCCAGTTACTTTACAACACACTCCAGTTACATTCCAACACACTCCAGTTACGTTACAACACACTCCAGTTACAGTACAACGCTCTCCAGTTACATTACAACACACACCAGTTACTTTACAACACCATGCAGTTACTTTACAACACACTCCAGTTACATTACAACACACTGCAGTTACATTACAACACACTCCAGTTAAATTACAACACACTCCAATCACATTACAACAAATTCCAGTTACATTACAACACACTCCAGTTATATTACAACACAGTCCAGTTACAATACAACACACTCCAGTTACATTACAACAAATTCCAGTTCAATTACTACAAACTCCAGTTACATTACAGCGCACTCCAATTACATTACAACACACTCCAGTTTCATTACAACACACTGCAGTTACATTACAACACACTCCAGTTACTTTACAACACACACCAGTTACATTGCAACAGAATCCAGATATATAGAAACAAACTCCAGTTACATTACAACACACACCACTTACTTTACAACACCATGCAGTTACTTTACAACACACTCGTTACATTACAACACACTGCAGTTACATTACAACACACTCCAGTTAAATTACAACACACTCCAATTAAATTACAACAAATTCCAGTTACATTACAACACACTCCAGTTACTTTACAACACACTCCAGTTACATTACAACACACTCCAGTTACATTACAACAAACTCCAGTTACATTCCAACACACTCCAGTTACATTACAACAAATTCCATTTACAATACAACACACTCCAGTTACATTACAACACACTCCTGTTACATTACAACAAATTCCATTTACAATACAACACACTTCATTTACATTACAATATACACCAGTTACAATACAACACACTCCAGTTACATTCCAACACACTCCAGTTACATTACAACAAATTCCATTTACAATACTACATACTCCATTTACATTACAACTTACACCACTTACATTACAACACTCTCCAGTTACATTACAACACACTGCATTTACATTACAACACACTCCAGATAAATTACAACACACTCCAATTATATTACAGCAAATTCCAGTTACATTACAACAAACTCCATTTATATTACAACACACTCCAGTTACATTACAACATACTCCAATTACATTACAACACACTCCAGTTATATTACAACACACTCAAGTTATATTACAACACACTCCTGTTACATTATAACACACTCCAGTTACTTTACAACACACTCCAGTTACATTACAACACACTCCAGTTACATTATAATGCACTACAATTACATTGTAACAGAATCCATGTAAATTACAACACACTCCAGTTAGAATACAACAAACTCCAGTTACATTACAAGACATTCCAGTTACATTACACCACACTCCAGTTACATTACAACAAACTCCAGATACATTACAAGACACTCCAGTTACATTACAACATAGAGCAGTTACAATACAACACACTCCAGTTACATTCCAAAGGACTCCAGTTACGTTACAAGAAATTCCATTTACAATGCTTACACACTCCATTTACATTACGACATACACCAGTTAAATTACAACAAATTCCAGTTACATTACAACACACTCCAGTTATATTACAACACACTCCAGTTACATTACAACATAATCCAGTTACTTTACAACACACTCCAGTTACATTGCAACAGACTCCAGATATATAGAAATAAACTCCAGGTACATTACAACGCATTCCAGTTGCAATACAACAAATTCCAGTTACATTGCAACAAACTCCAGTTACATTACAACAACTTCCACTTACACAACACACTCCAATTACTTTACAAGAAATTCCAATTACACGACAACACACTCCAGTTACAGTACATCAAATTCCATTTACATTACAAGAAACTACAATTACATTACAACACACTGCATTTACATTACAACACACTCCAGTTGCGTTACAACACACTCCAGATACAGTACAACGCTCCCCAGTTACATTACAACATACACCAGTTACTTTACAACACCATGCAGTTACTTTACAACACACTCCAGTTACATTACAACACACTGCAGTTACATTACAACACACACCAGTTACTTTACAACACCATGCAGTTACTTTACAACACACTCCAGTTACATTACAACACACTGCAGTTACATTACAACACACTCCAGTTAAATTACAACACACTCCAATCACATTACAACAAATTCCAGTTACATTACAACACACTCCAGTTATATTACAACACAGTCCAGTTACAATACAACATACTCCAGTTACATTACAACAAATTCCAGTTCAATTACTACAAACTCCAGTTACATTACAGCGCACTCCAATTACATTACAACACACTCCAGTTTCTTTACAACACACTGCAGTTACATTACAACACACTCCAGTTACTTTACAACACACACCAGTTACATTGCAACAGAATCCAGATATATAGAAACAAACTCCAGTTACATTACAACACACACCAGTTACTTTACAACACCATGCAGTTACTTTACAACACCCTCCAGTTACATTACAACACACTGCAGTTACATTACAACACACTCCAGTTAAATTACAACACACTCCAATCACATTACAACAAATTCCAGTTACATTACAACACACTCCAGTTATATTACAACACAGTCCAGTTACAATACAACACACTCAGTTACATTACAACAAATTCCAGTTCAATTACTACATACTCCAGTTACCTTGCAACAAATTCCACTTACATTACAACAAACTCCAATTACATTACAACACACACCAGTTACATTACAAAATACTCCAATTACATTACAACACACGCCAGTTATATTACAACACACTCCAGTTATATTACAACACACTCCTGTTACATTACAACACACTCCAGTTACTTTACAACACACTCCAGTTATTTTACAACACACTCCAGTTACATTACAACAAACTCCAGTTACATTCCAACACACTCCAGTTACATTACAACAAATTCCATTTACAATACAACACACTCCAGTTACATTACAACACACTCCTGTTACATTACAACAAATTCCATTTACAATACAACACACTTCATTTACATTACAATATACACCAGTTACAATACAACACACTCCAGTTACATTCCAACACACTCCAGTTACATTACAACAAATTCCATTTACAATACTACATACTCCATTTACATTACAACTTACACCACTTACATTACAACATTCTCCAGTTACATTACAACACACTGCATTTACATTACAACACACTCCAGATAAATTACAACACACTCCAATTATATTACAACAAATTCCAGTTACATTACAACAAACTCCATTTATATTACAACACACTCCAGTTACATTACAACATACTCCAATTACATTACAACACACTCCAGTTATATT
The DNA here is from genome assembly GCF_052327205.1 of Somniosus microcephalus. Taxonomy (NCBI): domain Eukaryota; kingdom Metazoa; phylum Chordata; class Chondrichthyes; order Squaliformes; family Somniosidae; genus Somniosus; species Somniosus microcephalus. Next base: position 76,097,214 of record NC_141004.1, read on the forward strand.
ACAACACACTCAAGTTATATTACAACACACTCCTGTTACATTATAACACACTCCAGTTACTTTACAACACACTCTAGTTACATTACAACACACTCCAGTTACATTATAATGCACTACAGTTACATTGTAACAGAATCCATGTAAATTACAACACACTCCAGTTAGAATACAACAAACTCCAGTTACATTACAAGACAGTCCAGTTACATTACACCACACTCCAGTTACATTACAACAAACTCCAGATACATTACAAGACACTCCAGTTACATTACAACTTAGAGCAGTTACAATACAACACACTCCAGTTACATTCCAAAGGACTCCAGTTACGTTACAAGAAATTCCATTTACAATGCTTACACACTCCATTTACATTACGGCATACACCAGTTAAATTACAACAAATTCCAGTTACATTACAACACACTCCAGTTATATTACAACACACTCCAGTTACATTACAACATAATCCAGTTACTTTACAACACACTCCAGTTACATTGCAACAGACTCCAGATATATAGAAATAAACTCCAGGTACATTACAACACACTCCAGTTGCATTACAACAAATTCCAGTTACATATCAACAAACTCCAGTTACATTACAACAACTTCCACTTACACAACACACTCCAATTACTTTACAAGAAATTCCAATTACACGACAACACACTCCAGTTACAGTACATCAAATTCCATTTACATTACAACAAACTACAATTACATTACAACACACTGCATTTACATTACAACACACTCCAGTTGCGTTACAACACACTCCAGATACAGTACAACGCTCCCCAGTTACATTACAACATACACCAGTTACTTTACAACACCATGCAGTTACTTTACAACACACTCCAGTTACATTACAACACACTGCATTTACATTACAACACACTCCAGTTAAATTACAACACACTCCAATTATATTACAACAAATTCCAGTTACATTACAACAAACTCCAGTTATATTACAACACACTCCAGTTACATTACAACATACTCCAGTTACTTTACAACACACTCCAGTTACATTCCAACACACTCCAGTTACGTTACAACACACTCCAGTTACAGTACAACGCTCTCCAGTTACATTACAACACACACCAGTTACTTTACAACACCATGCAGTTACTTTACAACACACTCCAGTTACATTACAACACACTGCAGCTACATTACACCACACTCCAGTTAAATTACAACACACTCCAATCACATTACAACAAATTCCAGTTACATTACAACACACTCCAGTTATATTACAACACAGTCCAGTTACAATACAACACACTCCAGTTACATTACAACAAATTCCAGTTCAATTACTACAAACTCCAGTTACATTACAGCGCACTCCAATTACATTACAACACACTCCAGTTTCATTACAACACACTGCAGTTACATTACAACACACTCCAGTTACTTTACAACACACACCAGTTACATTGCAACAGAATCCAGATATATAGAAACAAACTCCAGTTACATTACAACACACACCAGTTACTTTACAACACCATGCAGTTACTTTACAACACACTCGTTACATTACAACACACTGCAGTTACATTACAACACACTCCAGTTAAATTACAACACACTCCAATTAAATTACAACAAATTCCAGTTACATTACAAGACACTCCAGTTACATTACAACATACTCAAGTTACATTTCAACACACACCAGTTACATTACAACAAATTCCATTTACATTACAACATACACCAGTTTCATTACAACACACTCCAGTTACGTTACAACACACTCCTGTTACATTACAACAAATTCCATTTACAATACAACACTCTCCATTTACATTACAATATACACCAGTTACAATACAACACACTCCAGTTACATTCCAACACACTCCAGTTACATTACAACAAATTCCATTTACAATACTACATACTCCATTTACATTACAACTTACACCACTTACATTACAACACTCTCCAGTTACATTACAACACACTGCATTTACATTACAACACAATCCAGATAAATTACAACAAACTCCAATTATATTACAACAAATTCCAGTTACATTACAACAAACTCCATTTATATTACAACACACTCCAGTTACATTACAACATACTCCAATTACATTACAACACACTCCAGTTATATTACAACACACTCAAGTTATATTACAACACACTCCAGTTACCTTACAACAAATTCCAGTTCAATTACTACAAACTCCAGTTACATTACAGCGCACTCCAATTACATTACAACACACTCCAGTTTCATTACAACACACTGCAGTTACATTACAACACACTCCAGTTACTTTACAACACACACCAGTTACATTGCAACAGAATCCAGATATATAGAAACAAACTCCAGTTACATTACAACACACACCAGTTACTTTACAACACCATGCAGTTACTTTACAACACACTCGTTACATTACAACACACTGCAGTTACATTACAACACACTCCAGTTAAATTACAACACACTCCAATTAAATTACAACAAATTCCAGTTACATTACAAGACACTCCAGTTACATTACAACATACTCAAGTTACATTTCAACACACACCAGTTACATTACAACAAATTCCATTTACATTACAACATACACCAGTTTCATTACAACACACTCCAGTTACATTACAACACACTCCTGTTACATTACAACAAATTCCATTTACAATACAACACACTCCATTTACATTACAATATACACCAGTTACAATACAACACACTCCAGTTACATTCCAACACACTCCAGTTACATTACAACAAATTCCATTTACAATACTACATACTCCATTTACATTACAACTTACACCACTTACATTACAACACTCTCCAGTTACATTACAACACACTGCATTTACATTACAACACAATCCAGATAAATTACAACAAACTCCAATTATATTACAACAAATTCCAGTTACATTACAACAAACTCCATTTATATTACAACACACTCCAGTTACATTACAACATACTCCAATTACATTACAACACACTCCAGTTATATTACAACACACTCAAGTTATATTACAACACACTCCTGTTACATTACAACACACTCCAGTTACTTTACAACACACTCCAGTTACATTACAACACACTCCAGTTACATTATAATGCACTACAGTTACATTGTAACAGAATCCATGTAAATTACAACACACTCCAGTTAGAATACAACAAACTCCAGTTACATTACAAGACAGTCCAGTTACATTACACCACACTCCAGTTACATTACAACAAATTCCATTTACAATACTACACACTCCAGTTACATTACAACATAGAGCAGTTACAATACAACACACTCCAGTTACATTCCAAAGGACTCCAGTTACGTTACAAGAAATTCCATTTACAATGCTTACACACTCCATTTACATTACGACATACACCAGTTAAATTACAACAAATTCCAGTTACATTACAACACACTCCAGTTACATTGCAACAGACTCCAGATATATAGAAATAAACTCCAGGTACATTACAACACACTCCAGTTGCATTACAACAAATTCCAGTTACATTGCAACAAACTCCAGTTACATTACAACAACTTCCACTTACACAACACACTCCAATTACTTTACAAGAAATTCCAATTACACGACAACACACTCCAGTTACAGTACATCAAATTCCATTTACATTACAACAAACTACAATTACATTACAACACACTGCATTTACATTACAACACACTCCAGTTGCGTTACAACACACTCCAGATACAGTACAACGCTCCCCAGTTACATTACAACATACACCAGTTACTTTACAACAACATGCAGTTACTTTACAACACACTCCAGTTACATTACAACATACTCCAGTTACTTTACAACACACTCCAGTTACATTCCAACACACTCCAGTTACGTTACAACACACTCCAGTTACAGTACAACGCTCTCCAGTTACATTACAACACACACCAGTTACTTTACAACACCATGCAGTTACTTTACAACACACTCCAGTTACATTACAACACACTGCAGTTACATTACAACACACTCCAGTTAAATTACAACACACTCCAATCACATTACAACAAATTCCAGTTACATTACAACACACTCCAGTTATATTACAACACAGTCCAGTTACAATACAACACACTCCAGTTACATTACAACAAATTCCAGTTCAATTACTACAAACTCCAGTTACATTACAGCGCACTCCAATTACATTACAACACACTCCAGTTTCATTACAACACACTGCAGTTACATTACAACACACTCCAGTTACTTTACAACACACACCAGTTACATTGCAACAGAATCCAGATATATAGAAACAAACTCCAGTTACATTACAACACACACCACTTACTTTACAACACCATGCAGTTACTTTACAACACACTCGTTACATTACAACACACTGCAGTTACATTACAACACACTCCAGTTAAATTACAACACACTCCAATTAAATTACAACAAATTCCAGTTACATTACAACACACTCCAGTTACTTTACAACACACTCCAGTTACATTACAACACACTCCAGTTACATTACAACAAACTCCAGTTACATTCCAACACACTCCAGTTACATTACAACAAATTCCATTTACAATACAACACACTCCAGTTACATTACAACACACTCCTGTTACATTACAACAAATTCCATTTACAATACAACACACTTCATTTACATTACAATATACACCAGTTACAATACAACACACTCCAGTTACATTCCAACACACTCCAGTTACATTACAACAAATTCCATTTACAATACTACATACTCCATTTACATTACAACTTACACCACTTACATTACAACACTCTCCAGTTACATTACAACACACTGCATTTACATTACAACACACTCCAGATAAATTACAACACACTCCAATTATATTACAGCAAATTCCAGTTACATTACAACAAACTCCATTTATATTACAACACACTCCAGTTACATTACAACATACTCCAATTACATTACAACACACTCCAGTTATATTACAACACACTCAAGTTATATTACAACACACTCCTGTTACATTATAACACACTCCAGTTACTTTACAACACACTCCAGTTACATTACAACACACTCCAGTTACATTATAATGCACTACAATTACATTGTAACAGAATCCATGTAAATTACAACACACTCCAGTTAGAATACAACAAACTCCAGTTACATTACAAGACATTCCAGTTACATTACACCACACTCCAGTTACATTACAACAAACTCCAGATACATTACAAGACACTCCAGTTACATTACAACATAGAGCAGTTACAATACAACACACTCCAGTTACATTCCAAAGGACTCCAGTTACGTTACAAGAAATTCCATTTACAATGCTTACACACTCCATTTACATTACGACATACACCAGTTAAATTACAACAAATTCCAGTTACATTACAACACACTCCAGTTATATTACAACACACTCCAGTTACATTACAACATAATCCAGTTACTTTACAACACACTCCAGTTACATTGCAACAGACTCCAGATATATAGAAATAAACTCCAGGTACATTACAACGCATTCCAGTTGCAATACAACAAATTCCAGTTACATTGCAACAAACTCCAGTTACATTACAACAACTTCCACTTACACAACACACTCCAATTACTTTACAAGAAATTCCAATTACACGACAACACACTCCAGTTACAGTACATCAAATTCCATTTACATTACAAGAAACTACAATTACATTACAACACACTGCATTTACATTACAACACACTCCAGTTGCGTTACAACACACTCCAGATACAGTACAACGCTCCCCAGTTACATTACAACATACACCAGTTACTTTACAACACCATGCAGTTACTTTACAACACACTCCAGTTACATTACAACACACTGCATTTACATTACAACACACTCCAGTTAAATTACAACACACTCCAATTATATTGCATCAAATTCCAGTTACATTACAACAAACTCCAGTTATATTACAACACACTCCAGTTACATTACAACATACTCCAGTTACTTTACAACACACTCCAGTTACATTCCAACACACTCCAGTTACGTTACAACACACTCCAGTTACAGTACAACGCTCTCCAGTTACATTACAACACACACCAGTTACTTTACAACACCATGCAGTTACTTTACAACACACTCCAGTTACATTACAACACACTGCAGTTACATTACAACACACTCCAGTTAAATTACAACAAACTCCAATCACATTACAACAAATTCCAGTTACATTACAACACACTCCAGTTATATTACAACACAGTCCAGTTACAATACAACACACTCCAGTTACATTACAACAAATTCCAGTTCAATTACTACAAACTCCAGTTATATTACAGCGCACTCCAATTACATTACAACACACTCCAGTTTCATTACAACACACTGCAGTTACATTACAACACACTCCAGTTACTTTACAACACACACCAGTTACATTGCAACAGAATCCAGATATATAGAAACAAACTCCAGTTACATTACAACACACACCAGTTACTTTACAACACCATGCAGTTACTTTACAACACACTCCAGTTACATTACAACACACTGCAGTTACATTACAACACACTCCAGTTAAATTACAACACACTCCAGTTACTTTACAACACACTCCAGTTACATTACAACACACTCCAGTTACATTACAACAAACTCCAGTTACATTCCAACAAACTCCAGTTACATTACAACAAATTGCATTTACAATACAACACACTCCATTTACATTACAACATACACCAGTTACATTACAACACACTCCAGTTACATTATAACACACTCCAGTTACATTATAATGCACTACAGTTACATTGTAACAGAATCCAGGTAAATTACAACACACTCCAGTTAGAATACAACACACTCCAGTTACATTACAACACACTCCAGTTACATTACAACACAGTCCAGTTAGATTACAACAAATTCCAGTTGAATTACTATACACTCCAGTTACATTACAGTGCATTCCAATTACATTACAACATACTCCAGTTTCATTGCAACACACTGCAGTTATATTGCAACACACTAGAGTTACATTACAACACACTCAAGATATAGTACAAGACACTCCAATTACATTACAACACACTCTAGTTACATTTCAACACACACCAGTTACATTACTACAAATTCCATTTACATTACAACATACACCAGTTACATTACAACACACTCCAGTTACATTACAACAAATTCCATTTACAATACAACACACTCCATTTACATTACAATATACACCAGTTACAATACAACACACTCCAGTTACATTCCAACACACTCCAGTTACATTACAACAAATTCCATTTACAATACTACACACTCCATTTACATTACAACTTACACCACTTACATTACAACACTCTCCAGTTACATTACAACACACTGCATTTACATTACAACACACTCCAGTTAAATTACAACACACTCCAATTAAATTACAACAAATTCCAGTTACATTACAACACACTCCAGTTACTTTACAACACACTCCAGTTACATTACAACACACTCCAGTTACATTACAACAAACTCCAGTTACATTCCAACACACTCCAGTTACATTACAACAAATTCCATTTACAATACAACACACTCCAGTTACATTACAACACACTCCTGTTACATTACAACAAATTCCATTTACAATACAACACACTTCATTTACATTACAATATACACCAGTTACAATACAACACACTCCAGTTACATTCCAACACACTCCAGTTACATTACAACAAATTCCATTTACAATACTACATACTCCATTTACATTACAACTTACACCACTTACATTACAACACTCTCCAGTTACATTACAACACACTGCATTTACATTACAACACACTCCAGATAAATTACAACACACTCCAATTATATTACAGCAAATTCCAGTTACATTACAACAAACTCCATTTATATTACAACACACTCCAGTTACATTACAACATACTCCAATTACATTACAACACACTCCAGTTATATTACAACACACTCAAGTTATATTACAACACACTCCTGTTACATTATAACACACTCCAGTTACTTTACAACACACTCCAGTTACATTACAACACACTCCAGTTACATTATAATGCACTACAATTACATTGTAACAGAATCCATGTAAATTACAACACACTCCAGTTAGAATACAACAAACTCCAGTTACATTACAAGACATTCCAGTTACATTACACCACACTCCAGTTACATTACAACAAACTCCAGATACATTACAAGACACTCCAGTTACATTACAACATAGAGCAGTTACAATACAACACACTCCAGTTACATTCCAAAGGACTCCAGTTACGTTACAAGAAATTCCATTTACAATGCTTACACACTCCATTTACATTACGACATACACCAGTTAAATTACAACAAATTCCAGTTACATTACAACACACTCCAGTTATATTACAACACACTCCAGTTACATTACAACATAATCCAGTTACTTTACAACACACTCCAGTTACATTGCAACAGACTCCAGATATATAGAAATAAACTCCAGGTACATTACAACGCATTCCAGTTGCAATACAACAAATTCCAGTTACATTGCAACAAACTCCAGTTACATTACAACAACTTCCACTTACACAACACACTCCAATTACTTTACAAGAAATTCCAATTACACGACAACACACTCCAGTTACAGTACATCAAATTCCATTTACATTACAAGAAACTACAATTACATTACAACACACTGCATTTACATTACAACACACTCCAGTTGCGTTACAACACACTCCAGATACAGTACAACGCTCCCCAGTTACATTACAACATACACCAGTTACTTTACAACACCATGCAGTTACTTTACAACACACTCCAGTTACATTACAACACACTGCATTTACATTACAACACACTCCAGTTAAATTACAACACACTCCAATTATATTGCAACAAATTCCAGTTACATTACAACAAACTCCAGTTATATTACAACACACTCCAGTTACATTACAACATACTCCAGTTACTTTACAACACACTCCAGTTACATTCCAACACACTCCAGTTACGTTACAACACACTCCAGTTACAGTACAACGCTCTCCAGTTACATTACAACACACACCAGTTACTTTACAACACCATGCAGTTACTTTACAACACACTCCAGTTACATTACAACACACTGCAGTTACATTACAACACACTCCAGTTAAATTACAACAAACTCCAATCACATTACAACAAATTCCAGTTACATTACAACACACTCCAGTTATATTACAACACAGTCCAGTTACAATACAACACACTCCAGTTACATTACAACAAATTCCAGTTCAATTACTACAAACTCCAGTTACATTACAGCGCACTCCAATTACATTACAACACACTCCAGTTTCATTACAACACACTGCAGTTACATTACAACACACTCCAGTTACTTTACAACACACACCAGTTACATTGCAACAGAATCCAGATATATAGAAACAAACTCCAGTTACATTACAACACACACCAGTTACTTTACAACACCATGCAGTTACTTTACAACACACTCCAGTTACATTACAACACACTGCAGTTACATAACAACACACTCCAGTTAAATTACAACACACTCCAGTTACTTTACAACACACTCCAGTTACATTACAACACACTCCAGTTACATTACAACAAACTCCAGTTACATTCCAACAAACTCCAGTTACATTACAAAAAATTCCATTTACAATACAACACACTCCATTTACATTACAACATACACCAGTTACATTACAACACACTCCAGTTACATTATAACACACTCCAGTTACATTATAATGCACTACAGTTACATTGTAACAGAATCCAGGTAAATTACAACACACTCCAGTTAGAATACAACACACTCCAGTTACATTACAACACACTCCAGTTACATTACAACACAGTCCAGTTAGATTACAACAAATTCCAGTTGAATTACTATACACTCCAGTTACATTACAGTGCATTCCAATTACATTACAACATACTCCAGTTTCATTGCAACACACTGCAGTTATATTGCAACACACTAGAGTTACATTACAACACACTCAAGATATAGTACAAGACACTCCAATTACATTACAACACACTCTAGTTACATTTCAACACACACCAGTTACATTACTACAAATTCCATTTACATTACAACATACACCAGTTACATTACAACACACTCCAGTTACATTACAACAAACTCCATTTACAATACAACACACTCCATTTACATTACAATATACACCAGTTACAATACAACACACTCCAGTTACATTCCAACACACTCCAGTTACATTACAACAAATTCCATTTACAATACTACACACTCCATTTACATTACAACTTACACCACTTACATTACAACACTCTCCAGTTACATTACAACACACTGCATTTACATTACAACACACTCCAGATAAATTACAACACACTCCAATTATATTACAACAAATTCCAGTTACATTACAACAAACTTCAGTTATATTACAACACACTCCAGTTACATTACAACATACTCCAATTACATTACAACACACTCCAGTTATATTACAACACACTCAAGTTATATTACAACACACCCCTGTTACATTACAACACACTCCAGTTACTTTACAACACACTCCAATCACATTACAACACACTCCAGTTACATTATAATGCACTACAGTTACATTGTAACTGAATCCAGGTAAATTACAACACACTCCAGTTAGAATACAACAAACCCCAGTTACATTACAAGACAGTCCAGTTATATTACAACAGACTCCAGTTACATTACAAAAAATTCCCATTAAATTACTACACACTGCATTTACATTACAGCGCATTCCAGATAAATTACAACACACTCCAATTATATTACAACAAATTCCAGTTACATTATAACAAACTCCAGTTATATTACAACACACTCCAGTTACATTACAACATACTCCAGTTTCATTACAACACACTGCAGTTACATTACAACACACTAGAGTTACTTTACAACACACTCCAGATATTTTACAAGACACTCCATTTACATTACAACACACTCTAGTTACATTTCAACAAACACCAGTTACATAACAACAAACTCCATTTACATTACAACATACACCACTTACATTACAACACACTCCACTTACATTACAACACACTCCAGTTACATTACAACACACTCCAGTTACATTCCAACAAACTCCAGTTACATTTTAACAAATTCCATTTACAATACAATACACTCCATTTACATTACAACATACACCAGTTACATTACAACACACTCCAGTGACATTATAACACACTCCAGTTACATTACAACAAACTCCAGATACATTACAACACACTCCAGTTGCGTTACAACACACTCCAGATACAAGACAACGCTCCCCAGTTACATTACAACATACACCAGCTCCTTTACAACACCATGCAGTTACTTTACAACACACTCCAGTTACATTACAACACACTGCATTTACATTACAACACACTCCAGTTAAATTACAACACACTCCAATTATATTACAACAAATTCCAGTTACATTACAACAAACTCCAGTTATATTACAACACACTCCAGTTACATTACAACATACTCCAGTTACTTTACAACACACTGCAGTTACATTACAACAGACTCCAGTTAAATTACAACACAATCCAATCACATTACAACAAATTCCAGTTACATTACAACACACTCCAGTTATATTACAGCACAGTCCAGTTACAATACAACACACTCCAGTTACTTTACAACACAAACCAGTTACATTGCAACAGAATCCAGATATATAGAAATAAACTCCAGTTACATTACAACACACTCCAGTTACATTACAACAAATTCCAGTTACATTACAACGAACTCCAGTTACCTTACAACAAATTCCACTTACATTACAACAAACTCCAATTACATTACAACACACACCAGTTACATTACAACATACTCCAATTACATTACAACACACGCCAGTTATATTACAACAAACTCCAGTTGTATTACAACACACTCCTGTTACATTACAACACACTCCAGTTACATTACAACAAATTCCATTTACAATACAACACACTCCATTTACATTACAATATACACCAGTTACAATACAACACACTGCAGTTACATTACAACACACTCCAGTTAAATTACAACACACTCCAATTACATTACAACAAATTCCAGTTACATAACAACACACTCCAGTTACGTTACAACACTCTCCAGTTACATTATAATACACTACAGTAACATTGTAACAGAATCCAGGTTAATTGCAACACATTCCAGTGAGAATACAACACACTCCAGTTACATTACAACAAATTACAGTTATATTACTGCACACTCCAGTTACATTACAGCGCATTCCAATTACATTACAACATACTCCAGTTTCATTAGAACACACTGCAGTTACATTACAGCACACTAGAGTTACATTACAACACACTCCAGATATATTACAAAACACTCCAGTTACATTACAACACACTCTAGTTACATTACAACATACACCAGTTACATTACAACGCACTCCAGTTACATTACAACATACAGCAGTTACATTACAACACACTCCAGTTACATTCCAACACACTCTAGTTACATTCCAACACACTCCAGTTACATTACTACAAATTCCATTTACAATACAACACACTCCATTTACATTACAACATACACCAGTTACATTACAAAACACTCCAGTTACATTACAACACACTTCAGATACATTACAAGACACTCCAGTTACATTACAACACACTCCATTTACATTCCAACACACTCCAGTTAAATTACATCAAATTCCATTTACAATGCAACACACTCCAGTTACATTCCAACACACTCCAGTTACATTACAATAAATTCCAGTTACATTACAACATACTCCAGTTATATAACAACACACTCCAGTTACATTGCAACATAATCCAGTTACTTTACAACACACTCCAGTTACATTGCAACAGACTCCAGATATATAGAAATAAACTCCAGGTACATTACAACACACTCCAGTTACATTACAACAAATTCCAGCTACATTACAACAAACTCCAGTTACATTACAACAATTTCCACTTACACTACAACACACTCCAATTACTTTAAATAAATTCCACTTACAGGACAACAGACTCCAGTTACATTACAGCACACTTCATTTACAATACAACACACTCCAGTTAAATTACAACACACTCCAATTATATTACAACAAATTCCAGTTACATTACAACAAACTCCAGTTATATTACAACACACTCCAGTTACATTACAACATACTCCAGTTACTTTACAATGCACTCCAGTTACATTACAACACACTCCAGTTACATTACAACACACTGCAGTTACATAACAACATACTCCAGTTTCATTACAACACACTGCATTTACATTACAACACACTCCAGTTACGTTACAACACACTCCAGTTACAGTACAACGCTCTCCAGTTACATTACAACACACACCAGTTACTTCACAACACCATGCAGTTACTTTACAACACACTCCAGTTACATTACAACACACTGCAGTTACATTACAACACACTCCAGTTAAATTACAACACACTCCAGTTACATTACAACACACTCCAGTTACATTACAACACACTCCAGTTACATTCCAACCAACTCCAGTTACATTACAACAAATTCCATTTACAATACAACACACTCCATTTACATTACAACATACACCAGTTACATTACAACACACTCCAGTTACATTACAACACACTCCAGATACATTACAAGACACTCCAGTTACATTACAACACACTCCATTTACATTCCAACACACTCCAGTTACATTACATCAAATTCCATTTACAATGCAACACACTCCATTTACATTACAACATACACCAGTTACAATACAACACACTCCAGTTACATTCCAACACACTCCAGTTACATTACAAGAAATTCCATTTACGATACTACACACTCCATTTACATTACAACATACACCAGTTATATTACAACAAATTCCAGTTACATTACAACACACTCCAGTTATATTATAACACACTCCAGTTTCATTACAACACACTGCAGTTACAATACAACACACTCCAGTTACATTACAACACTCTCCAGTTATATTATAACACACACCAGTAACATTACAACATACTCCAGTTACATTACAGTGCACTCCAGTTACATTGCAACACACTCCAGTCACATTACAACATTGTGCTGTTACATTTACAACACAGTCCAGTTAATAGACAACACACTCCAGTTACAATACAACACTCTCCAGTTACAGTACAAAACACACCAGTTACATTACAACATACTCCAAAATACAAAACAATACATTCCAGTTATATCACAACACACTCCAGCTACATTACAACACACTCCAGTTACATTACAATGCACTGCAATTACATTTTAATAGAATCCAGAGAAATTACAAGACGCTCCAGTTACAATACAACTCACTCCAGTTACATTACAGCACACTCCAGTTACATTAAAACAAATTCCAGTTAAATTACAACACACTCCAGTTTCATTACAGCAAACTCCAATTACATTACAGCACACACAAGTTACCTTACAACACACTCTAGTTACATTTCAACACAGTCCAGTTAATATACAACACACTCCAGTTACAATACAACACTCTCCAGTTACAGTACAAAACACACTAGTTACATTACAACATACTCCAAAATACAATACAATACACTCCAGTTACAATACAACACACTCCAGTTACATTACAACAATCTCAAGTTACATTACAACACACTCCAGTTACAATACAACACACTCCAGTTAGGTTACAACACACTCCAGTTACATTGCAACAGACTCCAGGTATATAAAAACACACTCCAGTTACATTACAACAAACTGCAGTTACATTACAACAAACTCCAGTTACATTACAACACACTCCAGTTAAATTACAACAAACTCCAATTACATTACAACAAATTCCAGTTACTTACAACACACTCCAGTTATATTACAACACAGTCCAGTTACGTTACAACACACTCCAGTTACATTACAACAAATTCCAGTTAAATTACTACATACTCCAGTTACATTACAGCGCACTCCAATTACATTACAACAAACTCCAGTTTCATTACAACACACTGCAATTACATTACAACACACTCCAGTTACTTTGCAACACACACCAGTTACATTGCAACTGAATCCAGATATATAGAAACAAACTCCAGTTACATTACAACACACTCCAGTTATATTACAACAAATTCCAGTTACATTGCAACAAACTCCAGTTACATTACAACAAATTCCACTTACACTACAACACACTCCATTTACATGACAACAAATTCCACTTACATGACAACACATTCCAGTTACATTACAACAAATTCCATTTACATTACAACAAACTCCAATTACATTACAGCACACTCCAGTTACATTACAACATACTCCAATTACATTACAACACACTCCAGTTATATTACAACACACTCCAGTTATATTACAACACACTCCTGTTACATTACAACACACTCCAGTTACTTTACAACACACTCCAGTTAGAATACAACACAATCCAGTTACATTACAACACAGTCCAGTTAGATTACAACAAATTCCAGTTAAATTACTACACACTCCAGTTACATTACAGTGCATTCCAATTACATTACAACATACTGCAGTTTCATTACAACACACTGCAGTTATATTACAACACACTAGAGTTACATTACAACACACTCGATATATTACAAGACACTCCAATTACATTACAATACACTCTAGTTACATTTCAACACACACCAGTTACATTACTACAAATTCCATTTACATCACAACATACACCAGTTACATTACTACAAACTCCAGTTACATTACAACACACTCCAGTTACATTACAATGCACTCCAGTTACATTCCAACCAACTCCAGTTACATTACAACAAATTCCATTTACAATACAACACACTCCATTTACATTACAACATACACCAGTTACATTGCAACACACTCCAGTTACATTACAACACACTCCAGTTACATTGCAACATACTCCAGATACATTACAAGACACTCCAGTTACATTACAACACACTCCATTTACATTCCAACACACTCCAGTTACATTACATCAAATTCCATTTACAATGCAACACAGTCCATTTACATTACAACATACACCAGTTACAATACAACACACTCCAGTTACATTCCAACACACTCCAGTTACATTACAAGAAATTCCATTTACGATACTACACACTCCATTTACATTACAACATACACCAGTTACATTACAACAAATTCCAGTTACATTACAACACACTCCAGTTATATTATAACACACTCCAGTTTCATTACAACACACTGCAGTTACAATACAACACACTCCAGTTACATTACAACACACTCTAGTTACATTACAACACACTCCAGTTGCATTACAACACACTCCAGTTACATTACAACTCACTCCAGTAACATTGCAGCACACTCCAATTTTATTACAACAAACTCCAGTTACATTACAACATACTCATGTAACATTACAACACACTCCAGTTACATTATAACACACTCCAATTACGTTACAAATCAATGAAGTTAGTTTACTACAAACTCCAGATACATTACAGCACACTCCAATTAGATTACAACATACTCCAGTTACATTACAACACACTCCAGATATTATACAAGACACTCCAGTTACATTACTACACACACCAGTAATATTACAACACACTCCAGATACATTACAAGACACTCCAGTTACATTACAACACACTCCAGTTACATTCCAGCAAACTCCAGTTACATTACAACAAATTCCATTTACAATACAACACACTCCATTTACATTACAACATACACCAGTTACATTACAACACACTCCAGTTACATTACAACACACTCCAGCAACATTACAACACTCTCCAGTTACATTACAATACACTCCAGTTACAATACAATACACTCCAGTTACATTACAACAATCTCAAGTTACATTACAACACACTCCAGTTACAATACAACACAATCCAGTTAGGTTACAAAACACTCCAGTTACATTGCAACAGACTCCAGGTATATAAAAACACACTCCAGTTACATTACAACAAATTCCAGTTACATTACAAGACACTCCAGTTATATTACAACAGAGTCCAGTTACATTACAACACACTCCAGTACATTACAACAAATTCCAGTGAAATTACTACATACTCCAGTTACATTACAGCGCACTCCAATTACATTACAACACATTCCAGTTTCATTACAACACACTGCAGTTACATTACAACACACTCCAGTTACTTTGCAACACACACCAGTTACATTGGAACTGAATCCAGATATATAGAAACAAACTCCAGTTACATTACAACACACTCCAGTTATATTACAACAAATTCCAGTTACATTGCAACAAACTCCAGTTACATTACAACAAATTCCACTTACACTACAACACACTCCATTTACATGACGACAAATTCCACTTACATGACAACACATTCCAGTTACATTACAACAAATTCCATTTACATTACAACAAACTCCAATTACATTACAGCACACTCCAGTTACATTACAACATACTCCAGTTATATTACAACACACTCCAGTTATATGACAACACACTCCTGTTACATTACAACACACTCCAGTTACTTTACAGCACACTCCAGTTACATTACAACACACTCCAGTTACATTATAATGAACTACAGTTGCATTGTAACAGAATCCAGGTAAATTACAATACACTCCAGTTAGAATACAACACACTCCAGTTACATTACAACACACTCCAGTTACATTACAACAAATTCCAGTTAAATTACTACATACTCCAGTTACATTACAGCGCACTCCAATTACATTACAACAAACTCCAGTTTCATTACAACAGACTGCAATTACATTACAACACACTCCAGTTACTTTGCAACACACACCAGTTACATTGCAACTGAATCCAGATATATAGAAACAAACTCCAGTTACATTACAACACACTCCAGTTATATTACAACAAATTCCAGTTACATTGCAACAAACTCCAGTTACATTACAACAAATTCCACTTACACTACAACACACTCCATTTACTTGACAACAAATTCCACTTACATGACAACACATTCCAGTTACATTACAACAAATTCCATTTACATTACAACAAACTCCAATTACATTACAGCACACTCCAGTTACATTACAACATACTCCAATTACATTACAACACACTCCAGTTATATTACAACACACTCCAGTTATATTACAACACACTCCTGTTACATTACAACACACTCCAGTTACTTTACAACACACTCCAGTTAGAATACAACACACTCCAGTTACATTACAACACAGTCCAGTTAGATTACAACAAATTCCAGTTAAATTAGTACACACTCCAGTTACATTACAGTGCATTCCAATTACATTACAACATACTGCAGTTTCATTACAACACACTGCAGTTATATTACAACACACTAGAGTTACATTACAACACACTCGATATATTACAAGACACTCCAATTACATTACAACACACTCTAGTTACATTTCAACACACACCAGTTACATTACTACAAATTCCATTTACATCACAACATACACCAGTTACATTACTACAAACTCCAGTTACATTACAACACACTCCAGTTACATTACAATACACTCCAGTTACATTCCAAACAACTCCAGTTACATTACAACAAATTCCATTTACAATACAACACACTCCATTTACATTACAACATACACCAGTTACATTGCAACACACTCCAGTTACATTACAACATACTCCAGTTACATTACAACATACTCCAGATACATTACAAGACACTCCAGTTACATTACAACACACTCCATTTACATTCCAACACACTCCAGTTACATTACATCAAATTCCATTTACAATGCAACACAGTCCATTTACATTACAACATACACCAGTTACAATACAACACACTCCAGTTACATTCCAACACACTCCAGTTACATTACAAGAAATTCCATTTACGATACTACACACTCCATTTACATTACAACATACACCAGTTACATTACAACAAATTCCAGTTACATTACAACACACTCCAGTTATATTATAACACACTCCAGTTTCATTACAACACACTGCAGTTACAATACAACACACTCCAGTTACATTACAACACACTCTAGTTACATTACAACACACTCCAGTTGCATTACAACACACTCCAGTTACATTACAACTCACTCCAGTAACATTGCAGCACACTCCAATTTTATTACAACAAACTCCAGTTACATTACAACATACTCATGTAACATTACAACACACTCCAGTTACATTATAACACACTCCAATTACGTTACAAAACAATGAAGTTAGTTTACTACAAACTCCAGATACATTACAGCACACTCCAATTAGATTACAACATACTCCAGTTACATTACAACACACTCCAGATATATTACAAGACACTCCAGTTACATTACTACACACACCAGTAATATTACAACTCACTCCAGATACATTACAAGACACTCCAGTTACATTACAACACACTCCAGTTACATTCCAGCAAACTCCAGTTACATTACAACAAATTCCATTTACAATACAACACACTCCATTTACATTACAACATACACCAGTTACATTACAACACACTCCAGTTACATTACAACACACTCCAGCAACATTACAACACTCTCCAGTTACATTACAATACACTCCAGTTACAATACAACACACTCCAGTTACATTACAACAATCTCAAGTTACATTACAACACACTCCAGTTACAATACAACACACTCCAGTTAGGTTACAACACACTCCAGTTACATTGCAACAGACTCCAGGTATATAAAAACACACTCCAGTTACATTACAACAAATTCCAGTTACATTACAACACACTCCAGTTATATTACAACACAGTCCAGTTACATTACAACACACTCCAGTTACATTACAACAAATTCCAGTGAAATTACTACATACTCCAGTTACATTACAGCGCACTCCAGTTACATTACAACACATTCCAGTTTCATTACAACACACTGCAGTTACATTACAACACACTCCAGTTACTTTGCAACACACACCAGTTACATTGGAACTGAATCCAGATATATAGAAACAAACTCCAGTTACATTACAACACACTCCAGTTATATTACAACAAATTCCAGTTACATTGCAACAAACTCCAGTTACATTACAACAAATTCCACTTACACTACAACACACTCCATTTACATGACGACAAATTCCACTTACATGACAACACATTCCAGTTACATTACAACAAATTCCATTTACATTACAACAAACTCCAATTACATTACAGCACACTCCAGTTACATTACAACATACTCCAATTACATTACAGCACACTCCAGTTATATTACAACACACTCCAGTTACTTTACAGCACACTCCAGTTATATTACAACACACTCCAGTTACATTATAATGAACTACAGTTACATTGTAACAGAATCCAGGTAAATTACAACACACTCCAGTTAGAATACAACACACTCCAGTTACATTACAACACAGTCCAGTTAGATTACAACAAATTCCAGTTAAATTACTACACACTCCAGTTACATTACAGTGCATTCCAATTACATTACAACATACTGCAGTTTCATTACAACACACTGTAGTTATATTACAACACACTAGAGTTACATTACAACACACTCGATATATTACAAGACACTCCAATTACATTACAACCCACTCTAGTTACATTTCAACACACACCAGTTACATTACTACAAATTCCATTTACATCACAACATACACCAGTTACATTACTACAAACTCCAGTTACATTATAACACACTCCAGTTACATTACAATACACTCCAGTTACATTCCAACCAACTCCAGTTACATTACAACAAATTCCATTTACAATACAACACACTCCATTTACATTACAACATACACCAGTTACATTGCAACACACTCCAGTTACATTACAACATACTCCAGTTACATTACAACATACTCCAGATACATTACAAGACACTCCAGTTACATTACAACACACTCCATTTACATTCCAACACACTCCAGTTACATTACATCAAATTCCATTTACAATGCAACACAGTCCATTTACATTACAACATACACCAGTTACAATACAACACACTCCAGTTACATTCCAACACACTCCAGTTACATTACAAGAAATTCCATTTACGATACTACACACTCCATTTACATTACAACATACACCAGTTACATTACAACAAATTCCAGTTACATTACAACACACTCCAGTTATATTATAACACACTCCAGTTTCATTACAACACACTGCAGTTACAATACAACACACTCCAGTTACATTACAACACACTCTAGTTACATTACAACACACTCCAGTTGCATTACAACACACTCCAGTTACATTACAACTCACTCCAGTAACATTGCAGCACACTCCAATTTTATTACAACAAACTCCAGTTACATTACAACATACTCATGTAACATTACAACACACTCCAGTTACATTATAACACACTCCAATTACGTTACAAAACAATGAAGTTAGTTTACTACAAACTCCAGATACATTACAGCACACTCCAATTAGATTACAACATACTCCAGTTACATTACAACACACTCCAGATATATTACAAGACACTCCAGTTACATTACTACACACACCAGTAATATTACAACACACTCCAGATACATTACAAGACACTCCAGTTACATTACAACACACTCCAGTTACATTCCAGCAAACTCCAGTTACATTACAACAAATTCCATTTACAATACAACACACTCCATTTACATTACAACATACACCAGTTACATTACAACACACTCCAGTTACATTACAACACACTCCAGCAACATTACAACACTCTCCAGTTACATTACAATACACTCCAGTTACAATACAACACACTCCAGTTACATTACAACAATCTCAAGTTACATTACAACACACTCCAGTTACAATACAACACACTCCAGTTAGGTTACAACACACTCCAGTTACATTGCAACAGACTCCAGGTATATAAAAACACACTCCAGTTACATTACAAGAAATTCCAGTTACATTACAACACACTCCAGTTATATTACAACACAGTCCAGTTACATTACAACACACTCCAGTACATTACAACAAATTCCAGTGAAATTACTACATACTCCAGTTACATTACAGCGCACTCCAGTTACATTACAACACATTCCAGTTTCATTACAACACACTGCAGTTACATTACAACACACTCCAGTTACTTTGCAACACACACCAGTTACATTGCAACTGAATCCAGATATATAGAAACAAACTCCAGTTACATTACAACACACTCCAGTTATATTACAACAAATTCCAGTTACATTGCAACAAACTCCAGTTACATTACAACAAATTCCAATTGCACTACAACACACTCCATTTACATGACGACAAATTCCACTTACATGACAACACATTCCAGTTACATTACAACAAATTCCATTTACATTACAACAAACTCCAATTACATTACAGCACACTCCAGTTACATTACAACATACTCCAATTACATTACAACACACTCCAGTTATATTACAACACACTCCAGTTACTTTACAGCACACTCCAGTTACATTACAACACACTCCAGTTACATTATAATGAACTACAGTTACATTGTAACAGAATCCAGGTAAATTACAACACACTCCAGTTAGAATACAACACACTCCAGTTACATTACAACACACTCCAGTTACATTACAACAAATTCCAGTTAAATTACTACATACTCCAGTTACATTACAGCGCACTCCAATTACATTACAACAAACTCCAGTTTCATTACAACACACTGCAAATACATGACAACACACTCCTGTTACTTTGCAACACACACCAGTTGCATTGCAACTGAATCCAGATATATAGAAACAAACTCCAGTTACATTACAACACACTCCAGTTATATTACAACAAATTCCAGTTACATTGCAACAAACTCCAGTTACATTACAACAAATTCCACTTACACTACAACACACTCCATTTACATGACGACAAATTCCACTTACATGACAACAAATTCCACTTACATGACAACACATTCCAGTTACATTACAACAAATTCCATTTACATTACAACAAACTCCAATTACATTACAGCACACTCCAGTTACATTACAACATACTCCAATTACATTACAACACACTCCAGTTATATTACAACACACTCCAGTTATATTACAACACACTCCTGTTACATTACAACACACTCCAGTTACTTTACAACACACTCCAGTTAGAATACAACACACTCCAGTTACATTACAACACAGTCCAGTTGGATTACCACAAATTCCAGTTAAATTACTACACACTCCAGTTACATTACAGTGCATTCCAATTACATTACAACATACTGCAGTTTCATTACAACACACTGCAGTTATATTACAACACACTAGAGTTACATTACAACACACTCGATATATTACAAGACACTCCAATTACATTACAACACACTCCAGTTACTTTACAACACACTCCAGTTACATTACAACACAGTCCAGTTAGATTACAACAAATTCCAGTTAAATTACTACACACTCCAGTTACATTACAGTGCATTCCAATTACATTACAACATACTGCAGTTTCATTACAACACACTAGAGTTACATTACAACACACTCGATATATTACAAGACACTCCAATTACATTACAACACACTCTAGTTACATTTCAACACACACCAGTTACATTACTACAAATTCCATTTACATTACAACCTACACCAGTTACATTACTACAAATTCCAGTTACATTACAACACACTCCAGTTACATTACAACACACTCCAGTTACATTCCAACCAACTCCAGTTACATTACAACAAATTCCATTTACAATACAACACACTCCATTTACATTACAACATACACCAGTTACATTACAACACACTCCAGTTACATTACAACACACTCCAGTTACATTACAACACACTCCAGATACATTACAAGACACTCCAGTTACATTACAACACACTCCATTTACATTCCAACACACTCCAGTTACATTACATCAAATTCCATTTACAATGCAATACAGTCCATTTACATTACAACACACTCCAGTTATATTATAACATACTCCAGTTTCATTACAACACACTGCAGTTACAATACAACACACTCCAGTTACATTACAACACACTCTAGTTACATTACAACACACTCCAGTTGCATTACAGCACACTCCAGTCACTCCAGTAACATTGCAGCACACTCCAATTTTATTACAACAAGCTCCAGTTACATTACAACATACTCATGTAGCATTACAACACAATCCAGTTACATTATAACACACTCCAATTACGTTACAAAACAATCAAGTTAGTTTACTACAAACTCCAGATACATTACAACACACTCCAATTAGATTACAACATACTCCAGTTACATTACAACACACTCCAGATATATTACAAGACACTCCAGTTACATTACTACACACACCAGTAATATTACAACACACTCCAGATACATTACAAGACACTCCAGTTACATTACAACACACTCCAGTTACATTCCAGCAAACTCCAGTTACATTACAACAAATTCCATTTACAATACAACACACTCCATTTACATTACAACATACACCAGTTACATTACAACACACTCCAGTTACATTACAACACACTCCAGCAACATTACAACACTCTCCAGTTACATTACAATACACTCCAGTTACAATACAACACACTCCAGTTACATTACAACAATCTCAAGTTACATTACAACACACTCCAGTTACATTACAACAAATTCCAGTGAAATTACTACATACTCCAGTTACATTACAGCGCACTCCAATTACATTACAACACATTCCAGTTTCATTACAACACACTGCAGTTACATTACAACACACTCCAGTTACTTTGCAACACACACCAGTTACATTGCAACTGAATCCAGATATATAGAAACAAACTCCAGTTACATTACAACACACTCCAGTTATATTACAACAAATTCCAGTTACATTGCAACAAACTCCAGTTACATTACAACAAATTCCACTTACACTACAACACACTCCATTTACATGACAACAAATTCCACTTACATGACAACACATTCCAGTTACATTACAACAAATTCCATTTACATTACAACAAACTCCAATTACATTACAGCACACTCCAGTTACATTACAACATACTCCAATTACATTACAACACACTCCAGTTATATTACAACACACTCCAGTTATATTACAACTCACTCCTGTTACATTACAACACACTCCAGTTACTTTACAACACACTCCAGTTACATTACAACACAGTCCAGTTAGATTACAACAAATTCCAGTTAAATTACTACACACTCCAGTTACATTACAGTGCATTCCAATTACATTACAACATACTGCAGTTTCATTACAACACACTGCAGTTATATTACAACACACTAGAGTTACATTACAACACACTCGATATATTACAAGACACTCCAATTACATTACAACACACTCTAGTTACATTTCAACACACACCAGTTACATTACTACAAATTCCATTTACATCACAACATACACCAGTTACATTACTACAAACTCCAGTTACATTACAGCACACTGCAGTTATATTACAACACACTAGAGTTAAATTCCAACAAACTCCAGTTACATTACAACAAATTCCATTTACATTACAACATACACCAGTTACATTACAACACACTCCAGTTACATTACAACACACTCCAGTTACTTTACAACACACTCCAGATGCAGTACAACGCTCTCCAGTTACATTACAACATACACCAGTTACTTTACAACACCATGCAATTACTTTACAACACACTCCAGTTACATTACAACACACTGCATTTACATTACAACACACTCCAGTTAAATTACAACACACTCCAATTATATTACAACAAATTCCAGTTACATTACAACAAACTCCAGTTATATTACAACACACTCCAGTTAAATTACAACACACTCCAATTACATTACAACAAATTCCAGTTACATTACAACACACTCCAGTTATATTACAACACAGTCCAGTTACAATACAACACACTCAGTTACATTACAACAAATTCCAGTGCAATTACTACATACTCCAGTTACATTACAGCGCACTCCAGTTTCATTACAACACACTGCAGTTACATTACAACACACTCCAGTTACTTTGCAACACACACCAGTTACATTGGAACTGAATCCAGATATATAGAAACAAACTCCAGTTACATTACAACACACTCCAGTTATATTACAACAAATTCCAGTTACATTGCAACAAACTCCAGTTACATTACAACAAATTCCACTTACACTACAACACACTCCATTTACATGACGACAAATTCCACTTACATGACAACACATTCCAGTTACATTACAACAAATTCCATTTACATTACAACAAACTCCAATTACATTACAGCACACTCCAGTTACATTACAACATACTCCAATTACATTACAGCACACTCCAGTTATATTACAACACACTCCAGTTACTTTACAGCACACTCCAGTTATATTACAACACACTCCAGTTACATTATAATGAACTACAGTTACATTGTAACAGAATCCAGGTAAATTACAACACACTCCAGTTAGAATACAACACACTCCAGTTACATTACAACACAGTCCAGTTAGATTACAACAAATTCCAGTTAAATTACTACACACTCCAGTTACATTACAGTGCATTCCAATTACATTACAACATACTGCAGTTTCATTACAACACACTGTAGTTATATTACAACACACTAGAGTTACATTACAACACACTCGATATATTACAAGACACTCCAATTACATTACAACCCACTCTAGTTACATTTCAACACACACCAGTTACATTACTACAAATTCCATTTACATCACAACATACACCAGTTACATTACTACAAACTCCAGTTACATTATAACACACTCCAGTTACATTACAATACACTCCAGTTACATTCCAACCAACTCCAGTTACATTACAACAAATTCCATTTACAATACAACACACTCCATTTACATTACAACATACACCAGTTACATTGCAACACACTCCAGTTACATTACAACATACTCCAGTTACATTACAACATACTCCAGATACATTACAAGACACTCCAGTTACATTACAACACACTCCATTTACATTCCAACACACTCCAGTTACATTACATCAAATTCCATTTACAATGCAACACAGTCCATTTACATTACAACATACACCAGTTACAATACAACACACTCCAGTTACATTCCAACACACTCCAGTTACATTACAAGAAATTCCATTTACGATACTACACACTCCATTTACATTACAACATACACCAGTTACATTACAACAAATTCCAGTTACATTACAACACACTCCAGTTATATTATAACACACTCCAGTTTCATTACAACACACTGCAGTTACAATACAACACACTCCAGTTACATTACAACACACTCTAGTTACATTACAACACACTCCAGTTGCATTACAACACACTCCAGTTACATTACAACTCACTCCAGTAACATTGCAGCACACTCCAATTTTATTACAACAAACTCCAGTTACATTACAACATACTCATGTAACATTACAACACACTCCAGTTACATTATAACACACTCCAATTACGTTACAAAACAATGAAGTTAGTTTACTACAAACTCCAGATACATTACAGCACACTCCAATTAGATTACAACATACTCCAGTTACATTACAACACACTCCAGATATATTACAAGACACTCCAGTTACATTACTACACACACCAGTAATATTACAACACACTCCAGATACATTACAAGACACTCCAGTTACATTACAACACACTCCAGTTACATTCCAGCAAACTCCAGTTACATTACAACAAATTCCATTTACAATACAACACACTCCATTTACATTACAACATACACCAGTTACATTACAACACACTCCAGTTACATTACAACACACTCCAGCAACATTACAACACTCTCCAGTTACATTACAATACACTCCAGTTACAATACAACACACTCCAGTTACATTACAACAATCTCAAGTTACATTACAACACACTCCAGTTACAATACAACACACTCCAGTTAGGTTACAACACACTCCAGTTACATTGCAACAGACTCCAGGTATATAAAAACACACTCCAGTTACATTACAAGAAATTCCAGTTACATTACAACACACTCCAGTTATATTACAACACAGTCCAGTTACATTACAACACACTCCAGTACATTACAACAAATTCCAGTGAAATTACTACATACTCCAGTTACATTACAGCGCACTCCAGTTACATTACAACACATTCCAGTTTCATTACAACACACTGCAGTTACATTACAACACACTCCAGTTACTTTGCAACACACACCAGTTACATTGCAACTGAATCCAGATATATAGAAACAAACTCCAGTTACATTACAACACACTCCAGTTATATTACAACAAATTCCAGTTACATTGCAACAAACTCCAGTTACATTACAACAAATTCCAATTGCACTACAACACACTCCATTTACATGACGACAAATTCCACTTACATGACAACACATTCCAGTTACATTACAACAAATTCCATTTACATTACAACAAACTCCAATTACATTACAGCACACTCCAGTTACATTACAACATACTCCAATTACATTACAACACACTCCAGTTATATTACAACACACTCCAGTTACTTTACAGCACACTCCAGTTACATTACAACACACTCCAGTTACATTATAATGAACTACAGTTACATTGTAACAGAATCCAGGTAAATTACAACACACTCCAGTTAGAATACAACACACTCCAGTTACATTACAACACACTCCAGTTACATTACAACAAATTCCAGTTAAATTACTACATACTCCAGTTACATTACAGCGCACTCCAATTACATTACAACAAACTCCAGTTTCATTACAACACACTGCAAATACATGACAACACACTCCTGTTACTTTGCAACACACACCAGTTGCATTGCAACTGAATCCAGATATATAGAAACAAACTCCAGTTACATTACAACACACTCCAGTTATATTACAACAAATTCCAGTTACATTGCAACAAACTCCAGTTACATTACAACAAATTCCACTTACACTACAACACACTCCATTTACATGACGACAAATTCCACTTACATGACAACAAATTCCACTTACATGACAACACATTCCAGTTACATTACAACAAATTCCATTTACATTACAACAAACTCCAATTACATTACAGCACACTCCAGTTACATTACAACATACTCCAATTACATTACAACACACTCCAGTTATATTACAACACACTCCAGTTATATTACAACACACTCCTGTTACATTACAACACACTCCAGTTACTTTACAACACACTCCAGTTAGAATACAACACACTCCAGTTACATTACAACACAGTCCAGTTGGATTACCACAAATTCCAGTTAAATTACTACACACTCCAGTTACATTACAGTGCATTCCAATTACATTACAACATACTGCAGTTTCATTACAACACACTGCAGTTATATTACAACACACTAGAGTTACATTACAACACACTCGATATATTACAAGACACTCCAATTACATTACAACACACTCCAGTTACTTTACAACACACTCCAGTTACATTACAACACAGACCAGTTAGATTACAACAAATTCCAGTTAAATTACTACACACTCCAGTTACATTACAGTGCATTCCAATTACATTACAACATACTGCAGTTTCATTACAACACACTAGAGTTACATTACAACACACTCGATATATTACAAGACACTCCAATTACATTACAACACACTCTAGTTACATTTCAACACACACCAGTTACATTACTACAAATTCCATTTACATTACAACCTACACCAGTTACATTACTACAAATTCCAGTTACATTACAACACACTCCAGTTACATTACAACACACTCCAGTTACATTCCAACCAACTCCAGTTACATTACAACAAATTCCATTTACAATACAACACACTCCATTTACATTACAACATACACCAGTTACATTACAACACACTCCAGTTACATTACAACACACTCCAGTTACATTACAACACACTCCAGATACATTACAAGACACTCCAGTTACATTACAACACACTCCATTTACATTCCAACACACTCCAGTTACATTACATCAAATTCCATTTACAATGCAATACAGTCCATTTACATTACAACACACTCCAGTTATATTATAACATACTCCAGTTTCATTACAACACACTGCAGTTACAATACAACACACTCCAGTTACATTACAACACACTCTAGTTACATTACAACACACTCCAGTTGCATTACAGCACACTCCAGTCACTCCAGTAACATTGCAGCACACTCCAATTTTATTACAACAAGCTCCAGTTACATTACAACATACTCATGTAGCATTACAACACAATCCAGTTACATTATAACACACTCCAATTACGTTACAAAACAATCAAGTTAGTTTACTACAAACTCCAGATACATTACAACACACTCCAATTAGATTACAACATACTCCAGTTACATTACAACACACTCCAGATATATTACAAGACACTCCAGTTACATTACTACACACACCAGTAATATTACAACACACTCCAGATACATTACAAGACACTCCAGTTACATTACAACACACTCCAGTTACATTCCAGCAAACTCCAGTTACATTACAACAAATTCCATTTACAATACAACACACTCCATTTACATTACAACATACACCAGTTACATTACAACACACTCCAGTTACATTACAACACACTCCAGCAACATTACAACACTCTCCAGTTACATTACAATACACTCCAGTTACAATACAACACACTCCAGTTACATTACAACAATCTCAAGTTACATTACAACACACTCCAGTTACATTACAACAAATTCCAGTGAAATTACTACATACTCCAGTTACATTACAGCGCACTCCAATTACATTACAACACATTCCAGTTTCATTACAACACACTGCAGTTACATTACAACACACTCCAGTTACTTTGCAACACACACCAGTTACATTGCAACTGAATCCAGATATATAGAAACAAACTCCAGTTACATTACAACACACTCCAGTTATATTACAACAAATTCCAGTTACATTGCAACAAACTCCAGTTACATTACAACAAATTCCACTTACACTACAACACACTCCATTTACATGACAACAAATTCCACTTACATGACAACACATTCCAGTTACATTACAACAAATTCCATTTACATTACAACAAACTCCAATTACATTACAGCACACTCCAGTTACATTACAACATACTCCAATTACATTACAACACACTCCAGTTATATTACAACACACTCCAGTTATATTACAACTCACTCCTGTTACATTACAACACACTCCAGTTACTTTACAACACACTCCAGTTACATTACAACACAGTCCAGTTAGATTACAACAAATTCCAGTTAAATTACTACACACTCCAGTTACATTACAGTGCATTCCAATTACATTACAACATACTGCAGTTTCATTACAACACACTGCAGTTATATTACAACACACTAGAGTTACATTACAACACACTCGATATATTACAAGACACTCCAATTACATTACAACACACTCTAGTTACATTTCAACACACACCAGTTACATTACTACAAATTCCATTTACATCACAACATACACCAGTTACATTACTACAAACTCCAGTTACATTACAGCACACTGCAGTTATATTACAACACACTAGAGTTAAATTCCAACAAACTCCAGTTACATTACAACAAATTCCATTTACATTACAACATACACCAGTTACATTACAACACACTCCAGTTACATTACAACACACTCCAGTTACTTTACAACACACTCCAGATGCAGTACAACGCTCTCCAGTTACATTACAACATACACCAGTTACTTTACAACACCATGCAATTACTTTACAACACACTCCAGTTACATTACAACACACTGCATTTACATTACAACACACTCCAGTTAAATTACAACACACTCCAATTATATTA
Source organism: Somniosus microcephalus (assembly GCF_052327205.1). Lineage (NCBI taxonomy): Eukaryota > Metazoa > Chordata > Chondrichthyes > Squaliformes > Somniosidae > Somniosus > Somniosus microcephalus. The sequence goes on from NC_141004.1 coordinate 76,129,452, forward strand.
CAACAAATTCCAGTTACATTACAACAAACTCCAGTTATATTACAACACACTCCAGTTAAATTACAACACACTCCAATTACATTACAACAAATTCCAGTTACATTACAACACACTCCAGTTATATTACAACACAGTCCAGTTACAATACAACACACTCAGTTACATTACAACAAATTCCAGTGCAATTACTACATACTCCAGTTACATTACAGCGCACTCCAGTTTCATTACAACACACTGCAGTTACATTACAACACACCCCAGTTACATTACAAAACACACCAGTTACATTGCAACAGAATCCAGATATATAGAAACAAACTCCAGTTACATTATAACACACTCCAGTTATATTACAACACAATCCTGTTACATTACAACACACTCCAGTTACTTTACAACACACTCCAGTTACATTACAACACACTCCAGTTACATTATAATGAACTACAGTTACATTGTAACAGAATCCAGGTAAATTACAACACACTCCAGTTAGAATACAACACACTCCAGTTACATTACAACACAGTCCAGTTAGATTGCAACAAATTCCAGTTAAATTACTACACACTCCAGTTACATTACAGTGCATTCCAATTACATTACAACATACTGCAGTTTCATTACAACACACTGCAGTTATATTACAACACACTAGAGTTACATTACAACACACTCGATATATTACAAGACACTCCAATTACATTACAACACACTCTATTTACATTTCAACACACACCAGTTATATTACTACAAATTCCATTTACATTACAACAAACACCAGTTACATTACTACAAATTCCAGTTACATTACAACACACTCCAGTTACATTTCAACACACTCCAGTTACATTCCAACCAACTCCAGTTACATTACAACAAATTCCATTTACAATACAACACACTCCATTTACATTACAACATACACCAGTTACATTACAACACTCTCCAGTTACATTACAACACACTCCAGTTACATTACAACACACTCCAGATACATTACAAGACACTCCAGTTACATTACAACACACTCCATTTACATTCCAACACACTCCAGTTACATTACATCAAATTCCATTTACAATGCAATACAGTCCATTTACATTACAACACACTCCAGTTATATTATAACACACTCCAGTTTCATTACAACACACTGCAGTTACAATACAACACACTCCAGTTAATTTACAACATACTCTAGTTACATTACAACACACTCCAGTTGCATTACAACACACTCCAGTCACTCCAGTAACATTGCAGCACACTCCAATTTTATTACAACAAGCTCCAGTTACATTACAACATACTCATGTAGCATTACAACACAATCCAGTTACATTATAACACACTCCAATTACGTTACAAAACAATCAAGTTAGTTTACTACAAACTCCAGATACATTACAACACACTCCATTTACATTACAACATACTCCAGTTACATTACAACACACTCCAGATATATTACAAGACACTCCAGTTACATTACTACACACACCAGTAATATTACAACACACTCCAGATACATTACAAGACACTCCAGTTACATTACAACACACTCCAGTTACATTCCAGCAAACTCCAGTTACATTACAACAAATTCCATTTACAATACAACACACTCCATTTACATTACAACATACACCAGTTACATTACAACACACTCCAGTTACATTACAACACACTCCAGCAACATTACAACACTCTCCAGTTACATTACAATACACTCCAGTTACAATACAACACACTCCAGTTACATTACAACAATCTCAAGTTACATTACAACACACTCCAGTTAGAATACAACACATTCAATTAGGTTACAACACACTCCATTCACATTGCAACAGACTCCAGGTACGTAAAAACACACTCCAGTTACATTACAACAAATTCCAGTTACAATACAACAAACTGCAGTTACATTACAACAAACTCCAGTTACATTACAACATACTCCAATTACATTACAACAAATTCCAGTTACATTACAACACACTCCAGTTATATTACAACACAGTCCAGTTACATTACAACACACTCCAGTTACATTACAACAAATTCCAGTGAAATTACTACATACTCCAGTTACATTACAGCGCACTCCAATTACATTACAACACATTCCAGTTTCATTACAACACACTGCAGTTACATTACAACACACTCCAGTTACTTTGCAACACACACCAGTTACATTGCAACTGAATCCAGATATATAGAAACAAACTCCAGTTACATTACAACACACTCCAGTTATATTACAACAAATTCCAGTTACATTGCAACAAACTCCAGTTACATTACAACAAATTCCACTTACACTACAACACACTCCATTTACATGACAACAAATTCCACTTACATGACAACACATTCCAGTTACATTACAACAAATTCCATTTACATTACAACAAACTCCAATTACATTACAGCACACTCCAGTTACATTACAACATACTCCAATTACATTACAACACACTCCAGTTATATTACAACACACTCCAGTTATATTACAACACACTCCTGTTACATTACAACACACTCCAGTTACTTTACAACACACTCCAGTTACATTACAACACACTCCAGTTACATTAAAATGAACTACAGTTACATTGTAACAGAATCCAGGTAAATTACAACACACTCCAGTTAGAATACAACACACTCCAGTTACATTACAACACAGTCCAGTTAGATTACAACAAATTCCAGTTAAATTACTACACACTCCAGTTACATTACAGTGCATTCCAATTACATTACAACATACTCCAGTTTCATTACAACACACTGCAGTTATATTACAACACACTAGAGTTAAATTCCAACAAACTCCAGTTACATTACAACAAATTCCATTTACAATACAACACACTCCATTTACATTACAACATACACCAGTTACATTACAACACACTCCAGTTACATTACAACACACTCCAGTTACGTTACAACACACTCCAGATGCAGTACAACGCTCTCCAGTTACATTACAACATACACCAGTTACTTTACAACACCATGCAGTTACTTTACAACACACTCCAGTTACATTACAACACACTTCATTTACATTACAACACACTCCAGTTAAATTACAACACACTCCAATTATATTACAACAAATTCCAGTTACATTACAACAAACTCCAGTTATATTACAACACACTCCAGTTAAATTACAACACACTCCAATTACATTACAACAAATTCCAGTTACGTTACAACACACTCCAGTTATATTACAACTCAGTCCAGTTACAATACAACACACTCAGTTACATTACAACAAATTCCAGTGCAATTACTACATACTCCAGTTACATTACAGCGCACTCCAATTACATTACAACACACTCCAGTTTCATTACAACACACTGCAGTTACATTACAACACACTCCAGTTACATTACAAAACACACCAGTTACATTGCAACAGAATCCAGATATATAGAAACAAACTCCAGTTACATTATAACACACTCCAGTTACATTACAACAAATTCCAGTTACATTACAACAAACTCCAGTTACATTACAACAAATTCCACTTACATTACAACACACACCAGTTACATTACAACATACTCCAATTACATTACAACACACGCCAGTTATATTACAACACACTCCAGTTATATTACAACACACTCCTGTTACATTACAATACACTCCAGTTACTTTACAACACACTCCAGTTACATTACAACACACTCCAGTTACATTATAATGCACTACAGTTACATTGTAACAGAATCCAGGTAAATTACAATACACTCCAGTTAGAATACAACACACTCCAGTTACATTACAACACAGTCCAGTTACATTACAACACACTCTAGTTACATTACAACACACTCCAGTTGCATTACAACACACTCCAGTTACATTACAACTCACTCCAGTAACATAGCTGCAAACTCCAATTTTATTACAACAAACTCCAGTTACATTACAACATACTCATGTAACATTACAACACACTCCAGTTACATTATAACACACTCCAATTACGTTACAAAACAATCAAGTTAGTTTACTACAAACTCCAGATACATTACAACACACTCCAATTAGATTACAACATACTCCAGTTACATTACAACACACTCCAGATATATTACAAGACACTCCAGTTACATTACTACACACACCAGTAATATTACAACACACTCCAGATACATTACAAGACTCTCCAGTTACATTACAACACACTCCAGTTACATTACAACACACTCCAGCAACATTACAACACACTCCAGTTACATTACAATACACTCCAGTTACAATACAACACACTCCAGTTACATTACAACAATCTCAAGTTACATTACAACACACTCCAGTTACAATACAACACACTCCAGTTAGGTTACAACACACTCCAGTTACATTGCAACAGACTCCAGGTATATAAAAACACACTCCAGTTACATTACAACAAATTCCAGTTACATTACAACAAACTCCAGTTACATTCCAGCAAACTCCAGTTACATTACAACAAATTCCATTTACAATACAACACACTCCATTTACATTACAACATACACCAGTTACATTACAACACACTCCAGTTACAATACAACACACTCCAGTTACATTACAACACACTCCAGCAACATTACAACACACTCCAGTTACATTACAATACACTCCAGTTACAATACAACACACTCCAGTTACATTACAACAATCTCAAGTTACATTACAACACACTCCAGTTACAATACAACACACTCCAGTTACTTTGCAACACACACCAGTTACATTGCAACTGAATCCAGATATATAGAAACAAACTCCAGTTACATTACAACACACTCCAGTTATATTACAACAAATTCCAGTTACATTGCAACAAACTCCAGTTACATTACAACAAATTCCAATTACACTACAACACACTCCATTTACATGACGACAAATTCCACTTACATGACAACACATTCCAGTTACATTACAACAAATTCCATTTACATTACAACAAACTCCAATTACATTACAGCACACTCCAGTTACATTACAACATACTCCAATTACATTACAACACACTCCAGTTATATTACAACACACTCCAGTTACTTTACAGCACACTCCAGTTACATTACAACACACTCCAGTTACATTATAATGAACTACAGTTACATTGTAACAGAATCCAGGTAAATTACAACACACTCCAGTTAGAATACAACACACTCCAGTTACATTACAACACACTCCAGTTACATTACAACAAATTCCAGTTAAATTACTACATACTCCAGTTACATTACAACAAATTCCAGTTAAATTACTACATACTCCAGTTACATTACAGCGCACTCCAATTACATTACAACAAACTCCAGTTTCATTACAACACACTGCAAATACATGACAACACACTCCTGTTACTTTGCAACACACACCAGTTGCATTGCAACTGAATCCAGATATATAGAAACAAACTCCAGTTACATTACAACACACTCCAGTTATATTACAACAAATTCCAGTTACATTGCAACAAACTCCAGTTACATTACAACAAATTCCACTTACACTACAACACACTCCATTTACATGACGACAAATTCCACTTACATGACAACAAATTCCACTTACATGACAACACATTCCAGTTACATTACAACAAATTCCATTTACATTACAACAAACTCCAATTACATTACAGCACACTCCAGTTACATTACAACATACTCCAATTACATTACAACACACTCCAGTTATATTACAACACACTCCAGTTATATTACAACACACTCCTGTTACATTACAACACACTCCAGTTACTTTACAACACACTCCAGTTAGAATACAACACACTCCAGTTACATTACAACACAGTCCAGTTGGATTACCACAAATTCCAGTTAATTTACTACACACTCCAGTTACATTACAGTGCATTCCAATTACATTACAACATACTGCAGTTTCATTACAACACACTGCAGATATATTACAACACACTAGAGTTACATTACAACACACTCGATATATTACAAGACACTCCAATTACATTACAACACACTCTAGTTACATTTCAACACACACCAGTTACATTACTACAAATTCCATTTACATTACAACCTACACCAGTTACATTACTACAAATTCCAGTTACATTACAACACACTCCAGTTACATTACAACACACTCCAGTTACATTCCAACCAACTCCAGTTACATTACAACAAATTCCATTTACAATACAACACACTCCATTTACATTACAACATACACCAGTTACATTACAACACACTCCAGTTACATTACAACACACTCCAGTTACATTACAACACACTCCAGATACATTACAAGACACTCCAGTTACATTACAACACACTCCATTTACATTCCAACACACTCCAGTTACATTACATCAAATTCCATTTACAATGCAATACAGTCCATTTACATTACAACACACTCCAGTTATATTATAACATACTCCAGTTTCATTACAACACACTGCAGTTACAATACAACACACTCCAGTTACATTACAACACACTCTAGTTACATTACAACACACTCCAGTTGCATTACAGCACACTCCAGTCACTCCAGTAACATTGCAGCACACTCCAATTTTATTACAACAAGCTCCAGTTACATTACAACATACTCATGTAGCATTACAACACAATCCAGTTACATTATAACACACTCCAATTACGTTACAAAACAATCAAGTTAGTTTACTACAAACTCCAGATACATTACAACACACTCCAATTAGATTACAACATACTCCAGTTACATTACAACACACTCCAGATATATTACAAGACACTCCAGTTACATTACTACACACACCAGTAATATTACAACACACTCCAGATACATTACAAGACACTCCAGTTACATTACAACACACTCCAGTTACATTCCAGCAAACTCCAGTTACATTACAACAAATTCCATTTACAATACAACACACTCCATTTACATTACAACATACACCAGTTACATTACAACACACTCCAGTTACATTACAACACACTCCAGCAACATTACAACACTCTCCAGTTACATTACAATACACTCCAGTTACAATACAACACACTCCAGTTACATTACAACAATCTCAAGTTACATTACAACACACTCCAGTTACATTACAACAAATTCCAGTGAAATTACTACATACTCCAGTTACATTACAGCGCACTCCAATTACATTACAACACATTCCAGTTTCATTACAACACACTGCAGTTACATTACAACACACTCCAGTTACTTTGCAACACACACCAGTTACATTGCAACTGAATCCAGATATATAGAAACAAACTCCAGTTACATTACAACACACTCCAGTTATATTACAACAAATTCCAGTTACATTGCAACAAACTCCAGTTACATTACAACAAATTCCACTTACACTACAACACACTCCATTTACATGACAACAAATTCCACTTACATGACAACACATTCCAGTTACATTACAACAAATTCCATTTACATTACAACAAACTCCAATTACATTACAGCACACTCCAGTTACATTACAACATACTCCAATTACATTACAACACACTCCAGTTATATTACAACACACTCCAGTTATATTACAACTCACTCCTGTTACATTACAACACACTCCAGTTACTTTACAACACACTCCAGTTACATTACAACACAGTCCAGTTAGATTACAACAAATTCCAGTTAAATTACTACACACTCCAGTTACATTACAGTGCATTCCAATTACATTACAACATACTGCAGTTTCATTACAACACACTGCAGTTATATTACAACACACTAGAGTTACATTACAACACACTCGATATATTACAAGACACTCCAATTACATTACAACACACTCTAGTTACATTTCAACACACACCAGTTACATTACTACAAATTCCATTTACATCACAACATACACCAGTTACATTACTACAAACTCCAGTTACATTACAGCACACTGCAGTTATATTACAACACACTAGAGTTAAATTCCAACAAACACCAGTTACATTACAACAAATTCCATTTACATTACAACATACACCAGTTACATTACAACACACTCCAGTTACATTACAACACACTCCAGTTACTTTACAACACACTCCAGATGCAGTACAACGCTCTCCAGTTACATTACAACATACACCAGTTACTTTACAACACCATGCAATTACTTTACAACACACTCCAGTTACATTACAACACACTGCATTTACATTACAACACACTCCAGTTAAATTACAACACACTCCAATTATATTACAACAAATTCCAGTTACATTACAACAAACTCCAGTTATATTACAACACACTCCAGTTAAATTACAACACACTCCAATTACATTACAACAAATTCCAGTTACATTACAACACACTCCAGTTATATTACAACACAGTCCAGTTACAATACAACACACTCAGTTACATTACAACAAATTCCAGTGCAATTACTACATACTCCAGTTACATTACAGCGCACTCCAGTTTCATTACAACACACTGCAGTTACATTACAACACACCCCAGTTACATTACAAAACACACCAGTTACATTGCAACAGAATCCAGATATATAGAAACAAACTCCAGTTACATTATAACACACTCCAGTTATATTACAACACAATCCTGTTACATTACAACACACTCCAGTTACTTTACAACACACTCCAGTTACATTACAACACACTCCAGTTACATTATAATGAACTACAGTTACATTGTAACAGAATCCAGGTAAATTACAACACACTCCAGTTAGAATACAACACACTCCAGTTACATTACAACACAGTCCAGTTAGATTGCAACAAATTCCAGTTAAATTACTACACACTCCAGTTACATTACAGTGCATTCCAATTACATTACAACATACTGCAGTTTCATTACAACACACTGCAGTTATATTACAACACACTAGAGTTACATTACAACACACTCGATATATTACAAGACACTCCAATTACATTACAACACACTCTATTTACATTTCAACACACACCAGTTATATTACTACAAATTCCATTTACATTACAACAAACACCAGTTACATTACTACAAATTCCAGTTACATTACAACACACTCCAGTTACATTTCAACACACTCCAGTTACATTCCAACCAACTCCAGTTACATTACAACAAATTCCATTTACAATACAACACACTCCATTTACATTACAACATACACCAGTTACATTACAACACTCTCCAGTTACATTACAACACACTCCAGTTACATTACAACACACTCCAGATACATTACAAGACACTCCAGTTACATTACAACACACTCCATTTACATTCCAACATACTCCAGTTACATTACATCAAATTCCATTTACAATGCAATACAGTCCATTTACATTACAACACACTCCAGTTATATTATAACACACTCCAGTTTCATTACAACACACTGCAGTTACAATACAACACACTCCAGTTAATTTACAACATACTCTAGTTACATTACAACACACTCCAGTTGCATTACAACATACTCCAGTCACTCCAGTAACATTGCAGCACACTCCAATTTTATTACAACAAGCTCCAGTTACATTACAACATACTCATGTAGCATTACAACACAATCCAGTTACATTATAACACACTCCAATTACGTTACAAAACAATCAAGTTAGTTTACTACAAACTCCAGATACATTACAACACACTCCATTTACATTACAACATACTCCAGTTACATTACAACACACTCCAGATATATTACAAGACACTCCAGTTACATTACTACACACACCAGTAATATTACAACACACTCCAGATACATTACAAGACACTCCAGTTACATTACAACACACTCCAGTTACATTCCAGCAAACTCCAGTTACATTACAACAAATTCCATTTACAATACAACACACTCCATTTACATTACAACATACACCAGTTACATTACAACACACTCCAGTTACATTACAACACACTCCAGCAACATTACAACACTCTCCAGTTACATTACAATACACTCCAGTTACAATACAACACACTCCAGTTACATTACAACAATCTCAAGTTACATTACAACACACTCCAGTTAGAATACAACACATTCAATTAGGTTACAACACACTCCATTCACATTGCAACAGACTCCAGGTACGTAAAAACACACTCCAGTTACATTACAACAAATTCCAGTTACAATACAACAAACTGCAGTTACATTACAACAAACTCCAGTTACATTACAACATACTCCAATTACATTACAACAAATTCCAGTTACATTACAACACACTCCAGTTATATTACAACACAGTCCAGTTACATTACAACACACTCCAGTTACATTACAACAAATTCCAGTGAAATTACTACATACTCCAGTTACATTACAGCGCACTCCAATTACATTACAACACATTCCAGTTTCATTACAACACACTGCAGTTACATTACAACACACTCCAGTTACTTTGCAACACACACCAGTTCCATTGCAACTGAATCCAGATATATAGAAACAAACTCCAGTTACATTACAACACACTCCAGTTATATTACAACAAATTCCAGTTACATTGCAACAAACTCCAGTTACATTACAACAAATTCCACTTACACTACAACACACTCCATTTACATGACAACAAATTCCACTTACATGACAACACATTCCAGTTACATTACAACAAATTCCATTTACATTACAACAAACTCCAATTACATTACAGCACACTCCAGTTACATTACAACATACTCCAATTACATTACAACACACTCCAGTTATATTACAACACACTCCAGTTATATTACAACACACTCCTGTTACATTACAACACACTCCAGTTACTTTACAACACACTCCAGTTACATTACAACACACTCCAGTTACATTAAAATGAACTACAGTTACATTGTAACAGAATCCAGGTAAATTACAACACACTCCAGTTAGAATACAACACACTCCAGTTACATTACAACACAGTCCAGTTAGATTACAACAAATTCCAGTTAAATTACTACACACTCCAGTTACATTACAGTGCATTCCAATTACATTACAACATACTCCAGTTTCATTACAACACACTGCAGTTATATTACAACACACTAGAGTTAAATTCCAACAAACTCCAGTTACATTACAACAAATTCCATTTACAATACAACACACTCCATTTACATTACAACATACACCAGTTACATTACAACACACTCCAGTTACATTACAACACACTCCAGTTACGTTACAACACACTCCAGATGCAGTACAACGCTCTCCAGTTACATTACAACATACAACAGTTACTTTACAACACCATGCAGTTACTTTACAACACACTCCAGTTACATTACAACACACTTCATTTACATTACAACACACTCCAGTTAAATTACAACACACTCCAATTATATTACAACAAATTCCAGTTACATTACAACAAACTCCAGTTATATTACAACACACTCCAGTTAAATTACAACACACTCCAATTACATTACAACAAATTCCAGTTACGTTACAACACACTCCAGTTATATTACAACTCAGTCCAGTTACAATACAACACACTCAGTTACATTACAACAAATTCCAGTGCAATTACTACATACTCCAGTTACATTACAGCGCACTCCAATTACATTACAACACACTCCAGTTTCATTACAACACACTGCAGTTACATTACAACACACTCCAGTTACATTACAAAACACACCAGTTACATTGCAACAGAATCCAGATATATAGAAACAAACTCCAGTTACATTATAACACACTCCAGTTACATTACAACAAATTCCAGTTACATTACAACAAACTCCAGTTACATTACAACAAATTCCACTTACATTACAACACACACCAGTTACATTACAACATACTCCAATTACATTACAACACACGCCAGTTATATTACAACACACTCCAGTTATATTACAACACACTCCTGTTACATTACAATACACTCCAGTTACTTTACAACACACTCCAGTTACATTACAACACACTCCAGTTACATTATAATGCACTACAGTTACATTGTAACAGAATCCAGGTAAATTACAATACACTCCAGTTAGAATACAACACACTCCAGTTACATTACAACACAGTCCAGTTACATTACAACACACTCTAGTTACATTACAACACACTCCAGTTGCATTACAACACACTCCAGTTACATTACAACTCACTCCAGTAACATAGCTGCAAACTCCAATTTTATTACAACAAACTCCAGTTACATTACAACATACTCATGTAACATTACAACACACTCCAGTTACATTATAACACACTCCAATTACGTTACAAAACAATCAAGTTAGTTTACTACAAACTCCAGATACATTACAACACACTCCAATTAGATTACAACATACTCCAGTTACATTACAACACACTCCAGATATATTACAAGACACTCCAGTTACATTACTACACACACCAGTAATATTACAACACACTCCAGATACATTACAAGACTCTCCAGTTACATTACAACACACTCCAGTTACATTACAACACACTCCAGCAACATTACAACACACTCCAGTTACATTACAATACACTCCAGTTACAATACAACACACTCCAGTTACATTACAACAATCTCAAGTTACATTACAACACACTCCAGTTACAATACAACACACTCCAGTTAGGTTACAACACACTCCAGTTACATTGCAACAGACTCCAGGTATATAAAAACACACTCCAGTTACATTACAACAAATTCCAGTTACATTACAACAAACTCCAGTTACATTCCAGCAAACTCCAGTTACATTACAACAAATTCCATTTACAATACAACACACTCCATTTACATTACAACATACACCAGTTACATTACAACACACTCCAGTTACAATACAACACACTCCAGTTACATTACAACAATCTCAAGTTACATTACAACACACTCCAGTTACATTACAACACACTCCAGTTAGGTTACAACATACTCCAGTTACATTGCAACAGACTCCAGGTATATAAAAACACACTCCAGTTACATTACAACAAATTCCAGTTACATTACAACAAACTGCAGTTACATTACAACAAACTCCAGTTACATTACAACACACTCCAATTACATTACAACAAATTCCAGTTTCATTACAACACACTCCAGTTATATTACAACACAATGCAGTTACATTACAACACACTCCAGTACATTACAACAAATTCCAGTGAAATTACTAAATACTCCAGTTACATTACAGCGCACTCCAATTACATTACAACACATTCCAGTTTCATTACAACACACTGCAGTTACATTACAACACACTCCAGTTACTTTGCAACACACACCAGTTACATTGCAACTGAATCCAGATATATAGAAACAAACTCCAGTTACATTACAACACACTCCAGTTATATTACAACAAATTCCAGTTACATTGCAACAAACTCCAGTTACATTACAACAAATTCCACTTACACTACAACACACTCCATTTACATGACAACAAATTCCACTTACATGACAACACATTTCAGTTACATTACAACAAATTCCATTTACATTACAACAAACTCCAATTACATTACAGCACACTCCAGTTACATTACAACATACTCCAATTACATTACAACACACTCCAGTTATATTACAACACACTCCAGTTATAATTACAACACACTCCTGTTACATTACAACACACTCCAGTTACTTTACAACACACTCCAGTTAGAATACAACACACTCCAGTTACATTACAACACAGTCCAGTTAGATTACAACAAATTCCAGTTAAATTACTACACACTCCAGTTACATTACAGTGCATTCCAATTACATTACAACATACTGCAGTTTCATTACAACACACTGCAGTTATATTACAACACACTAGAGTTACATTACAACACACTCGATATATTACAAGACACTCCAATTACATTACAACACACTCTAGTTACATTTCAACACACACCAGTTACATTACTACAAATTCCATTTACATTACAACATACACCAGTTACATTACTACAAACTCCAGTTACATTACAACACACTCCAGTTACATTACAACACACTCCAGTTACATTCTAACCAACTCCAGTTACATTACAACAAATTCCATTTACAATACAACACACTCCATTTACATTACAACATACACCAGTTACATTACAACACACTCCAGTTACATTACAACACACTCCAGCAACATTACAACACTCTCCAGTTACATTACAATACACTCCAGTTACAATACAACACACTCCAGTTACATTACAACAATCTCAAGTTACATTACAACACACTCCAGTTAGAATACAACACATTCAATTAGGTTACAACACACTCCATTCACATTGCAACAGACTCCAGGTACGTAAAAACACACTCCAGTTACATTACAACAAATTCCAGTTACAATACAACAAACTGCAGTTACATTACAACAAACTCCAGTTACATTACAACATACTCCAATTACATTACAACAAATTCCAGTTACATTACAACACACTCCAGTTATATTACAACACAGTCCAGTTACATTACAACACACTCCAGTTACATTACAACAAATTCCAGTGAAATTACTACATACTCCAGTTACATTACAGCGCACTCCAATTACATTACAACACATTCCAGTTTCATTACAACACACTGCAGTTACATTACAACACACTCCAGTTACTTTGCAACACACACCAGTTACATTGCAACTGAATCCAGATATATAGAAACAAACTCCAGTTACATTACAACACACTCCAGTTATATTACAACAAATTCCAGTTACATTGCAACAAACTCCAGTTACATTACAACAAATTCCACTTACACTACAACACACTCCATTTACATGACAACAAATTCCACTTACATGACAACACATTCCAGTTACATTACAACAAATTCCATTTACATTACAACAAACTCCAATTACATTACAGCACACTCCAGTTACATTACAACATACTCCAATTACATTACAACACACTCCAGTTATATTACAACACACTCCAGTTATATTACAACACACTCCTGTTACATTACAACACACTCCAGTTACTTTACAACACACTCCAGTTACATTACAACACACTCCAGTTACATTAAAATGAACTACAGTTACATTGTAACAGAATCCAGGTAAATTACAACACACTCCAGTTAGAATACAACACACTCCAGTTACATTACAACACAGTCCAGTTAGATTACAACAAATTCCAGTTAAATTACTACACACTCCAGTTACATTACAGTGCATTCCAATTACATTACAACATACTCCAGTTTCATTACAACACACTGCAGTTATATTACAACACACTAGAGTTAAATTCCAACAAACTCCAGTTACATTACAACAAATTCCATTTACAATACAACACACTCCATTTACATTACAACATACACCAGTTACATTACAACACACTCCAGTTACATTACAACACACTCCAGTTACGTTACAACACACTCCAGATGCAGTACAACGCTCTCCAGTTACATTACAACATACACCAGTTACTTTACAACACCATGCAGTTACTTTACAACACACTCCAGTTACATTACAACACACTTCATTTACATTACAACACACTCCAGTTAAATTACAACACACTCCAATTATATTACAACAAATTCCAGTTACATTACAACAAACTCCAGTTATATTACAACACACTCCAGTTAAATTACAACACACTCCAATTACATTACAACAAATTCCAGTTACGTTACAACACACTCCAGTTATATTACAACTCAGTCCAGTTACAATACAACACACTCAGTTACATTACAACAAATTCCAGTGCAATTACTACATACTCCAGTTACATTACAGCGCACTCCAATTACATTACAACACACTCCAGTTTCATTACAACACACTGCAGTTACATTACAACACACTCCAGTTACATTACAAAACACACCAGTTACATTGCAACAGAATCCAGATATATAGAAACAAACTCCAGTTACATTATAACACACTCCAGTTACATTACAACAAATTCCAGTTACATTACAACAAACTCCAGTTACATTACAACAAATTCCACTTACATTACAACACACACCAGTTACATTACAACATACTCCAATTACATTACAACACACGCCAGTTATATTACAACACACTCCAGTTATATTACAACACACTCCTGTTACATTACAATACACTCCAGTTACTTTACAACACACTCCAGTTACATTACAACACACTCCAGTTACATTATAATGCACTACAGTTACATTGTAACAGAATCCAGGTAAATTACAATACACTCCAGTTAGAATACAACACACTCCAGTTACATTACAACACAGTCCAGTTACATTACAACACACTCTAGTTACATTACAACACACTCCAGTTGCATTACAACACACTCCAGTTACATTACAACTCACTCCAGTAACATAGCTGCAAACTCCAATTTTATTACAACAAACTCCAGTTACATTACAACATACTCATGTAACATTACAACACACTCCAGTTACATTATAACACACTCCAATTACGTTACAAAACAATCAAGTTAGTTTACTACAAACTCCAGATACATTACAACACACTCCAATTAGATTACAACATACTCCAGTTACATTACAACACACTCCAGATATATTACAAGACACTCCAGTTACATTACTACACACACCAGTAATATTACAACACACTCCAGATACATTACAAGACTCTCCAGTTACATTACAACACACTCCAGTTACATTACAACACACTCCAGCAACATTACAACACACTCCAGTTACATTACAATACACTCCAGTTACAATACAACACACTCCAGTTACATTACAACAATCTCAAGTTACATTACAACACACTCCAGTTACAATACAACACACTCCAGTTAGGTTACAACACACTCCAGTTACATTGCAACAGACTCCAGGTATATAAAAACACACTCCAGTTACATTACAACAAATTCCAGTTACATTACAACAAACTCCAGTTACATTCCAGCAAACTCCAGTTACATTACAACAAATTCCATTTACAATACAACACACTCCATTTACATTACAACATACACCAGTTACATTACAACACACTCCAGTTACAATACAACACACTCCAGTTACATTACAACAATCTCAAGTTACATTACAACACACTCCAGTTACATTACAACACACTCCAGTTAGGTTACAACATACTCCAGTTACATTGCAACAGACTCCAGGTATATAAAAACACACTCCAGTTACATTACAACAAATTCCAGTTACATTACAACAAACTGCAGTTACATTACAACAAACTCCAGTTACATTACAACACACTCCAATTACATTACAACAAATTCCAGTTTCATTACAACACACTCCAGTTATATTACAACACAATGCAGTTACATTACAACACACTCCAGTACATTACAACAAATTCCAGTGAAATTACTAAATACTCCAGTTACATTACAGCGCACTCCAATTACATTACAACACATTCCAGTTTCATTACAACACACTGCAGTTACATTACAACACACTCCAGTTACTTTGCAACACACACCAGTTACATTGCAACTGAATCCAGATATATAGAAACAAACTCCAGTTACATTACAACACACTCCAGTTATATTACAACAAATTCCAGTTACATTGCAACAAACTCCAGTTACATTACAACAAATTCCACTTACACTACAACACACTCCATTTACATGACAACAAATTCCACTTACATGACAACACATTTCAGTTACATTACAACAAATTCCATTTACATTACAACAAACTCCAATTACATTACAGCACACTCCAGTTACATTACAACATACTCCAATTACATTACAACACACTCCAGTTATATTACAACACACTCCAGTTATAATTACAACACACTCCTGTTACATTACAACACACTCCAGTTACTTTACAACACACTCCAGTTAGAATACAACACACTCCAGTTACATTACAACACAGTCCAGTTAGATTACAACAAATTCCAGTTAAATTACTACACACTCCAGTTACATTACAGTGCATTCCAATTACATTACAACATACTGCAGTTTCATTACAACACACTGCAGTTATATTACAACACACTAGAGTTACATTACAACACACTCGATATATTACAAGACACTCCAATTACATTACAACACACTCTAGTTACATTTCAACACACACCAGTTACATTACTACAAATTCCATTTACATTACAACATACACCAGTTACATTACTACAAACTCCAGTTACATTACAACACACTCCAGTTACATTACAACACACTCCAGTTACATTCTAACCAACTCCAGTTACATTACAACAAATTCCATTTACAATACAACACACTCCATTTACATTACAACATACACCAGTTACATTACAACACACTCCAGTTACATTACAACACACTCCAGCAACATTACAACACTCTCCAGTTACATTACAATACACTCCAGTTACAATACAACATACTCCAGTTACATTACAACAATCTCAAGTTACATTACAACACACTCCAGTTAGAATACAACACATTCAATTAGGTTACAACACACTCCATTCACATTGCAACAGACTCCAGGTACGTAAAAACACACTCCAGTTACATTACAACAAATTCCAGTTACAATACAACAAACTGCAGTTACATTACAACAAACTCCAGTTACATTACAACATACTCCAATTACATTACAACAAATTCCAGTTACATTACAACACACTCCAGTTATATTACAACACAGTCCAGTTACATTGCAACAAACTCCAGTTACATTACAACAAATTCCACTTACACTACAACACACTCCATTTACATGACAACAAATTCCACTTACATGACAACACATTCCAGTTACATTACAACAAATTCCATTTACATTACAACAAACTCCAATTACATTACAGCACACTCCAGTTACATTACAACATACTCCAATTACATTACAACACACTCCAGTTATATTACAACACACTCCAGTTATATTACAACACACTCCTGTTACATTACAACACACTCCAGTTACTTTACAACACACTCCAGTTACATTACAACACACTCCAGTTACATTAAAATGAACTACAGTTACATTGTAACAGAATCCAGGTAAATTACAACACACTCCAGTTAGAATACAACACACTCCAGTTACATTACAACACAGTCCAGTTAGATTACAACAAATTCCAGTTAAATTACTACACACTCCAGTTACATTACAGTGCATTCCAATTACATTACAACATACTCCAGTTTCATTACAACACACTGCAGTTATATTACAACACACTAGAGTTAAATTCCAACAAACTCCAGTTACATTACAACAAATTCCATTTACAATACAACACACTCCATTTACATTACAACATACACCAGTTACATTACAACACACTCCAGTTAAATTACAACACACTCCAGTTACGTTACAACACACTCCAGATGCAGTACAACGCTCTCCAGTTACATTACAACATACACCAGTTACTTTACAACACCATGCAGTTACTTTACAACACACTCCAGTTACATTACAACACACTTCATTTACATTACAACACACTCCAGTTAAATTACAACACACTCCAATTATATTACAACAAATTCCAGTTACATTACAACAAACTCCAGTTATATTACAACACACTCCAGTTAAATTACAACACACTCCAATTACATTACAACAAATTCCAGTTACGTTTACAACACACTCCAGTTATATTACAACTCAGTCCAGTTACAATACAACACACTCAGTTACATTACAACAAATTCCAGTGCAATTACTACCTACTCCAGTTACATTACAGCGCACTCCAATTACATTACAACACACTCCAGTTTCATTACAACACACTGCAGTTACATTACAACACACTCCAGTTACATTACAAAACACACCAGTTACATTGCAACAGAATCCAGATATATAGAAACAAACTCCAGTTACATTATAACACACTCCAGTTACATTACAACAAATTCCAGTTACATTACAACAAACTCCAGTTACATTACAACAAATTCCACTTACATTACAACACACACCAGTTACATTACAACATACTCCAATTACATTACAACACACGCCAGTTATATTACAACACACTCCAGTTATATTACAACACACTCCTGTTACATTACAATACACTCCAGTTACTTTACAACACACTCCAGTTACATTACAACACACTCCAGTTACATTATAATGCACTACAGTTACATTGTAACAGAATCCAGGTAAATTACAATACACTCCAGTTAGAATACAACACACTCCAGTTACATTACAACACAGTCCAGTTACATTACAACACACTCTAGTTACATTACAACACACTCCAGTTGCATTACAACACACTCCAGTTACATTACAACTCACTCCAGTAACATAGCTGCAAACTCCAATTTTATTACAACAAACTCCAGTTACATTACAACATACTCATGTAACATTACAACACACTCCAGTTACATTATAACACACTCCAATTACGTTACAAAACAATCAAGTTAGTTTACTACAAACTCCAGATACATTACAACACACTCCAATTAGATTACAACATACTCCAGTTACATTACAACACACTCCAGATATATTACAAGACACTCCAGTTACATTACTACACACACCAGTAATATTACAACACACTCCAGATACATTACAAGACTCTCCAGTTACATTACAACACACTCCAGTTACATTACAACACACTCCAGCAACATTACAACACATTCCAGTTACATTACAATACACTCCAGTTACAATACAACACACTCCAGTTACATTACAACAATCTCAAGTTACATTACAACACACTCCAGTTACAATACAACACACTCCAGTTAGGTTACAACACACTCCAGTTACATTGCAACAGACTCCAGGTATATAAAAACACACTCCAGTTACATTACAACAAATTCCAGTTACATTACAACAAACTCCAGTTACATTCCAGCAAACTCCAGTTACATTACAACAAATTCCATTTACAATACAACACACTCCATTTACATTACAACATACACCAGTTACATTACAACACACTCCAGTTACAATACAACACACTCCAGTTACATTACAACAATCTCAAGTTACATTACAACACACTCCAGTTACATTACAACACACTCCAGTTAGGTTACAACATACTCCAGTTACATTGCAACAGACTCCAGGTATATAAAAACACACTCCAGTTACATTACAACAAATTCCAGTTACATTACAACAAACTGCAGTTACATTACAACAAACTCCAGTTACATTACAACACACTCCAATTACATTACAACAAATTCCAGTTTCATTACAACACACTCCAGTTATATTACAACACAATGCAGTTACATTACAACACACTCCAGTACATTACAACAAATTCCAGTGAAATTACTAAATACTCCAGTTACATTACAGCGCACTCCAATTACATTACAACACATTCCAGTTTCATTACAACACACTGCAGTTACATTACAACACACTCCAGTTACTTTGCAACACACACCAGTTACATTGCAACTGAATCCAGATATATAGAAACAAACTCCAGTTACATTACAACACACTCCAGTTATATTACAACAAATTCCAGTTACATTGCAACAAACTCCATTTACATGACAACAAATTCCACTTACATGACAACACATTTCAGTTACATTACAACAAATTCCATTTACATTACAACAAACTCCAATTACATTACAGCACACTCCAGTTACATTACAACATACTCCAATTACATTACAACACACTCCAGTTATATTACAACACACTCCAGTTATAATTACAACACACTCCTGTTACATTACAACACACTCCAGTTACTTTACAACACACTCCAGTTAGAATACAACACACTCCAGTTACATTACAACACAGTCCAGTTAGATTACAACAAATTCCAGTTAAATTACTACACACTCCAGTTACATTACAGTGCATTCCAATTACATTACAACATACTGCAGTTTCATTACAACACACTGCAGTTATATTACAACACACTAGAGTTACATTACAACACACTCGATATATTACAAGACACTCCAATTACATTACAACACACTCTAGTTACATTTCAACACACACCAGTTACATTACTACAAATTCCATTTACATTACAACATACACCAGTTACATTACTACAAACTCCAGTTACATTACAACACACTCCAGTTACATTACAACACACTCCAGTTACATTCTAACCAACTCCAGTTACATTACAACAAATTCCATTTACAATACAACACACTCCATTTACATTACAACATACACCAGTTACATTACAACACACTCCAGTTACATTACAACACACTCCAGCAACATTACAACACTCTCCAGTTACATTACAATACACTCCAGTTACAATACAACATACTCCAGTTACATTACAACAATCTCAAGTTACATTACAACACACTCCAGTTAGAATACAACACATTCAATTAGGTTACAACACACTCCATTCACATTGCAACAGACTCCAGGTACGTAAAAACACACTCCAGTTACATTACAACAAATTCCAGTTACAATACAACAAACTGCAGTTACATTACAACAAACTCCAGTTACATTACAACATACTCCAATTACATTACAACAAATTCCAGTTACATTACAACACACTCCAGTTATATTACAACACAGTCCAGTTACATTACAACACACTCCAGTTACATTACAACAAATTCCAGTGAAATTACTACATACTCCAGTTACATTACAGCGCACTCCAATTACATTACAACACATTCCAGTTTCATTACAACACACTGCAGTTACATTACAACACACTCCAGTTACTTTGCAACACACACCAGTTACATTGCAACTGAATCCAGATATATAGAAACAAACTCCAGTTACATTACAACACACTCCAGTTATATTACAACAAATTCCAGTTACATTGCAACAAACTCCAGTTACATTACAACAAATTCCACTTACACTACAACACACTCCATTTACATGACAACAAATTCCACTTACATGACAACACATTCCAGTTACATTACAACAAATTCCATTTACATTACAACAAACTCCAATTACATTACAGCACACTCCAGTTACATTACAACATACTCCAATTACATTACAACACACTCCAGTTATATTACAACACACTCCAGTTATATTACAACACACTCCTGTTACATTACAACACACTCCAGTTACTTTACAACACACTCCAGTTACATTACAACACACTCCAGTTACATTAAAATGAACTACAGTTACATTGTAACAGAATCCAGGTAAATTACAACACACTCCAGTTAGAATACAACACACTCCAGTTACATTACAACACAGTCCAGTTAGATTACAACAAATTCCAGTTAAATTACTACACACTCCAGTTACATTACAGTGCATTCCAATTACATTACAACATACTCCAGTTTCATTACAACACACTGCAGTTATATTACAACACACTAGAGTTAAATTCCAACAAACTCCAGTTACATTACAACAAATTCCATTTACAATACAACACACTCCATTTACATTACAACATACACCAGTTACATTACAACACACTCCAGTTACATTACAACACACTCCAGTTACGTTACAACACACTCCAGATGCAGTACAACGCTCTCCAGTTACATTACAACATACAACAGTTACTTTACAACACCATGCAGTTACTTTACAACACACTCCAGTTACATTACAACACACTTCATTTACATTACAACACACTCCAGTTAAATTACAACACACTCCAATTATATTACAACAAATTCCAGTTACATTACAACAAACTCCAGTTATATTACAACACACTCCAGTTAAATTACAACACACTCCAATTACATTACAACAAATTCCAGTTACGTTACAACACACTCCAGTTATATTACAACTCAGTCCAGTTACAATACAACAGACTCAGTTACATTACAACAAATTCCAGTGCAATTACTACATACTCCAGTTACATTACAGCGCACTCCAATTACATTACAACACACTCCAGTTTCATTACAACACACTGCAGTTACATTACAACACACTCCAGTTACATTACAAAACACACCAGTTACATTGCAACAGAATCCAGATATATAGAAACAAACTCCAGTTACATTATAACACACTCCAGTTACATTACAACAAATTCCAGTTACATTACAACAAACTCCAGTTACATTACAACAAATTCCACTTACATTACAACACACACCAGTTACATTACAACATACTCCAATTACATTACAACACACGCCAGTTATATTACAACACACTCCAGTTATATTACAACACACTCCTGTTACATTACAATACACTCCAGTTACTTTACAACACACTCCAGTTACATTACAACACACTCCAGTTACATTATAATGCACTATAGTTACATTGTAACAGAATCCAGGTAAATTACAATACACTCCAGTTAGAATACAACACACTCCAGTTACATTACAACACAGTCCAGTTACATTACAACACACTCTAGTTACATTACAACACACTCCAGTTGCATTACAACACACTCCAGTTACATTACAACTCACTCCAGTAACATAGCTGCAAACTCCAATTTTATTACAACAAACTCCAGTTACATTACAACATACTCATGTAACATTACAACACACTCCAGTTACATTATAACACACTCCAATTACGTTACAAAACAATCAAGTTAGTTTACTACAAACTCCAGATACATTACAACACACTCCAATTAGATTACAACATACTCCAGTTACATTACAACACACTCCAGATATATTACAAGACACTCCAGTTACATTACTACACACACCAGTAATATTACAACACACTCCAGATACATTACAAGACTCTCCAGTTACATTACAACACACTCCAGTTACATTACAACACACTCCAGCAACATTACAACACACTCCAGTTACATTACAATACACTCCAGTTACAATACAACACACTCCAGTTACATTACAACAATCTCAAGTTACATTACAACACACTCCAGTTACAATACAACACACTCCAGTTAGGTTACAACACACTCCAGTTACATTGCAACAGACTCCAGGTATATAAAAACACACTCCAGTTACATTACAACAAATTCCAGTTACATTACAACAAACTCCAGTTACATTCCAGCAAACTCCAGTTACATTACAACAAATTCCATTTACAATACAACACACTCCATTTACATTACAACATACACCAGTTACATTACAACACACTCCAGTTACAATACAACACACTCCAGTTACATTACAACAATCTCAAGTTACATTACAACACACTCCAGTTACATTACAACACACTCCAGTTAGGTTACAACATACTCCAGTTATATTACAACACACTCCAGTTATATTACAACATACTCCAATTACATTACAACACACGCCAGTTATATTACAACACACTCCAGTTATATTACAACACACTCCTGTTACATTACAATACACTCCAGTTACTTTACAACACACTCCAGTTACATTACAACACACTCCAGTTACATTATAATGCACTACAGTTACATTGTAACAGAATCCAGGTAAATTACAATACACTCCAGTTAGAATACAACACACTCCAGTTACATTACAACACAGTCCAGTTACATTACAACACACTCTAGTTACATTACAACACTCTCCAGTTGCATTACAACACACTCCAGTTACATTACAACTCACTCCAGTAACATAGCTGCAAACTCCAATTTTATTACAACAAACTCCAGTTACATTACAACATACTCATGTAACATTACAACACACTCCAGTTACATTATAACACACTCCAATTACGTTACAAAACAATCAAGTTAGTTTACTACAAACTCCAGATACATTACAACACACTCCAATTAGATTACAACATACTCCAGTTACATTACAACACACTCCAGATATATTACAAGACACTCCAGTTACATTACTACACACACCAGTAATATTACAACACACTCCAGATACATTACAAGACTCTCCAGTTACATTACAACACACTCCAGTTACATTACAACACACTCCAGCAACATTACAACACATTCCAGTTACATTACAATACACTCCAGTTACAATACAACACACTCCAGTTACATTACAACAATCTCAAGTTACATTACAACACACTCCAGTTACAATACAACACACTCCAGTTAGGTTACAACACACTCCAGTTACATTGCAACAGACTCCAGGTATATAAAAACACACTCCAGTTACATTACAACAAATTCCAGTTACATTACAACAAACTCCAGTTACATTCCAGCAAACTCCAGTTACATTACAACAAATTCCATTTACAATACAACACACTCCATTTACATTACAACATACACCAGTTACATTACAACACACTCCAGTTACAATACAACACACTCCAGTTACATTACAACAATCTCAAGTTACATTACAACACACTCCAGTTACATTACAACACACTCCAGTTAGGTTACAACATACTCCAGTTACATTGCAACAGACTCCAGGTATATAAAAACACACTCCAGTTACATTACAACAAATTCCAGTTACATTACAACAAACTGCAGTTACATTACAACAAACTCCAGTTACATTACAACACACTCCAATTACATTACAACAAATTCCAGTTTCATTACAACACACTCCAGTTATATTACAACACAATGCAGTTACATTACAACACACTCCAGTACATTACAACAAATTCCAGTGAAATTACTAAATACTCCAGTTACATTACAGCGCACTCCAATTACATTACAACACATTCCAGTTTCATTACAACACACTGCAGTTACATTACAACACACTCCAGTTACTTTGCAACACACACCAGTTACATTGCAACTGAATCCAGATATATAGAAACAAACTCCAGTTACATTACAACACACTCCAGTTATATTACAACAAATTCCAGTTACATTGCAACAAACTCCAGTTACATTACAACAAATTCCACTTACACTACAACACACTCCATTTACATGACAACAAATTCCACTTACATGACAACACATTTCAGTTACATTACAACAAATTCCATTTACATTACAACAAACTCCAATTACATTACAGCACACTCCAGTTACATTACAACATACTCCAATTACATTACAACACACTCCAGTTATATTACAACACACTCCAGTTATAATTACAACACACTCCTGTTACATTACAACACACTCCAGTTACTTTACAACACACTCCAGTTAGAATACAACACACTCCAGTTACATTACAACACAGTCCAGTTAGATTACAACAAATTCCAGTTAAATTACTACACACTCCAGTTACATTACAGTGCATTCCAATTACATTACAACATACTGCAGTTTCATTACAACACACTGCAGTTATATTACAACACACTAGAGTTACATTACAACACACTCGATATATTACAAGACACTCCAATTACATTACAACACACTCTAGTTACATTTCAACACACACCAGTTACATTACTACAAATTCCATTTACATTACAACATACACCAGTTACATTACTACAAACTCCAGTTACATTACAACACACTCCAGTTACATTACAACACACTCCAGTTACATTCTAACCAACTCCAGTTACATTACAACAAATTCCATTTACAATACAACACACTCCATTTACATTACAACATACACCAGTTACATTACAACACACTCCAGTTACATTACAACACACTCCAGCAACATTACAACACTCTCCAGTTACATTACAATACACTCCAGTTACAATACAACATACTCCAGTTACATTACAACAATCTCAAGTTACATTACAACACACTCCAGTTAGAATACAACACATTCAATTAGGTTACAACACACTCCATTCACATTGCAACAGACTCCAGGTACGTAAAAACACACTCCAGTTACATTACAACAAATTCCAGTTACAATACAACAAACTGCAGTTACATTACAACAAACTCCAGTTACATTACAACATACTCCAATTACATTACAACAAATTCCAGTTACATTACAACACACTCCAGTTATATTACAACACAGTCCAGTTACATTACAACACACTCCAGTTACATTACAACAAATTCCAGTGAAATTACTACATACTCCAGTTACATTACAGCGCACTCCAATTACATTACAACACATTCCAGTTTCATTACAACACACTGCAGTTACATTACAACACACTCCAGTTACTTTGCAACACACACCAGTTACATTGCAACTGAATCCAGATATATAGAAACAAACTCCAGTTACATTACAACACACTCCAGTTATATTACAACAAATTCCAGTTACATTGCAACAAACTCCAGTTACATTACAACAAATTCCACTTACACTACAACACACTCCATTTACATGACAACAAATTCCACTTACATGACAACACATTCCAGTTACATTACAACAAATTCCATTTACATTACAACAAACTCCAATTACATTACAGCACACTCCAGTTACATTACAACATACTCCAATTACATTACAACACACTCCAGTTATATTACAACACACTCCAGTTATATTACAACACACTCCTGTTACATTACAACACACTCCAGTTACTTTACAACACACTCCAGTTACATTACAACACACTCCAGTTACATTAAAATGAACTACAGTTACATTGTAACAGAATCCAGGTAAATTACAACACACTCCAGTTAGAATACAACACACTCCAGTTACATTACAACACAGTCCAGTTAGATTACAACAAATTCCAGTTAAATTACTACACACTCCAGTTACATTACAGTGCATTCCAATTACATTACAACATACTCCAGTTTCATTACAACACACTGCAGTTATATTACAACACACTAGAGTTAAATTCCAACAAACTCCAGTTACATTACAACAAATTCCATTTACAATACAACACACTCCATTTACATTACAACATACACCAGTTACATTACAACACACTCCAGTTACATTACAACACACTCCAGTTACGTTACAACACACTCCAGATGCAGTACAACGCTCTCCAGTTACATTACAACATACAACAGTTACTTTACAACACCATGCAGTTACTTTACAACACACTCCAGTTACATTACAACACACTTCATTTACATTACAACACACTCCAGTTAAATTACAACACACTCCAATTATATTACAACAAATTCCAGTTACATTACAACAAACTCCAGTTATATTACAACACACTCCAGTTAAATTACAACACACTCCAATTACATTACAACAAATTCCAGTTACGTTACAACACACTCCAGTTATATTACAACTCAGTCCAGTTACAATACAACAGACTCAGTTACATTACAACAAATTCCAGTGCAATTACTACATACTCCAGTTACATTACAGCGCACTCCAATTACATTACAACACACTCCAGTTTCATTACAACACACTGCAGTTACATTACAACACACTCCAGTTACATTACAAAACACACCAGTTACATTGCAACAGAATCCAGATATATAGAAACAAACTCCAGTTACATTATAACACACTCCAGTTACATTACAACAAATTCCAGTTACATTACAACAAACTCCAGTTACATTACAACAAATTCCACTTACATTACAACACACACCAGTTACATTACAACATACTCCAATTACATTACAACACACGCCAGTTATATTACAACACACTCCAGTTATATTACAACACACTCCTGTTACATTACAATACACTCCAGTTACTTTACAACACACTCCAGTTACATTACAACACACTCCAGTTACATTATAATGCACTACAGTTACATTGTAACAGAATCCAGGTAAATTACAATACACTCCAGTTAGAATACAACACACTCCAGTTACATTACAACACAGTCCAGTTACATTACAACACACTCTAGTTACATTACAACACACTCCAGTTGCATTACAACACACTCCAGTTACATTACAACTCACTCCAGTAACATAGCTGCAAACTCCAATTTTATTACAACAAACTCCAGTTACATTACAACATACTCATGTAACATTACAACACACTCCAGTTACATTATAACACACTCCAATTACGTTACAAAACAATCAAGTTAGTTTACTACAAACTCCAGATACATTACAACACACTCCAATTAGATTACAACATACTCCAGTTACATTACAACACACTCCAGATATATTACAAGACACTCCAGTTACATTACTACACACACCAGTAATATTACAACACACTCCAGATACATTACAAGACTCTCCAGTTACATTACAACACACTCCAGTTACATTACAACACACTCCAGCAACATTACAACACACTCCAGTTACATTACAATACACTCCAGTTACAATACAACACACTCCAGTTACATTACAACAATCTCAAGTTACATTACAACACACTCCAGTTACAATACAACACACTCCAGTTAGGTTACAACACACTCCAGTTACATTGCAACAGACTCCAGGTATATAAAAACACACTCCAGTTACATTACAACAAATTCCAGTTACATTACAACAAACTCCAGTTACATTCCAGCAAACTCCAGTTACATTACAACAAATTCCATTTACAATACAACACACTCCATTTACATTACAACATACACCAGTTACATTACAACACACTCCAGTTACAATACAACACACTCCAGTTACATTACAACAATCTCAAGTTACATTACAACACACTCCAGTTACATTACAACACACTCCAGTTAGGTTACAACATACTCCAGTTACATTGCAACAGACTCCAGGTATATAAAAACACACTCCAGTTACATTACAACAAATTCCAGTTACATTACAACAAACTGCAGTTACATTACAACAAACTCCAGTTACATTACAACACACTCCAATTACATTACAACAAATTCCAGTTTCATTACAACACACTCCAGTTATATTACAACACAATGCAGTTACATTACAACACACTCCAGTACATTACAACAAATTCCAGTGAAATTACTAAATACTCCAGTTACATTACAGCGCACTCCAATTACATTACAACACATTCCAGTTTCATTACAACACACTGCAGTTACATTACAACACACTCCAGTTACTTTGCAACACACACCAGTTACATTGCAACTGAATCCAGATATATAGAAACAAACTCCAGTTACATTACAACACACTCCAGTTATATTACAACAAATTCCAGTTACATTGCAACAAACTCCAGTTACATTACAACAAATTCCACTTACACTACAACACACTCCATTTACATGACAACAAATTCCACTTACATGACAACACATTTCAGTTACATTACAACAAATTCCATTTACATTACAACAAACTCCAATTACATTACAGCACACTCCAGTTACATTACAACATACTCCAATTACATTACAACACACTCCAGTTATATTACAACACACTCCAGTTATAATTACAACACACTCCTTTTACATTACAACACACTCCAGTTACTTTACAACACACTCCAGTTAGAATACAACACACTCCAGTTACATTACAACACAGTCCAGTTAGATTACAACAAATTCCAGTTAAATTACTACACACTCCAGTTACATTACAGTGCATTCCAATTACATTACAACATACTGCAGTTTCATTACAACACACTGCAGTTATATTACAACACACTAGAGTTACATTACAACACACTCGATATATTACAAGACACTCCAATTACATTACAACACACTCTAGTTACATTTCAACACACACCAGTTACATTACTACAAATTCCATTTACATTACAACATACACCAGTTACATTACTACAAACTCCAGTTACATTACAACACACTCCAGTTACATTACAACACACTCCAGTTACATTCTAACCAACTCCAGTTACATTACAACAAATTCCATTTACAATACAACACACTCCATTTACATTACAACATACACCAGTTACATTACAACACACTCCAGTTACATTACAACACACTCCAGTTACATTACAACACACTCCAGATACATTACAAGACACTCCAGTTACATTACAACACACTCCATTTACATTCCAACACACTCCAGTTACATTACATCAAATTCCATTTACAATGCAACACAGTCCATTTACATTACAACATACACCAGTTACAATACAACACACTCCAGTTACATTCCAACACACTCCAGTTACATTACAAGAAATTCCATTTACGATACTACACACTCCATTTACATTACAACATACACCAGTTACAATACAACACACTCCAGTTACATTCCAACACACTCCAGTTACATTACAAGAAATTCCATTTACGATACTACACACTCCATTTACATTACAACACACTCCAGTTATATTATAACACACTCCAGTTTCATTACAACACACTGCAGTTAAAATACAACACACTCCAGTTACATTACAACACACTCTAGTTACATTACAACACACTCCAGTTGCATTACAGCACACTCCAGTTACATTACAACTCACTCCATTAACATTGCAGCACACTCCAATTTTATTACAACAAACTCCAGTTACATTACAACATACTCATGTAGCATTACAACACACTCCAGTTACATTATAACACACTCCAATTACGTTACAAAACAATCAATTTAGTTTACTACAAACTCCAGATACATTACAACACACTCCAATTAGATTACAACATACTCCAGTTACATTACAACACACTCCAGATATATTACAAGACACTCCAGTTACATTACTACACACACCAGTAATATTACAACACACTCCAGATACATTACAAGACACTCCAGTTACATTACAACACACTCCAGTTACATTCCAGCAAACTCCAGTTACATTACAACAAATTCCATTTACAATACAACACACTCCATTTACATTACAACATACACCAGTTACATTACAACACACTCCTGTTACATTGCAACACACTCCAGCAACATTACAACACTCTCCAGTTACATTAGAATACACTCCAGTTACAATAAAACACACTCAAGTTACATCACAACAATCTCAAGTTACATTACAACACACTCCAGTTACAATACAACACACTCCAGTTAGGTTACAACACACTCCAGTTACATTGCAACAGACTCCAGGTATATAAAAACACACTCCAGTTACATTACAACAAATTCCAGTTACATTACAACAAACTGCAGTTACATTACAACAAACTCCAGTTACATTACAACAAATTCCAGTTACATTACAACACACTCCAGTTATATTACAACACAGTCCAGTTACATTACAACACACTCCAGTTACATTACAACAAATTCCAGTGAAATTACTACATACTCCAGTTACATTACAGCGCACTCCAATTACATTACAACACATTCCAGTTTCATTACAACACACTGCAGTTACATTACAACACACTCCAGTTACTTTGCAACACACACCAGTTACATTGCAACTGAATCCAGATATATAGAAACAAACTCCAGTTACATTACAACACACTCCAGTTACATTACAACAAATTCCAGTTACATTACAACAAACTCCAGTTACATTACAACAAATTCCACTTACATTACAACAAACTCCAATTACATTACAACACACACCAGTTACATTACAACATACTCCAATTACATTACAACACACTCCATTTACATTCCAACACACTCCAGCTACATTACATCAAATTCCATTTACAATGCAACATACTCCATTTACATTACAACATACACCAGTTACAATACAACACACTCCAGTTACATTCCAACGCACTCCAGTTACATTACAAGAAATTCCATTTACAATACTACACACTCCATTTACATTACAACATACACCAGTTACATTACAACAAATTCCAGTTACATTACAACACACTCCAGTTATATTATAACACACTCCAGTTTCATTACAACACACTGCAGTTACAATACAACACACTCCAGTTACATTACAACACTCTCCAGTTATATTATAACACACTCCAGTAACATTACAACATACTCCAGTTACATTACAGTGCACTCCAGTTACATTGCAACACACTCCAGTTACATGACAACATTGTGCTGTTACATTTCAACACAGTCCAGTTAATATACAACACACTCCAGTTACAATACAACACTCTCCAGTTACAGTACAAAACACACCAGTTACATTACAACATACTCCAAAATACATTACAACACACTCCAGTTATATCACAACACACTCCAGCTACATTACAACACACTCCAGTTACATTACAATGCACTGCAATTACATTTTAATAGAATCCAGAGAAATTACAAGACGCTCCAGTTACAATACAACACACTCCAGTTGCATTACAACACACTCCAGTTACATTACATCTCACTCCAGTAACATTGCAGCACACTCCAATTTTATTACAACAAACTCCAGATACATTACAACATACTCATGTAACATTACAACACACACCAGTTACATTATAACACACTCCAATTACGTTACAAAACAATCAAGTTAGTTTACTACAAACTCCAGTTACATTACAACACACTCCAGATATATTACAAGACACTCCAGTTACATTACTACACACACCAGTAATCTTACAACACACTCCAGATACATTACAAGACACTCCAGTTACATTACAACACACTCCAGTTACATTCCAGCACACTCCAGTTACATTACAACAAATTCCATTTACAATACAACACACTCCATTTACATTACAACATACACCAGTTACATTACAACACACTCCAGTTACATTACAACACACTCCAGCAACATTACAACACTCTCCAGTTACATTACAATACACTCCAGTTACAATACAACACACTCCAGTTACATTACAACAATCTCAAGTTACATTACAACACACTCCAGTTACAATACAACACACTGCAGTTAGGTTACAACACACTCCAGTTACATTGCAACAGACTCCAGGTATATAAAAACACACTCCAGTTACATTACAACAAATTCCAGTTACATTACAACAAACTGCAGTTACATTACAACAAACTCCAGTTACATTACAACACACTCCAGTTACATTACAACAAATTCCAGTTAAATTACTACATACTCCAGTTACATTACAGCGCACTCCAATTACATGACAACACACTCCAGTTTCATTACAACACACTACAGTTACATTACAACACACTCCAGTTAATTTACAACACACACCAGTTACATTGCAACTGAATGCAGATATATAGAAACAAACTCCAGTTACATTACAACACACTCCAGTTATATTACAACAAATTCCAGTTACATTGCAACAAACTCCAGTTACATTACAACAAATTCCACTTACACTACAACACACTCCATTTACATGACAACAAATTCCACTTACATGACAACACATTCCAGTTGCATTAAAACAATTTCCATTTATATTACAACAAACTCCAATTACATTCCAGCACACTCCAGTTACATTACAACATACTCCAATTACATTACAACACACTCCAGTTATATTACAACACACTCCAGTTATATTACAACACACTCCTGTTACGTTACAACACACTCCAGTTACTTTACAACACACTCCATTTACATTACAACACACTCCAGTTACATTATAATGCACTACAGTTACATTGTAACAGAATCCAGGTAAATTACAACACACTCCAGTTACATTACAACACAGTCCAGTTAGATTACAACAAATTCCAGTTAAATTACTACACACTCCAATTACATTACAGTGCATTCCAATTACATTACAACATACTCCAGTTTCATTACAACACACTGCAGTTATATTACAACACACTAGAGTTACATTACAACACACACAAGATATATTACAAGACACTCCAATTACATTACAACACACTCTAGTTACATTTCAACACACACCAGTTACATTACGACAAATTCCATTTACATTACAACACACTCCAGTTACATTACAACACACTCCAGTTACATTCCAACACACTCCAGTTACATTCCAACACACTCCAGTTACATTACAACAAATTCCATTTACAATACAACACACTCCATTTACATTACAACATACACCAGTTACATTACAACACACTCCAGTTACATTACAACACACTCCAGTTACATTACAACACACTCCAGATACATTACAAGACACTCCAGTTACATTACAACAAATTCCATTTACATTCCAACACACTCCAGTTACATTACATCAAATTCCATTTACAATGCAATACACTCCATTTACATTACAACATACACCAGTTACAATACAACACACTCCAGTTACATTCCAACACACACCAGTCACATTACAACAAATTCCAGTTACATTACAACACACTCCAGTTATATTACAACACACTCCAGTTAGATTACAACATAATCCAGTTACTTTACAACACACTCCAGTTACATTGCAACAGACTCCAGATATATAGAAATAAACTCCAGGTACATTACAGCACACTCCAGTTACATTACAACAACTTCCAGTTACATTACAACAAACTCCATTTACATTACAACAAATTCCACTTACACTACAACACACTCCAAATACTTTACAAAAAATTCCACTTGCACGACAACACACTCCAGTTACACTACATCAAATTCCATTTACATTACAACATACACCAGTTACATTACAACACACTCCAGTTACATAACAGCACACTCCAGTTACATTACAACACACTCCAGATACATTACAAGACACTCCAGTTACATTACAACACACTCCATTTACCTTCCAACACACTCCATTTACATTACATCAAATTCCATTTACAATACAACACACTCCATTAACATTCAATATAAACCAGTTACAATACAACACACTCCAGTTACATTCCAACACACTCCAGTTACATTACAACAAATTCCATTTACAATACTACACACTCCATTTACATTACAACGTACACCACTTACATTACAACACTCTCCAGTTAAATTACAACACGCTCCAATTATATTACAACAAATTCCAGTTACATTACAACAAACTCCAGTAATATTACAACACATTCCAGTTAAATTACAACATACTCCAGTTACTTTACAACACACTCCAGTTACATTACAGCGCACTCCAGTTACATTACAACACACTGCATTTACATTACAACACACTCCAATTACGTTACAACACACTCCAGTTACAGTACAACGCTCTCCAGTTAAGTTGCAACACACACCAGTTACTTTACAACACCATGCAGTTACTTTACAACACACTCCAGTTACATTACAACACACTGCAGTTACATTACAACACACTCCAGTTAAATTACAACACACTCCAATTACATTACAACAAATTCCAGTTACATTACAACACATTCCAGTTATATTACAACACATTCCAGTTTCATTACAACACACTGCAGTTACAATACAACACACTCCAGTTACTTTACAACACACAGCAGTTACATTGCAGCAGAATCCAGATATATAGAAACAAACTCCAGTTACATTACAGCACACACCAGTTACATTACAACAAATTCCACTTACACTAAAACACACTCGATTTACATGACAACAAATTCCACTTACACGACAAAACATTCCAGTTACATTACAACAAATTCCACTTACATTACAACAAACTCCAATTACGTTACAACACACTCCAGTTACATTACAACATACTCCAATTACATTACAACAAATTCCACTTACACTAAAACACACTCGATTTACATGACAACAAATTCCACTTACACGACAACACATTCCAGTTACATTACAACAAATTCCACTTACATTACAACAAACTCCAATTACGTTACAACACACTCCAGTTACATTACAACATACTCCAATTACATTACAACAAACTCCAGTTACATTACAACACACTCCAGTTACATTACAACATACTCCAGTTACTTTACAACACACTCCAGTTACATTACAACACACTCCAGTTACATTACAACACACTGCAGTTACATAACAACACACTCCAGTTTCATTACAACACACTGCATTTACATTACAACGCACTTCAGTTACGTTACAACACACTCCAGTTACAGTACAATGCTCTCCAGTTACATTACAACACACACCAGTTACTTTACAACACCATGCAGTTACTTTACAACACACTCCAGTTACATTACAACACACTGCAGTTACATTACAACACACTCCAGTTAAATTACAACACACTCCAATTAAATTACAACAATTTCCAGTTACATTACAAGACACTCCAGTTACATTACAACACACTCATGTTACATTTCAACACACACCAGTTACATTACAACAAGTTCCATTTACATTACAACATACACCAGTTACATTACAACACACTCCAGTTACATTACAACACACTCCAGTTACATTACAACAAATTCCATTTACAATACAACACAATCCATTTACATTACAATATACACCAGTTACAAAAGAACACACTCCAGTTACGTTCCAAAACACTCCAGTTACATTACAACAAATTCCATTTACAATATTACACACTCCATTTACATTACAACTTACACTACTTACATTACAACACTCTCCAGTTACATTACAACACACTGCATTTACATTACAACACACTCCAGTTAAATTACAACACACTCCAATTATATTACAACAAATTCCAGTTACATTACAACAAACTCCAGTTATATTACAACACACTCCAGTTACATTACAACATACTCCAGTTACTTTACAACACACTCCAGTTATATTACAGCACACTCCAGTTACATTACAACACACTGCAGTTACATAACAACACACACGAGTTACATTACAACAAACTGCATTTACATTACAACACACTCCAATTACGTTACAACGCACTCCAGTTACAGTACAACGCTCTCCAGTTACGTTACAACACACGCCAGTTACTTTACAACACCATGCAGTTACTTTACAACACACTCCAGTTAAATTACAACACACTCAAATTACATTACAACAAATTCCAGTTACATTACAACGCACTCCAGTTATATTACAACACAGTCCAGTTACATTACAACACACTCCAGTTACATTCCAACAAACTCCAGTTACATTTTAACAAATTCCATTTACCATACGATACAATCCATTTACATTACAACATACACCAGTTACATTACAACACACTCCAGTTACATTACAACACACTCCAGTTACAATACAACAAGCTCCAGATACATTACAAGACACTCCAGTTACATTACAACATACAGCAGTTACTTTACAACACACTCCAGTTACATTACAACACACTGCAGTTACATTACAACACACTCCAGTTAAATTACAACACACTCCAATTACATTACAACAAATTCCACTTACACTACAACACACCATTTACATGACAACAAATTCCACTTACACGACAACACATTCCAGTTACATTGCCACAAATTCCACTTACATTACAACACACTCCAGTTATATGAAACACACTCAAGTTATATTGCAACACACTCCTGTTACATTACAACACACTTCAGTTAATTTACAACACACTGCAGTTACATTTCAACACACTCCTGTTACATTATAATGCAATATAGTTACATTGTAACAGAATCCAGGTAAATTACAACACACTCCAGTTAGAGTACAACAAACTCCAGTTACATTACAAGACAGTCCAGTTACATTACAACACACTCCAGTTACATTACAACAAATTCCCGTTAAATTACTACACACTCCAGTTACATTACAGCGCATTCCACTTCCATTACAACAAACTCCAATTACATTACAACACACACCAGTTACATTACAACATACTCCAATTACATTACAACACACGCCAGTTATATTACAACACACACCAGTTATATTACAACACACTCCTGTTACATTACAACACACTCCAGTTACTTTACAACACACTGCAGTTACATTACAACACACTAGAGTTACATTACAACACACTCCAGATATTTTACAAGACACTCCAGTTACATTACAACACACTCTAGTTACATTTCAACAAACACCAGTTACATTACAACAAACTCCATTTACATTACAACATACACCAGTTACATTACAACACACTCCAGTTACATTACAACACACTCCAGTTACATTCCAACAAACTCCAGTTACATTTTAACAAATTCCATTTACAATACAATACACTCCATTTACATTACAACATACATCAGTGACATTACAACACACTCCAGTTACATTACAACACACTCCAGTTACATTACAACAAACTCCAGATACATTACAAGACACTCCAGTTACAATACAACACACTCCAGTTACATTCCAAAGGACTCCAGTTACATTACAATAAATTCCATTTACAATGCTTACACACTCCATTTACATTACGACATACACCAGTTACATTACAATAAATTCCAGTTACATTACAACCAACTCCAGTTACATTACAACACACTCCAGTTACATTACAACAACTTCCCGTTAAATTACTACACACTCCAGTTACATTACAGCGCATTCCAATTACATTACAACATACTCCAGTTTCATTACAACACACTGCAGTTACATTACAACACACTAGAGTTACATTACAACACACTCCAGATATTTTACAACAAACTCCATTTACATTACAACATACACCAGTTACATTACAACACACTCCAGTTACATTACAACACAATCCAGTTACATTCCAGCAAACTCCAGTTACATTTTAACAAATTCCATTTACTATACAATACACTCCATTTACATTACAACATACACCAGTTACATTACAACACACTCCAGTTACATTACAACACACTCCAGTTACATTACAACAAACTCCAGATACATTACAAGACACTCCAGTTACATTACAACATAGAGCAGTTACAATACATTCCAAAGGACACCAGTTACATTACAAGAAATTCCATTTACAATACTACACACTCCATTTACATTACAACATACACCAGTTACATTACAACAAATTCCAGTTACATTACAACACACTGCAGTTATATTACAACACACTCCAGTTACATTACAACAAGTTCCATTTACATTACAACACACACCAGTTACTTTACAACACCATGCAGTTACTTTACAACACACTCCAGTTACATTACAACACACTGCAGTTACATTACAACACACTCCAGTTAAATTACAACACACTCCAATTAAATTACAACAATTTCCAGTTACATTACAAGACACTCCAGTTACATTACAACACACTCATGTTACATTTCAACACACACCAGTTACATTACAACAAGTTCCATTTACATTACAACATACACCAGTTACATTACAACACACTCCAGTTACATTACAACACACTCCAGTTACATTACAACAAATTCCATTTACAATACAACACAATCCATTTACATTACAATATACACCAGTTACAAAAGAACACACTCCAGTTACGTTCCAAAACACTCCAGTTACATTACAACAAATTCCATTTACAATATTACACACTCCATTTACATTACAACTTACACTACTTACATTACAACACTCTCCAGTTACATTACAACACACTGCATTTACATTACAACACACTCCAGTTAAATTACAACACACTCCAATTATATTACAACAAATTCCAGTTACATTACAACAAACTCCAGTTATATTACAACACACTCCAGTTACATTACAACATACTCCAGTTACTTTACAACACACTCCAGTTATATTACAGCACACTCCAGTTACATTACAACACACTGCAGTTACATAACAACACACACGAGTTACATTACAACAAACTGCATTTACATTACAACACACTCCAATTACGTTACAACGCACTCCAGTTACAGTACAACGCTCTCCAGTTACGTTACAACACACGCCAGTTACTTTACAACACCATGCAGTTACTTTACAACACACTCCAGTTAAATTACAACACACTCAAATTACATTACAACAAATTCCAGTTACATTACAACGCACTCCAGTTATATTACAACACAGTCCAGTTACATTACAACACACTCCAGTTACATTCCAACAAACTCCAGTTACATTTTAACAAATTCCATTTACCATACGATACAATCCATTTACATTACAACATACACCAGTTACATTACAACACACTCCAGTTACATTACAACACACTCCAGTTACAATACAACAAGCTCCAGATACATTACAAGACACTCCAGTTACATTACAACATACAGCAGTTACTTTACAACACACTCCAGTTACATTACAACACACTGCAGTTACATTACAACACACTCCAGTTAAATTACAACACACTCCAATTACATTACAACAAATTCCACTTACACTACAACACACCATTTACATGACAACAAATTCCACTTACACGACAACACATTCCAGTTACATTGCCACAAATTCCACTTACATTACAACACACTCCAGTTATATGAAACACACTCAAGTTATATTGCAACACACTCCTGTTACATTACAACACACTTCAGTTAATTTACAACACACTCCAGTTACATTTCAACACACTCCTGTTACATTATAATGCACTATAGTTACATTGTAACAGAATCCAGGTAAATTACAACACACTCCAGTTAGAGTACAACAAACTCCAGTTACATTACAAGACAGTCCAGTTACATTACAACACACTCCAGTTACATTACAACAAATTCCCGTTAAATTACTACACACTCCAGTTACATTACAGCGCATTCCACTTCCATTACAACAAACTCCAATTACATTACAACACACACCAGTTACATTACAACATACTCCAATTACATTACAACACACGCCAGTTATATTACAACACACACCAGTTATATTACAACACACTCCTGTTACATTACAACACACTCCAGTTACTTTACAACACACTGCAGTTACATTACAACACACTAGAGTTACATTACAACACACTCCAGATATTTTACAAGACACTCCAGTTACATTACAACACACTCTAGTTACATTTCAACAAACACCAGTTACATTACAACAAACTCCATTTACATTACAACATACACCAGTTACATTACAACACACTCCAGTTACATTACAACACACTCCAGTTACATTCCAACAAACTCCAGTTACATTTTAACAAATTCCATTTACAATACAATACACTCCATTTACATTACAACATACATCAGTGACATTACAACACACTCCAGTTACATTACAACACACTCCAGTTACATTACAACAAACTCCAGATACATTACAAGACACTCCAGTTACAATACAACACACTCCAGTTACATTCCAAAGGACTCCAGTTACATTACAATAAATTCCATTTACAATGCTTACACACTCCATTTACATTACGACATACACCAGTTACATTACAATAAATTCCAGTTACATTACAACCAACTCCAGTTACATTACAACACACTCCAGTTACATTACAACAACTTCCCGTTAAATTACTACACACTCCAGTTACATTACAGCGCATTCCAATTACATTACAACATACTCCAGTTTCATTACAACACACTGCAGTTACATTACAACACACTAGAGTTACATTACAACACACTCCAGATATTTTACAACAAACTCCATTTACATTACAACATACACCAGTTACATTACAACACACTCCAGTTACATTACAACACAATCCAGTTACATTCCAGCAAACTCCAGTTACATTTTAACAAATTCCATTTACTATACAATACACTCCATTTACATTACAACATACACCAGTTACATTACAACACACTCCAGTTACATTACAACACACTCCAGTTACATTACAACAAACTCCAGATACATTACAAGACACTCCAGTTACATTACAACATAGAGCAGTTACAATACATTCCAAAGGACACCAGTTACATTACAAGAAATTCCATTTACAATACTACACACTCCATTTACATTACAACATACACCAGTTACATTACAACAAATTCCAGTTACATTACAACACACTGCAGTTATATTACAACACACTCCAGTTACATTACAACATAATCCAGTTACTTTACAACACACTCCAGTTACATTGCAACAGACTCCAGATATATAGAAATAAACTCCAGGTACATTACAACACACTCCAGTTACATTACAACAAATTCCAGTTACATTGCAACAAACTCCAGTTACATTACAACAACTTCCACTTACACTCAACACACTCCAATTACTTTACAAGAAATTCCAATTACACGACAACACACTCCAGTTACACAACAACAAACTCCAGTTACATTACAACAAACTCCAATTACATTACA
Source organism: Somniosus microcephalus (assembly GCF_052327205.1). Taxonomy (NCBI): domain Eukaryota; kingdom Metazoa; phylum Chordata; class Chondrichthyes; order Squaliformes; family Somniosidae; genus Somniosus; species Somniosus microcephalus. The sequence continues at coordinate 76,173,534 of NC_141004.1, forward strand.
GCACACTCCAGTTACATTACAACAAATTCCAGTTCAATTACTACATACTCCAGTTACATTACAGCGCACTCCAATTACATTACAACACACTCCAGTTTCATTACAGCACACTGCAGTTACATTACAACACACTCCAGTTACTTTACAACACACACCAGTTACATTGCAACAGAATCCAGATATATCGAAACCAACTCCAGTTACATTACAACACACTCCAGTTACATTACAACAAATTCCAGTTACATTACAACATACTCCAATTACATTACAACACACGCCAGTTATATTACAACCCACTCCAGTTATATTACAACACACTCCTGTTACATTACAACACACTCCAGTTACTTTACAACACACTGCAGTTACATTACAACACACTAGAGTTACATTACAACACACTCCAGATATTTTACAAGACACTCCAGTTACATTACAACACACTCTAGTTACATTTCAACAAACACCAGTTACATTACAACAAACTCCATTTACATTACAACATACACCAGTTACATTACAACACACTCCAGTTACATTACAACACACTCCAGTTACATTACAACACACTCCAGTTACATTCCAACAAACTCCAGTTACATTTTAACAAATTCCATTTACAATACAATACACTCCATTTACATTACAACATACATCAGTGACATTACAACACACTCCAGTTACATTACAACACACTCCAGTTACATTACAACAAACTCCAGATACATTACAAGACACTCCAGTTACATTACAACACATTCCATTTACATTCCAACACACTCCAGTTACATTACATCAAATTCCATTTACAATGCAATACACTCCATTTACATTACAACATACACCAGTTACAATACAACACACTCCAGTTACATTCCAACACACACCAGTCACATTACAACAAATTCCAGTTACATTACAACACACTCCAGTTATATTACAACACACTCCAGTTAGATTACAACATAATCCAGTTACTTTACAACACACTCCAGTTACATTGCAACAGACTCCAGATATATAGAAATAAACTCCAGGTACATTACAGCACACTCCAGTTACATTACAACAACTTCCAGTTACATTACAACAAACTCCATTTACATTACAACAAATTCCACTTACACTACAACACACTCCAAATACTTTACAAAAAATTCCACTTGCACGACAACACACTCCAGTTACACTACATCAAATTCCATTTACATTACAACATACACCAGTTACATTACAACACACTCCAGTTACATAACAGCACACTCCAGTTACATTACAACACACTCCAGATACATTACAAGACACTCCAGTTACATTACAACACACTCCATTTACCTTCCAACACACTCCATTTACATTACATCAAATTCCATTTACAATACAACACACTCCATTAACATTCAATATAAACCAGTTACAATACAACACACTCCAGTTACATTCCAACACACTCCAGTTACATTACAACAAATTCCATTTACAATACTACACACTCCATTTACATTACAACGTACACCACTTACATTACAACACTCTCCAGTTAAATTACAACACGCTCCAATTATATTACAACAAATTCCAGTTACATTACAACAAACTCCAGTAATATTACAACACATTCCAGTTAAATTACAACATACTCCAGTTACTTTACAACACACTCCAGTTACATTACAGCACACTCCAGTTACATTACAACACACTGCATTTACATTACAACACACTCCAATTACGTTACAACACACTCCAGTTACAGTACAACGCTCTCCAGTTACGTTGCAACACACACCAGTTACTTTACAACACCATGCAGTTACTTTACAACACACTCCAGTTACATTACAACACACTGCAGTTACATTACAACACACTCCAGTTAAATTACAACACACTCCAGTTACATTACAACAAACTCCAGTTATATTACAACACACTCCAGTTAGAATACAACACACTCCAGTTACATTACAACAAATTCCAGTTCAAGTACTTCATACTCCAGTTACATTACAGCGCACTCCAATTACATTACAACACACTCCAGTTTCATTACAACACACTGCAGTTACATTACAACACACTCCAGTTACCTTACAACACACACCAGTTACATTGCAACAGAATCCAGATATATAGAAACAAACTCCAGTTACATTACAACACACTCCAGTGTACATTACAACAAATTCCAGTTACATTACAACAAACTCCAGTTACATTACAACAAATTCCAGTTACATTACAACAAATTCCAATTACATTACAACACACGACAGGTTTATTACAACAAACTCCAGTTATATTACAACACACTCCTGTTACATTACAACACACTCCAGTTACTTTACAACACACTCCAGTTACATTGTAATGCACTACAGTTACATTGTAACAGAATCCAGATAAATTACAACACACTCCAGTTAGAATACAACACACTCCAGTTACATTACAACACAGTCCAGTTAGATTACAACAAATTCCAGTTAAATTACTACATACTCCAGTTACATTACAGTGCATTCCAATTACATTACAACATACTCCAGTTTCATTACAACACACTGCAGTTATATAACAACACACTAGAGTTACATTACAACACACTCAAGATATAGTACAAGACACTCCAATTACATTACAACACACTCTAGTTACATTTCAACACACACCAGTTACATTACTACAAATTCCATTTACATTACAACATACACCAGTTACATTACAACACACTCCAGTTACATTACAACACACTCCAGTTACATTACAACACACTCCAGTTACATTCCAACACACTCCAGTTACATTACTACAAATTCCATTTACAATACAACACACTCCATTTACATTCCAACAAACTCCAGTTACATTTTAACAAATTCCATTTACAATACAATACACTCCATTTACATTACAACATACACCAGTTACATTACAACACACTCCAGTGACATTACAACACACTCCAGTTACATTACAACACACTCCATTTACATTCCAACAAACTCCAGTTACATTTTAACAAATTCCATTTACAATACAATACACTCCAGTTACATTACAACATACAGCAGTTACAATACAACACACTCCAGTTACATTCCAAAGGACTCCAGTTACATTACAAGAAATTCCATTTACAATGCTTACACACTCCATTTACATTACGACATACACCAGTTACATTACAACAAATTCCAGTCACATTACAACGCACTCCAGTTATATTACAACACACTCCAGTTACATTACAACATAATCCAGTTGCTTTACAACACACTCCAGTTACATTGCAACAGACTCCAGATATATAGAAATAAACTCCAGGTACATTACAACACACTCCAGTTACATTACAACAAATTCCAGTTACATTGCAACAAACTCCAGTTACATTACAACAACTTCCACTTACACTCAACACACTCCAATTACTTTACAAGAAATTTCATTTACACGACAACACACTCCAGTTACACTACATCAAATTCCATTTACATTAAACAAACTCCAATTACATTACAACACACTGCATTTACATTACAACTCACTCCAGTTACGTTACAACACACTCCAGATACAGTACAACGCTCTCCAGTTACATTATAACATACACCAGTTACTTTACAACACCATGCAGTTACTTTACAACACACTCCAGTTACATTACAACACACTGCATTTACATTACAACACACTCCAGTTAAGTTACAACACACTCCAATTATATTACAACAAATTCCAGTTACATTACAACAAACTCCAGTTATATTACAACACACTCCAGTTACATTACAACATACTCCAATTACTTTACAACACACTCCAGTTACATTACAACACACTCCAGTGACGTTACAACACACTCCAGTTACAGTACAACGCTCTCCAGTTACATTACAACACACACCAGTTACATTGCAACAGAATCCAGATATATCGAAACCAACTCCAGTTACATTACAACACACTGCAGTTACATTACAACAAATTCCAGTTACATTACAACAAACTCCAGTTACATTACAACAAATTCCACTTCCATTACAACAAACTCCAATTACATTACAACACACACCAGTTACATTACAACATACTCCAATTACATTACAACACACGCCAGTTATATTACAACACACTCCAGTTATATTACAACACACTCCTGTTACATTACAACACACTCCAGTTACTTTACAACACACTGCAGTTACATTACAACACACTAGAGTTACATTACAACACACTCCAGATATTTTACAAGACACTCCAGTTACATTACAACACACTCTAGTTACATTTCAACAAACACCAGTTACATTACAACAAACTCCATTTACATTACAACTTACACCAGTTACATAACAACACACTCCAGTTACATTACAACACACTCCAGTTACATTACAACACACTCCAGTTACATTCCAACAAACTCCAGTTACATTTTAACAAATTCCATTTACAATACAATACACTCCATTTACATTACAACATACATCAGTGACATTACAACACACTCCAGTTACATTACAACACACTCCAGTTACATTACAACAAACTCCAGATACATTACAAGACACTCCAGTTACAATACAACACACTCCAGTTACATTCCAAAGGACTCCAGTTACATTACAAGAAATTCCATTTACAATGCTTACACACTCCATTTACATTACGACATACACCAGTTACATTACAATAAATTCCAGTTACATTACAACACACTCCAGTTATATTACAACACACTCCAGTTACATTACAATATAATCCAGTTACTTTACAACACACTCCAGTTACATTGCAACAGACTACAGATATATAGAAATAAACTCCAGGTACATTACAACACACTCCAGTTACATTACAACAAATTCCAGTTACATTGCAACAAACTCCAGTTACAATACAACAACTTCCACTTACACTCAACACACTCCAATTAATTTACAAGAAATTCCAATTACACGACAACACACTCCAGTTACACTACATCAAATTCCATTTACATTACAACAAACTCCAATTACATTACAACACACTGCATTTACATTACAACACACTCCAGTTACGTTACAACACACTCCAGATACAGTACAACGCTCTCCAGTTACATTATAACATACACCAGTTACTTTACAACAGCATGCAGTTACATTACAACACACTCCAGTTACATTACAACACACTGCATTTACATTACAACACACTCCAGTTAAATTACAACACACTCCAATTATATTACAACAAATTCCAGTTACATTACAACAAACTCCAGTTATATTTCAACACACTCCAGTTACATTACAACATACTCCAATTACTTTACAACACACTCCAGTTACATTACAACACACTCCAGTTACGTTACAACACACTCCAGTTACAGTACAACGCTCTCCAGTTACATTACAACACACACCAGTTACTTTACAACATCAAGCAGTTACTTTACAACACACTCCAGTTACATTACAACACACTGCAGTTACATTACAACACACTCCAGTTAAATTACAACACACTCCAATTACATTACAGCAAATTCCAGTTACATTACAACAAACTCCAGTTATATTACAACACACTCCAGTTAGAATACAACACACTCCAGTTACATTACAACAAATTCCAGTTCAAGTACTTCATACTCCAGTTACATTACAGCGCACTCCAATTACATTACAACACACTCCAGTTTCATTACAACACACTGCAGTTACATTACAACACACTCCAGTTACCTTACAACACACACCAGTTACATTGCAACAGAATCCAGATATATAGAAACAAACTCCAGTTACATTACAACACACTCCAGTGTACATTACAACAAATTCCAGTTACATTACAACAAACTCCAGTTACATTACAACAAATTCCAGTTACATTACAACAAATTCCAATTACATTACAACACACGACAGGTTTATTACAACAAACTCCAGTTATATTACAACACACTCCTGTTACATTACAACACACTCCAGTTACTTTACAACACACTCCAGTTACATTGTAATGCACTACAGTTACATTGTAACAGAATCCAGATAAATTACAACACACTCCAGTTAGAATACAACACACTCCAGTTACATTACAACACAGTCCAGTTAGATTACAACAAATTCCAGTTAAATTACTACATACTCCAGTTACATTACAGTGCATTCCAATTACATTACAACATACTCCAGTTTCATTACAACACACTGCAGTTATATAACAACACACTAGAGTTACATTACAACACACTCAAGATATAGTACAAGACACTCCAATTACATTACAACACACTCTAGTTACATTTCAACACACACCAGTTACATTACTACAAATTCCATTTACATTACAACATACACCAGTTACATTACAACACACTCCAGTTACATTACAACACACTCCAGTTACATTACAACACACTCCAGTTACATTCCAACACACTCCAGTTACATTACTAAAAATTCCATTTACAATACAACACACTCCATTTACATCCCAACAAACTCCAGTTACATTTTAACAAATTCCATTTACAATACAATACACTCCATTTACATTACAACATACACCAGTTACATTACAACACACTCCAGTGACATTACAGCACACTCCAGTTACATTACAACACACTCCATTTACATTCCAACAATCTCCAGTTACATTTTAACAAATTCCATTTCAATACAATACACTCCAGTTACATTACAACATACAGCAGTTACAATACAACACACTCCAGTTACATTCCAAAGGACTCCAGTTACATTACAAGAAATTCCATTTACAATGCTTACACACTCCATTTACATTACGACATACACCAGTTACATTACAACAAATTCCAGTCACATTACAACGCACTCCAGTTATATTACAACATAATCCAGTTGCTTTACAACACACTCCAGTTACATTGCAACAGACTCCAGATATATAGAAATAAACTCCAGGTACATTACAACACACTCCAGTTACATTACAACAAATTCCAGTTACATTGCAAAAAACTCCAGTTACATTACAACAACTTCCACTTACACTCAACACACTCCAATTACTTTACAAGAAATTTCATTTACACGACAACACACTCCAGTTACACTACATCAAATTCCATTTACATTAAACAAACTCCAATTACATTACAACACACTGCATTTACATTACAACTCACTCCAGTTACGTTACAACACACTCCAGATACAGTACAACGCTCTCCAGTTACATTACAACATACACCAGTTACTTTACAACACCATGCAGTTACTTTACAACACACTCCAGTTACATTACAACACACTGCATTTACATTACAACACACTCCAGTTAAGTTACAACACACTCCAATTATATTACAACAAATTCCAGTTACATTACAACAAACTCCAGTTATATTACAACACACTCCAGTTACATTACAACATACTCCAATTACTTTACAACACACTCCAGTTACATTACAACACACTCCAGTGACGTTACAACACACTCCAGTTACAGTACAACGCTCTCCAGTTACATTACAACACACACCAGTTACTTTACAACACCATGCAGTTACTTTACAACACACTCCAGTTACATTACAACACACTGCAGTTACATTACAACACACTCCAGTTAAATTACAACACACTCCAATTACATTACAACAAATTCCAGTTACATTACAACACACTCCAGTTATATTGCAACACAGTCCAATTACATTACAACACACTCCAGTTTCATTACAACACACTGCAGTTACATTACAACACACTCCAGTTATTTACAACACACACTAGTTACATTGCAACAGAATCCAGATATATAGAAACAAACTCCAGTTACATTACAACACACTCCAGTTACATTACAACACACTCCAGTTACATTACAACACACTCCAGATACATTACAAGACACTCCAGTTACATTACAACACACTCCATTTACATTCCAACATACTCCATTTACATTACATCAAATTCCACTTACAATACAACACACTCCATTTACATTACAATATACACCAGTTACAATACAACACACTCCAGTTACATTCCAACACACTCCAGTTACATTACAACAAATTCCATTTACAATACTACACACTCCATTTACATTACAACTTACACCACTTACATTACAACACTCGCCAGTTAAACTACAACACGCTCCAATTATATTACAACAAATTCCAGTTACATTACAACAAACTCCAGTTATATTACAACACATTCCAGTTACATTACAACATAATCCAGTTACTTTACAACACACTCCAGTTACATTACAATAACTTCCACTTCCACTCAACACACTCCAATTACTTTACAAGAAATTCCAGTTACATTGCAACAAACTCCAGTTACATTACAATAACTTCCACTTACACTCAACACACTCCAATTACTTTACAAGAAATTCCAATTACACGACAACACACTCCAGTTACACTACATCAAATTCCATTTACATTACAACAAACTCCAATTACATTACAACACACTGCATATACATTACAACACACTCCAGTTACGTTACAACACACTCCAGATACAGTACAACGCTCTCCAGTTACATTACAACATACACCAGTTACTTTACAACACCATGCAGTTACTTTACAACACACTCCAGTTACATTACAACACACTGCAGTTACATTACAACACACTCCAGTTAAATTACAACACACTCCAATTATATTACAACAAATTCCAGTTACATTACAACAAACTCCAGTTATATTACAACATACTCCAGTTACATTACAACATACTCCAGTTACTTTACAACGCACTCCAGTTACATTACAACACACTCCAGTTACGTTACAACACACTCCAGTTACAGTACAACGCTCTCCAGTTACATTACAACACACACCAGTTACTTTACAACACCATGCAGTTACTTTACAACACACTCCAGTTACATTACAACACACTGCAGTTACATTACAACATACTCCAGTTAAATTACAAAAGACTCCAATTACATTACAACAAATTCCAGTTACATTACAACACACTCCAGTTATATTACAACACATTCCAGTTACAATACAACACACTCCAATTACATTACAACAAATTCCAGTTACATTACAACACACTCCAGTTATATTACAACACAGTCCAGTTACATTACAACATACTCCAGTTACATTCCAACAAACTCCAGTTACATTTTAACAAATTCCATTTACAATACAATACACTCCATTTACATTACAACATACACGAGTTACATTACAACAAACTCCAGTTACATTACAACACACTCCAGTTACATTACAACAAACTCCAGATACATTACAAGACACTCCAGTTACATTACAACATACAGCAGTTACTTTACAACACACTCCAGTTACATTACAACACACTGCAGTTACATTACAACACAGTGCAGTTAAATTACAACACACTCCAATTACATTACAACAAATTCCACTTACACTACAACACACTCCATTTACATGGCAACAAATTCCACTTACAAGACAACACATTCCAGTTACATTACAACAAATTCCACTTACATTACAACAAACTCCACTTGCATTACAACCCAGTCCAGTTACATTACAACATACTCCAATTACATTACAACACACTCCAGTTATATTACAACACACTCAAGTTATATTGCAACACACTCCTGTTACATTACAACACACTCCAGTTAGTTTACAACACACTCCAGTTACATTTCAACACACTCCAGTTACATTATAATGCACTACAGTTACATTGTAACAGAATCCAGGTAAATTACAACACACTCCAGTTAGAGTACAACAAACTCCAGTAACATTACAAGACAGTCCAGTTACATTACAACACACTCCAGTTACATTACAACAAATTCCCGTTAAATTACTACACACTCCAGTTACATTACAGCGCATTCCAATTACATTACAACATACTCCAGTTTCATTACTACACACTGCAGTTACATTACAACACACTAGCGTTACATTACAACACACACCAGATATTTTACAAGACACTCCAGTTACATTACAACACACTCTAGTTACATTTCAACAAACACCAGTTACATTACAACAAACTCCATTTACATTACAACATACACCAGTTACATTACAACACACTCCAGTTACATTACAATATACAGCAGTTACAATGCAACACACTCCAGCTACATTCCAAAAGACTCCAGTTACATTACAAGAAATTCCATTTACAATGCTTACACACTCCATTTACATTACGACATACACCAGTTACATTACAACACACTCCAGTTACATTACAACACACTCCAGTTACATTACAACAAACTCCAGATACATTACAAGACACTCCAGTTACATTACAAAATACAGCAGTTACATTACAACAAATTCCAGTTACATTGGAACAAACTCCAGTTACATTACAATAACTTCCACTTACACTCAACACACTCCAATTACTTTACAAGAAATTCCAATTACACGACAACACACTCCAGTTACACTACATCAAATTCCATTTACATTAGAACAAACTCCAATTACATTACAACACACTGCATTTACATTACAACACACTCCAGTTACGTTACAACACACTCCAGATACAGTACAACGCTCTCCAGTTACATTACAACATACACCAGTTACTTTACAACCCCATGCAGTTACTTTACTACACACTCCAGTTACATTACAACACACTGCATTTACATTACAACACACACCAGTTAAATTACAACACACTCCAATTATATTACAACAAATTCCAGTTACATTACAACAAACTCCAGTTATATTACAACGCACTCCAGTTACATTACAACATACTCCAGTTACTTTACAACACACTCCAGTTACATTACAACACACTGCAGTTACATTACAACACACTCCAGTTAAATTACAACACACTCCAATTACATTACAACAAATTCCAGTTATATTACAGCACACTCCAGTTATATTACTACACAGTCCAGTTACAATACAACACACTCCAGTTACATTACAACAAATTCCAGTTCAATTACTACATACTCCAGTTACATTACAGCGCACTCCAATTACATTACAACACACTCCAGTTTCATTACAACACACTGCAGTTACATTACAACACACTCCAGTTACTTTACAACACACACCAGTTACATTGCAACAGAATCCAGATATATAGAAACAAACTCCAGTTACATTACAACAAATTCCAGTTACATAACAACAAACTCCAGTTACATTACAACAAATTCCACTTCCATTACAACAAACTCCAATTACATTACAACACACACCAGTTACATTACAACATACTCCAATTACATTACAACACACGCCAGTTATATTACAACACACTCCAGTTATATTACAACACCCTCCTGTTACATTACAACATACTTCAGTTACTTTACAACAAACTGCATTTACATTACAACACACTAGAGTTACATTACAACACACTCCAGATATTTTACAGGACACTACAGTTACATTACAACACACTCTAGTTACATTTCAACAAACACCAGTTACATTACAACAAACTCCATTTACATTACAACATACACCAGTTACATTACAACACACTCCAGTTACATTACAACACACTCCAGTTACATTACAACACACTCCAGTTACATTCCAACAAACTCCAGTTCCATTTTAACAAATTCCATTTACAATACAATACACTCCATTTACATTACAACATACACCAGCTACATTACAACACACTCGAGTTACATTACAACACACTCCAGTTACATAACAACAAAATCCAGATACATTACAAGACACTCCAGTTACATTACAACATACAGCAGTTACAATACAACACACACTGTTACATTCCAAAGGACTCCAGTTACATTACAAGAAATTCCATTTACAATGCTTACACACTCCATTTACATTACGACATACACCAGTTACATTACAACAAATTCCAGTTACATTACAATACACTCCAGTTATATTACAACACACTCCAGTTACATTACAACATAATCCAGTTACTTTACAACACACTCCAGTTGCATTGCACAGACTCCAGATATATAGAAATAAACTCCAGGTACATTACAACACACTCCAGTTACATTACAACAACTTCCACTTACACTCAACACACTCCAATTACTTTACAAGAAATTCCAATTACACGACAACACACTCCAGTTACACTACATCAAATTCCATTTACATTAGAACAAACTCCAATTACATTACAACACACTGCATTTACATTACAACACACTCCAGTTACGTTACAACACACTCCAGATACAGTACAACGCTCCCCAGTTACATTCCAACATACACCAGTTACTTTACAACACCATGCAGTTACTTTACAACACACTCCAGTTACATTACAACACACTGCATTTACATTACAACACACTCCAGTTAAATTACAACACACTCCAATTATATTACAACAAATTCCAGTTACATTACAACAAACTCCAGTTATATTACAACACACTCCAGTTACATTACAACCTACTCCAGTTACTTTACAACACACTCCAGTTACGTTACAACACACTCCAGTTACAGTACAACGCTCTCTAGTTACATTACAACACACACCAGTTACTTTACAACACCATGCAGTTACTTTACAACACACTCCAGTTACATTACAACACACTGCAGTTACATTACAACACACTCCAGTTAAATTACAACACACTCCAATTACATTACAGCAAATTCCAGTTACATTGCAACACACTCCAGTTATATTACAACACAGTCCAGTTACAATACAACACACTCCAGTTACATTACAACAAATTCCAGTTCAATTACTACATACTCCAGTTACATTACAGCGCACTCCAATTACATTACAACACACTCCAGTTTCATTACAACACACTGCAGTTACATTACAACACACTCCAGTTACTTTACAACACACACCAGTTACATTGCAACATAATCCAGATATATAGAAACAAACTCCAGTTACATTACAACACACTCCAGTTACATTACAACAAATTCCAGTTACTTTACAACAAACTCCAGTTACATTACAACAAATTCCACTTACATTACAACAAACTCCAATTACATTACAACACACACCAGTTACATTACAACCTACTCCAATTACATTACAACACACGCCAGTTATATTACAACACACTCCAGTTATATTACAACACACGCCAGTTATATTACAACACACTCCAGTTATATTACAACACACTCCTGTTACATTACAACACACTCCAGCTCCTTTACAACACACTGCATTTACATTACAACACACTAGAGTTACATTACAACACACTCCAGATATTTTACAAGACACTCCAGTTACATTACAACACACTCTAGTTACATTTCAACAAACACCAGTTACATTACAACAAACTCCATTTACATTACAACATACACCAGTTACATTACAACACACTCCAGTTACATTACAACACACTCCAGTTACATTACAACACACTCCAGTTACATTCCAACAAACTCCAGTTACATTTTAACAAATTCCATTTACAATACAATACACTCCATTTACATTACAACATACACCAGCTACATTACAACACACTCGAGTTACATTACAACACATTCCAGTTACATTACAACAAACTCCAGATACATTACAAGGCACTCCAGTTACATTACAACATACAACAGTTACAATACAACACACTCCAGTTACATTCCAAAGGACTCCAGTTACATTACAAGAAATTCCATTTACAATTCTTACACACTCCATTTACATTATGACATACAGCAGTTACATTACAACAAATTCCAGTTACATTACAACACACTCCAGTTATATTACAACACACTCCAGTTACATTACAACATAATCCAGTTCCTTTACAACACACTCCAGTTGCATTGCAACAGACTCCAGATATATAGAAATAAACTCCAGGTACATTGCAACACACTCCAGTTACATTACAACAAATTCCAGTTACATTGCAACCAGCTCCAGTTACATTACAACAACTTCCACTTACACTCAACACACTCCAATTACTTTACAAGAAATTCCAATTACACGACAACACACTCCTGTTACATTACAACACACTCCAGTTACTTTACAACACACTCCAGTTACATTAAAGCACACTCCAGTTACATTATAATGCACTACAGTTACATTGTAACAGAATCCAGGTAAATTACAACACACTCCAGTTACATTACTACACAGTCCAGTTAGATTACAACAAATTCCAGTTAAATTACAACACACTCCAGTTACATTCCAACACACTCCAGTTACATTACAATTACATTACAACATACTCCAGTTTCATTACAACACACTGTAGTTATATAACAACACACTAGAGTTACATTACAACACACTCAAGATATAGTACAAGACACTCCAATTACATTACAACACACTCTAGTTACATTTCAACACACACCAGTTACATTACTACAAATTCCATTTACATTACAACATACACCAGTTACATTAAAACACACTCCAGTTACATTACAACACACTCCAGTTACATTACAACACACTCCAGTTACATTCCAACACACTCCAGTTACATTACAACAAATTCCATTTACAATACAACACACTCCATTTACATTACAACATACACCAGTTACTTTACAACAAACTCCAGATACATTACAAGACACTCCAGTTACATTACAACATACAGCAGTTACAATACAACACACTCCAGTTACATTCCAAAGGACTCCAGTTACATTACAAGAAATTCCATTTACAATTCTTACACACTCCATTTACATTATGACATACAGCAGTTACATTACAACAAATTCCAGTTACATTACAACACACTCCAGTTATATTACAACACACTCCAGTTACATTACAACATAATCCAGTTCCTTTACAACACACTCCAGTTGCATTGCAACAGACTCCAGATATATAGAAATAAACTCCAGGTACATTGCAACACACTCCAGTTATATTACAACAAATTCCAGTTACATTGCAACCAGCTCCAGTTACATTACAACAACTTCCACTTACACTCAACACACTCCAATTACTTTACAAGAAATTCCAATTACACGACAACACACTCCTGTTACATTACAACACACTCCAGTTACTTTACAACACACTCCAGTTACATTAAAGCACACTCCAGTTACATTATAATGCACTACAGTTACATTGTAACAGAATCCAGGTAAATTACAACACACTCCAGTTAGAATACAACACACTCCAGTTACATTACTACACAGTCCAGTTAGATTACAACAAATTCCAGTTAAATTACAACACACTCCAGTTACATTCCAACACACTCCAGTTACATTACAATTACATTACAACATACTCCAGTTTCATTACAACACACTGTAGTTATATAACAACACACTAGAGTTACATTACAACACACTCAAGATATAGTACAAGACACTCCAATTACATTACAACACACTCTAGTTACATTTCAACACACACCAGTTACATTACTACAAATTCCATTTACATTACAACATACACCAGTTACATTAAAACACACTCCAGTTACATTACAACACACTCCAGTTACATTACAACACACTCCAGTTACATTCCAACACACTCCAGTTACATTACAACAAATTCCATTTACAATACAACACACTCCATTTACATTACAACATACACCAGTTACTTTACAACAAACTCCAGATACATTACAAGACACTCCAGTTACATTACAACATACAGCAGTTACAATACAACACACTCCAGTTACATTCCAAAGGACTCCAGTTACATTACAAGAAATTCCATTTACAATGCTTACACACTCCATTTACATTACGACATACACCAGTTACGTTACAACAAATTCCAGTTACATTACAACGCACTCCAGTTACATTGCAACAGACTACAGATATATGGAAATAAACTCCAGGTACATTACAACACACTCCAGTTACATTACAACAAATTCCAGTTACATTGCAACAAACTCCAGTTACATTACAACAACTTCCACTTACACTCAACACACTCCAATTACTTTACAAGAAATTCCAATTACACGACAACACACTCCAGTTACACTACATCAAATTCCATTTACATTACAACAAACTCCAATTACATTACAACACACTGCATTTACATTACAACACACTCCAGTTACGTTACAACACACTCCAGATACAGTACAACGCTCTCCAGTTACATTACAACATACACCAGTTACTTTACAACAGCATGCAGTTACATTACAACACACTCCAGTTACATTACAACACACTGCATTTACATTACAACACACTCCAGTTAAATTACAACACACTCCAATTATATTACAACAAATTCCAGTTACATTACAACATACTCCAATTACTTTACAACACACTCCAGTTACATTACAACACACTCCAGTTACGTTACAACACACTCCAGTTACAGTACAACGCTCTCCAGTTACATTACAACACACACCAGTTACTTTACAACATCAAGCAGTTACTTTACAACACACTCCAGTTACATTACAACACACTGCAGTTACATTACAACACACTCCAGTTAAATTACAACACACTCCAATTACATTACAGCAAATTCCAGTTACATTACAACAAACTCCAGTTATATTACAACACACTCCAGTTACATTACAACAAATTCCAGTTCAATTACTTCATACTCCAGTTACATTACTGCGCACTCCAATTACATTACAACACACTCCAGTTTCATTACAACACACTGCAGTTACATTACAACACACTCCAGTTACCTTACAACACACACCAGTTACATTGCAACAGAATCCAGATATATAGAAACAAACTCCAGTTACATTACAACACACTCCAGTGTACATTACAACAAATTCCAGTTACATTACAACAAACTCCAGTTACATTACAACAAATTCCAGTTACATTACAACAAATTCCAATTACATTACAACACACGACAGGTTTATTACAACAAACTCCAGTTATATTACAACACACTCCTGTTACATTACAACACACTCCAGTTACTTTACAACACACTCCAGTTTCATTGTAATGCACTACAGTTACATTGTAACAGAATCCAGATAAATTACAACACACTCCAGTTAGAATACAACACACTCCAGTTACATTACAACACAGTCCAGTTAGATTACAACAAATTCCAGTTAAATTACTACATACTCCAGTTACATTACAGTGCATTCCAATTACATTACAACATACTCCAGTTTCATTACAACACACTGCAGTTATATAACAACACACTAGAGTTACATTACAACACACTCAAGATATAGTACAAGACACTCCAATTACATTACAACACACTCTAGTTACATTTCAACACACACCAGTTACATTACTACAAATTCCATTTACATTACAACATACACCAGTTACATTACAACACACTCCAGTTACATTACAACACACTCCAGTTACATTACAACACACTCCAGTTACATTCCAACACACACCAGTTACATTACTACAAATTCCATTTACAATACAACACACTCCATTTACATTCCAACAAACTCCAGTTACATTTTAACAAATTCCATTTACAATACAATACACTCCATTTACATTACAACATACACCAGTTACATTACAACACACTCCAGTGACATTACAACACACTCCAGTTACATTACAACACACTCCATTTACATTCCAACAAACTCCAGTTACATTTTAACAAATTCCATTTACAATACAATACACTCCAGTTACATTACAACATACAGCAGTTACAATACAACACACTCCAGTTACATTCCAAAGGACTCCAGTTACATTACAAGAAATTCCATTTACAATGCTTACACACTCCATTTACATTACGACATACACCAGTTACATTACAACAAATTCCAGTCACATTACAACGCACTCCAGTTATATTACAACACACTCCAGTTATATTACAACATAATCCAGTTGCTTTACAACACACTCCAGTTACATTGCAACAGACTCCAGATATATAGAAATAAACTCCAGGTACATTACAACACACTCCAGTTACATTACAACAAATTCCAGTTACATTGCAACAAACTCCAGTTACATTACAACAACTTCCACTTACACTCAACACACTCCAATTACTTTACAAGAAATTTCATTTACACGACAACACACTCCAGTTACACTACATCAAATTCCATTTACATTACAACAAACTCCAATTACATTACAACACACTGCATTTACATTACAACTCACTCCAGTTACGTTACAACACACTCCAGATACAGTACAACGCTCTCCAGTTACATTACAACATACACCAGTTACTTTACAACACCATGCAGTTACTTTACAACACACTCCAGTTACATTACAACACACGGCATTTACATTACAACACACTCCAGTTAAGTTACAACACACTCCAATTATATTACAACAAATTCTAGTTACATTACAACAAACTCCAGTTATATTACAACACACTCCAGTTACATTACAACATACTCCAGTTACTTTACAACACACTCCAGTTACATTACAACACACTCCAGTTAGGTTACAACACACTCCAGTTACAGTACAACGCTCTCCAGTTACATTACAACACACACCAGTTACTTTACAACACCATGCAGTTACTTTACAACACACTCCAGTTACATTACAACACACTGCAGTTACATTACAACACACTCCAGTTAAATTACAACACACTCCAATTACATTACAACAAATTCCAGTTACATTACAACACACTCCAGTTATATTGCAACACAGTCCAATTACATTACAACACACTCCAGTTTCATTACAACACACTGCAGTTACATTACAACACACTCCAGTTATTTACAACACACACCAGTTACATTGCAACAGAATCCAGATATATAGAAACAAACTCCAGTTACATTACAACACACTCCAGTTACATTACAACACACTCCAGTTACATTACAACAAACTCCAGATACATTACAAGACACTCCAGTTACATTACAACACACTCCATTTACATTCCAACATACTCCATTTACATTACATCAAATTCCATTTACAATACAACACACTCCATTTACATTACAATATACACCAGTTACAATGCAACACACTCCAGTTACATTCCAACACACTCCAGTTACATTACAACAAATTCCATTTACAATACTACACACTCCATTTACATTACAAGTTACACCACTTACATTACAACACTCGCCAGTTAAACTACAACACGCTCCAATTATATTACAACAAATTCCAGTTACATTACAACAAACTCCAGTTATATTACAACACATTCCAGTTACATTACAACATAATCCAGTTACTTTACAACACACTCCAGTTACATTACAATAACTTCCACTTCCACTCAACACACTCCAATTACTTTACAAGAAATTCCAGTTACATTGCAACAAACTCCAGTTACATTACAATAACTTCCACTTACACTCAACACACTCCAATTACTTTACAAGAAATTCCAATTACACGACAACACACTCCAGTTACACTACATCAAATTCCATTTACATTACAACAAACTCCAATTACATTACAACACACTGCATATACATTACAACACACTCCAGTTACGTTACAACACACTCCAGATACAGTACAACGCTCTCCAGTTACATTACAACATACACCAGTTACTTTACAACACCATGCAGTTACTTTACAACACACTCCAGTTACATTACAACACACTGCAGTTACATTACAACACACTCCAGTTAAATTACAACACACTCCAATTATATTACAACAAATTCCAGTTACATTACAACAAACTCCAGTTATATTACAACATACTCCAGTTACATTACAACATACTCCAGTTACTTTACAACGCACTCCAGTTACATTACAACACACTCCAGTTACGTTACAACACACTCCAGTTACAGTACAACGCTCTCCAGTTACATTACAACACACACCAGTTACTTTACAACACCATGCAGTTACTTTACAACACACTCCAGTTACATTACAACACACTGCAGTTACATTACAACATACTCCAGTTAAATTACAAAAGACTCCAATTACATTACAACAAATTCCAGTTACATTACAACACACTCCAGTTATATTACAACACATTCCAGTTACAATACAACACACTCCAATTACATTACAACAAATTCCAGTTACATTACAACACACTCCAGTTATATTACAACACAGTCCAGTTACATTACAACATACTCCAGTTACATTCCAACAAACTCCAGTTACATTTTAACAAATTCCATTTACAATACAATACACTCCATTTACATTACAACATACACGAGTTACATTACAACAAACTCCAGTTACATTACAACACACTCCAGTTACATTACAACAAACTCCAGATACATTACAAGACACTCCAGTTACATTACAACATACAGCAGTTACTTTACAACACACTCCAGTTACATTACAACACACTGCAGTTACATTACAACACAGTGCAGTTAAATTACAACACACTCCAATTACATTACAACAAATTCCACTTACACTACAACACACTCCATTTACATGGCAACAAATTCCACTTACAAGACAACACATTCCAGTTACATTACAACAAATTCCACTTACATTACAACAAACTCCACTTGCATTACAACCCAGTCCAGTTACATTACAACATACTCCAATTACATTACAACACACTCCAGTTATATTACAACACACTCAAGTTATATTGCAACACACTCCTGTTACATTACAACACACTCCAGTTAGTTTACAACACACTCCAGTTACATTTCAACACACTCCAGTTACATTATAATGCACTACAGTTACATTGTAACAGAATCCAGGTAAATTACAACACACTCCAGTTAGAGTACAACAAACTCCAGTAACATTACAAGACAGTCCAGTTACATTACAACACACTCCAGTTACATTACAACAAATTCCCGTTAAATTACTACACACTCCAGTTACATTACAGCGCATTCCAATTACATTACAACATACTCCAGTTTCATTACTACACACTGCAGTTACATTACAACACACTAGCGTTACATTACAACACACACCAGATATTTTACAAGACACTCCAGTTACATTACAACACACTCTAGTTACATTTCAACAAACACCAGTTACATTACAACAAACTCCATTTACATTACAACATACACCAGTTACATTACAACACACTCCAGTTACATTACAATATACAGCAGTTACAATGCAACACACTCCAGCTACATTCCAAAAGACTCCAGTTACATTACAAGAAATTCCATTTACAATGCTTACACACTCCATTTACATTACGACATACACCAGTTACATTACAACACACTCCAGTTACATTACAACACACTCCAGTTACATTACAACAAACTCCAGATACATTACAAGACACTCCAGTTACATTACAAAATACAGCAGTTACATTACAACAAATTCCAGTTACATTGGAACAAACTCCAGTTACATTACAATAACTTCCACTTACACTCAACACACTCCAATTACTTTACAAGAAATTCCAATTACACGACAACACACTCCAGTTACACTACATCAAATTCCATTTACATTAGAACAAACTCCAATTACATTACAACACACTGCATTTACATTACAACACACTCCAGTTACGTTACAACACACTCCAGATACAGTACAACGCTCTCCAGTTACATTACAACATACACCAGTTACTTTACAACCCCATGCAGTTACTTTACTACACACTCCAGTTACATTACAACACACTGCATTTACATTACAACACACACCAGTTAAATTACAACACACTCCAATTATATTACAACAAATTCCAGTTACATTACAACAAACTCCAGTTATATTACAACGCACTCCAGTTACATTACAACATACTCCAGTTACTTTACAACACACTCCAGTTACATTACAACACACTGCAGTTACATTACAACACACTCCAGTTAAATTACAACACACTCCAATTACATTACAACAAATTCCAGTTATATTACAGCACACTCCAGTTATATTACTACACAGTCCAGTTACAATACAACACACTCCAGTTACATTACAACAAATTCCAGTTCAATTACTACATACTCCAGTTACATTACAGCGCACTCCAATTACATTACAACACACTCCAGTTTCATTACAACACACTGCAGTTACATTACAACACACTCCAGTTACTTTACAACACACACCAGTTACATTGCAACAGAATCCAGATATATAGAAACAAACTCCAGTTACATTACAACACACTCCAGTTACATTACAACAAATTCCAGTTACATAACAACAAACTCCAGTTACATTACAACAAATTCCACTTCCATTACAACAAACTCCAATTACATTACAACACACACCAGTTACATTACAACATACTCCAATTACATTACAACACACGCCAGTTATATTACAACACACTCCAGTTATATTACAACACCCTCCTGTTACATTACAACATACTTCAGTTACTTTACAACAAACTGCATTTACATTACAACACACTAGAGTTACATTACAACACACTCCAGATATTTTACAAGACACTACAGTTACATTACAACACACTCTAGTTACATTTCAACAAACACCAGTTACATTACAACAAACTCCATTTACATTACAACATACACCAGTTACATTACAACACACTCCAGTTACATTACAACACACTCCAGTTACATTACAACACACTCCAGTTACATTCCAACAAACTCCAGTTCCATTTTAACAAATTCCATTTACAATACAATACACTCCATTTACATTACAACATACACCAGCTACATTACAACACACTCGAGTTACATTACAACACACTCCAGTTACATAACAACAAAATCCAGATACATTACAAGACACTCCAGTTACATTACAACATACAGCAGTTACAATACAACACACACTGTTACATTCCAAAGGACTCCAGTTACATTACAAGAAATTCCATTTACAATGCTTACACACTCCATTTACATTACGACATACACCAGTTACATTACAACAAATTCCAGTTACATTACAATACACTCCAGTTATATTACAACACACTCCAGTTACATTACAACATAATCCAGTTACTTTACAACACACTCCAGTTGCATTGCACAGACTCCAGATATATAGAAATAAACTCCAGGTACATTACAACACACTCCAGTTACATTCCAACACACTCCAGTTACATTACAATTACATTACAACATACTCCAGTTTCATTACAACACACTGTAGTTATATAACAACACACTAGAGTTACATTACAACACACTCAAGATATAGTACAAGACACTCCAATTACATTACAACACACTCTAGTTACATTTCAACACACACCAGTTACATTACTACAAATTCCATTTACATTACAACATACACCAGTTACATTAAAACACACTCCAGTTACATTACAACACACTCCAGTTACATTACAACACACTCCAGTTACATTCCAACACACTCCAGTTACATTACAACAAATTCCATTTACAATACAACACACTCCATTTACATTACAACATACACCAGTTACTTTACAACAAACTCCAGATACATTACAAGACACTCCAGTTACATTACAACATACAGCAGTTACAATACAACACACTCCAGTTACATTCCAAAGGACTCCAGTTACATTACAAGAAATTCCATTTACAATGCTTACACACTCCATTTACATTACGACATACACCAGTTACGTTACAACAAATTCCAGTTACATTACAACGCACTCCAGTTACATTGCAACAGACTACAGATATATGGAAATAAACTCCAGGTACATTACAACACACTCCAGTTACATTACAACAAATTCCAGTTACATTGCAACAAACTCCAGTTACATTACAACAACTTCCACTTACACTCAACACACTCCAATTACTTTACAAGAAATTCCAATTACACGACAACACACTCCAGTTACACTACATCAAATTCCATTTACATTACAACAAACTCCAATTACATTACAACACACTGCATTTACATTACAACACACTCCAGTTACGTTACAACACACTCCAGATACAGTACAACGCTCTCCAGTTACATTACAACATACACCAGTTACTTTACAACAGCATGCAGTTACATTACAACACACTCCAGTTACATTACAACACACTGCATTTACATTACAACACACTCCAGTTAAATTACAACACACTCCAATTATATTACAACAAATTCCAGTTACATTACAACATACTCCAATTACTTTACAACACACTCCAGTTACATTACAACACACTCCAGTTACGTTACAACACACTCCAGTTACAGTACAACGCTCTCCAGTTACATTACAACACACACCAGTTACTTTACAACATCAAGCAGTTACTTTACAACACACTCCAGTTACATTACAACACACTGCAGTTACATTACAACACACTCCAGTTAAATTACAACACACTCCAATTACATTACAGCAAATTCCAGTTACATTACAACAAACTCCAGTTATATTACAACACACTCCAGTTACATTACAACAAATTCCAGTTCAATTACTTCATACTCCAGTTACATTACTGCGCACTCCAATTACATTACAACACACTCCAGTTTCATTACAACACACTGCAGTTACATTACAACACACTCCAGTTACCTTACAACACACACCAGTTACATTGCAACAGAATCCAGATATATAGAAACAAACTCCAGTTACATTACAACACACTCCAGTGTACATTACAACAAATTCCAGTTACATTACAACAAACTCCAGTTACATTACAACAAATTCCAGTTACATTACAACAAATTCCAATTACATTACAACACACGACAGGTTTATTACAACAAACTCCAGTTATATTACAACACACTCCTGTTACATTACAACACACTCCAGTTACTTTACAACACACTCCAGTTTCATTGTAATGCACTACAGTTACATTGTAACAGAATCCAGATAAATTACAACACACTCCAGTTAGAATACAACACACTCCAGTTACATTACAACACAGTCCAGTTAGATTACAACAAATTCCAGTTAAATTACTACATACTCCAGTTACATTACAGTGCATTCCAATTACATTACAACATACTCCAGTTTCATTACAACACACTGCAGTTATATAACAACACACTAGAGTTACATTACAACACACTCAAGATATAGTACAAGACACTCCAATTACATTACAACACACTCTAGTTACATTTCAACACACACCAGTTACATTACTACAAATTCCATTTACATTACAACATACACCAGTTACATTACAACACACTCCAGTTACATTACAACACACTCCAGTTACATTACAACACACTCCAGTTACATTCCAACACACACCAGTTACATTACTACAAATTCCATTTACAATACAACACACTCCATTTACATTCCAACAAACTCCAGTTACATTTTAACAAATTCCATTTACAATACAATACACTCCATTTACATTACAACATACACCAGTTACATTACAACACACTCCAGTGACATTACAACACACTCCAGTTACATTACAACACACTCCATTTACATTCCAACAAACTCCAGTTACATTTTAACAAATTCCATTTACAATACAATACACTCCAGTTACATTACAACATACAGCAGTTACAATACAACACACTCCAGTTACATTCCAAAGGACTCCAGTTACATTACAAGAAATTCCATTTACAATGCTTACACACTCCATTTACATTACGACATACACCAGTTACATTACAACAAATTCCAGTCACATTACAACGCACTCCAGTTATATTACAACACACTCCAGTTATATTACAACATAATCCAGTTGCTTTACAACACACTCCAGTTACATTGCAACAGACTCCAGATATATAGAAATAAACTCCAGGTACATTACAACACACTCCAGTTACATTACAACATACAGCAGTTACAATACAACACACTCCAGTTACATTCCAAAGGACTCCAGTTACATTACAAGAAATTCCATTTACAATGCTTACACACTCCATTTACATTACGACATACACCAGTTACATTACAACAAATTCCAGTCACATTACAACGCACTCCAGTTATATTACAACACACTCCAGTTATATTACAACATAATCCAGTTGCTTTACAACACACTCCAGTTACATTGCAACAGACTCCAGATATATAGAAATAAACTCCAGGTACATTACAACACACTCCAGTTACATTACAACAAATTCCAGTTACATTGCAACAAACTCCAGTTACATTACAACAACTTCCACTTACACTCAACACACTCCAATTACTTTACAAGAAATTTCATTTACACGACAACACACTCCAGTTACACTACATCAAATTCCATTTACATTACAACAAACTCCAATTACATTACAACACACTGCATTTACATTACAACTCACTCCAGTTACGTTACAACACACTCCAGATACAGTACAACGCTCTCCAGTTACATTACAACATACACCAGTTACTTTACAACACCATGCAGTTACTTTACAACACACTCCAGTTACATTACAACACACGGCATTTACATTACAACACACTCCAGTTAAGTTACAACACACTCCAATTATATTACAACAAATTCCAGTTACATTACAACAAACTCCAGTTATATTACAACACACTCCAGTTACATTACAACATACTCCAGTTACTTTACAACACACTCCAGTTACATTACAACACACTCCAGTTAGGTTACAACACACTCCAGTTACATTTTAACAAATTCCATTTACAATACAATACACTCCAGTTACATTACAACATACAGCAGTTACAATACAACACACTCCAGTTACATTCCAAAGGACTCCAGTTACATTACAAGAAATTCCATTTACAATGCTTACACACTCCATTTACATTACGACATACACCAGTTACATTACAACAAATTCCAGTCACATTACAACGCACTCCAGTTATATTACAACACACTCCAGTTATATTACAACATAATCCAGTTGCTTTACAACACACTCCAGTTACATTGCAACAGACTCCAGATATATAGAAATAAACTCCAGGTACATTACAACACACTCCAGTTACATTACAACATACAGCAGTTACAATACAACACACTCCAGTTACATTCCAAAGGACTCCAGTTACATTACAAGAAATTCCATTTACAATGCTTACACACTCCATTTACATTACGACATACACCAGTTACATTACAACAAATTCCAGTCACATTACAACGCACTCCAGTTATATTACAACACACTCCAGTTATATTACAACATAATCCAGTTGCTTTACAACACACTCCAGTTACATTGCAACAGACTCCAGATATATAGAAATAAACTCCAGGTACATTACAACACACTCCAGTTACATTACAACAAATTCCAGTTACATTGCAACAAACTCCAGTTACATTACAACAACTTCCACTTACACTCAACACACTCCAATTACTTTACAAGAAATTTCATTTACACGACAACACACTCCAGTTACACTACATCAAATTCCATTTACATTACAACAAACTCCAATTACATTACAACACACTGCATTTACATTACAACTCACTCCAGTTACGTTACAACACACTCCAGATACAGTACAACGCTCTCCAGTTACATTACAACATACACCAGTTACTTTACAACACCATGCAGTTACTTTACAACACACTCCAGTTACATTACAACACACGGCATTTACATTACAACACACTCCAGTTAAGTTACAACACACTCCAATTATATTACAACAAATTCCAGTTACATTACAACAAACTCCAGTTATATTACAACACACTCCAGTTACATTACAACATACTCCAGTTACTTTACAACACACTCCAGTTATATTACAACACACTCCAGTTACATTCCAACACACACCAGTTACATTACTACAAATTCCATTTACAATACAACACACTCCATTTACATTCCAACAAACTCCAGTTACATTTTAACAAATTCCATTTACAATACAATACACTCCATTTACATTACAACATACACCAGTTACATTACAACACACTCCAGTGACATTACAACACACTCCAGTTACATTACAACACACTCCATTTACATTCCAACAAACTCCAGTTACATTTTAACAAATTCCATTTACAATACAATACACTCCAGTTACATTACAACATACAGCAGTTACAATACAACACACTCCAGTTACATTCCAAAGGACTCCAGTTACATTACAAGAAATTCCATTTACAATGCTTACACACTCCATTTACATTACGACATACACCAGTTACATTACAACAAATTCCAGTCACATTACAACGCACTCCAGTTATATTACAACACACTCCAGTTATATTACAACATAATCCAGTTGCTTTACAACACACTCCAGTTACATTGCAACAGACTCCAGATATATAGAAATAAACTCCAGGTACATTACAACACACTCCAGTTACATTACAACATACAGCAGTTACAATACAACACACTCCAGTTACATTCCAAAGGACTCCAGTTACATTACAAGAAATTCCATTTACAATGCTTACACACTCCATTTACATTACGACATACACCAGTTACATTACAACAAATTCCAGTCACATTACAACGCACTCCAGTTATATTACAACACACTCCAGTTATATTACAACATAATCCAGTTGCTTTACAACACACTCCAGTTACATTGCAACAGACTCCAGATATATAGAAATAAACTCCAGGTACATTACAACACACTCCAGTTACATTACAACAAATTCCAGTTACATTGCAACAAACTCCAGTTACATTACAACAACTTCCACTTACACTCAACACACTCCAATTACTTTACAAGAAATTTCATTTACACGACAACACACTCCAGTTACACTACATCAAATTCCATTTACATTACAACAAACTCCAATTACATTACAACACACTGCATTTACATTACAACTCACTCCAGTTACGTTACAACACACTCCAGATACAGTACAACGCTCTCCAGTTACATTACAACATACACCAGTTACTTTACAACACCATGCAGTTACTTTACAACACACTCCAGTTACATTACAACACACGGCATTTACATTACAACACACTCCAGTTAAGTTACAACACACTCCAATTATATTACAACAAATTCCAGTTACATTACAACAAACTCCAGTTATATTACAACACACTCCAGTTACATTACAACATACTCCAGTTACTTTACAACACACTCCAGTTACATTACAACACACTCCAGTTAGGTTACAACACACTCCAGTTACATTTTAACAAATTCCATTTACAATACAATACACTCCAGTTACATTACAACATACAGCAGTTACAATACAACACACTCCAGTTACATTCCAAAGGACTCCAGTTACATTACAAGAAATTCCATTTACAATGCTTACACACTCCATTTACATTACGACATACACCAGTTACATTACAACAAATTCCAGTCACATTACAACGCACTCCAGTTATATTACAACACACTCCAGTTATATTACAACATAATCCAGTTGCTTTACAACACACTCCAGTTACATTGCAACAGACTCCAGATATATAGAAATAAACTCCAGGTACATTACAACACACTCCAGTTACATTACAACATACAGCAGTTACAATACAACACACTCCAGTTACATTCCAAAGGACTCCAGTTACATTACAAGAAATTCCATTTACAATGCTTACACACTCCATTTACATTACGACATACACCAGTTACATTACAACAAATTCCAGTCACATTACAACGCACTCCAGTTATATTACAACACACTCCAGTTATATTACAACATAATCCAGTTGCTTTACAACACACTCCAGTTACATTGCAACAGACTCCAGATATATAGAAATAAACTCCAGGTACATTACAACACACTCCAGTTACATTACAACAAATTCCAGTTACATTGCAACAAACTCCAGTTACATTACAACAACTTCCACTTACACTCAACACACTCCAATTACTTTACAAGAAATTTCATTTACACGACAACACACTCCAGTTACACTACATCAAATTCCATTTACATTACAACAAACTCCAATTACATTACAACACACTGCATTTACATTACAACTCACTCCAGTTACGTTACAACACACTCCAGATACAGTACAACGCTCTCCAGTTACATTACAACATACACCAGTTACTTTACAACACCATGCAGTTACTTTACAACACACTCCAGTTACATTACAACACACGGCATTTACATTACAACACACTCCAGTTAAGTTACAACACACTCCAATTATATTACAACAAATTCCAGTTACATTACAACAAACTCCAGTTATATTACAACACACTCCAGTTACATTACAACATACTCCAGTTACTTTACAACACACTCCAGTTACATTACAACACACTCCAGTTAGGTTACAACACACTCCAGTTACAGTACAACGCTCTCCAGTTACATTACAACACACACCAGTTACTTTACAACACCATGCAGTTACTTTACAACACACTCC
This sequence comes from Somniosus microcephalus, assembly GCF_052327205.1. Lineage (NCBI taxonomy): Eukaryota > Metazoa > Chordata > Chondrichthyes > Squaliformes > Somniosidae > Somniosus > Somniosus microcephalus. The sequence goes on from NC_141004.1 coordinate 76,203,958, forward strand.
AGTTACATTACAACACACTGCAGTTACATTACAACACACTCCAGTTAAATTACAACACACTCCAATTACATTACAACAAATTCCAGTTACATTACAACACACTCCAGTTATATTGCAACACAGTCCAATTACATTACAACACACTCCAGTTTCATTACAACACACTGCAGTTACATTACAACACACTCCAGTTATTTACAACACACACCAGTTACATTGCAACAGAATCCAGATATATAGAAACAAACTCCAGTTACATTACAACACACTCCAGTTACATTACAACACACTCCAGTTACATTACAACAAACTCCAGATACATTACAAGACACTCCAGTTACATTACAACACACTCCATTTACATTCCAACATACTCCATTTACATTACATCAAATTCCATTTACAATACAACACACTCCATTTACATTACAATGTACACCAGTTACAATACAACACACTCCAGTTACATTCCAACACACTCCAGTTACATTACAACAAATTCCATTTACAATACTACACACTCCATTTACATTACAAGTTACACCACTTACATTACAACACTCGCCAGTTAAACTACAACACGCTCCAATTATATTACAACAAATTCCAGTTACATTACAACATAATCCAGTTACTTTACAACACACTCCAGTTACATTACAATAACTTCCACTTCCACTCAACACACTCCAATTACTTTACAAGAAATTCCAGTTACATTGCAACAAACTCCAGTTACATTACAATAACTTCGACTTACACTCAACACACTCCAATTACTTTACAAGAAATTCCAATTACACGACAACACACTCCAGTTACACTACATCAAATTCCATTTACATTACAACAAACTCCAATTACTTTACAACACCATGCAGTTACTTTACAACACACTCCAGTTACATTACAACACACTGCAGTTACATTACAACACACTCCAGTTAAATTACGACACACTCCAATTATATTACAACAAATTCCAGTTACATTACAACAAACTCCAGTTATATTACAACATACTCCAGTTACATTACAACATACTCCAGTTACTTTACAACGCACTCCAGTTACATTACAACACACTCCAGTTACGTTACAACACACTCCAGTTACAGTACAACGCTCTCCAGTTACATTACAACACACACCAATTACTTTACAACACCATGCAGTTACTTTACAACACACTCCAGTTACATTACAACACACTGCAGTTACATTACAACATACTCCAGTTAAATTACAAAAGACTCCAATTACATTACAACAAATTCCAGTTACATTACAACACACTCCAGTTATATTACAACACATTCCAGTTACAATACAACACACTCCAATTACATTACAACAAATTCCAGTTACATTACAACACACTCCAGTTATATTACAACACAGTCCAGTTACATTACAACATACTCCAGTTACATTCCAACAAACTCCAGTTACATTTTAACAAATTCCATTTACAATACAATACACTCCATTTACATTACAACATACACGAGTTACATTACAACAAACTCCAGTTACATTACAACACACTCCAGTTACATTACAACAAACTCCAGATACATTACAAGACACTCCAGTTACATTACAACATACAGCAGTTACTTTACAACACACTCCAGTTACATTACAACACACTGCAGTTACATTACAACACAGTGCAGTTAAATTACAACACACTCCAATTACATTACAACAAATTCCACTTACACTACAACACACTCCATTTACATGGCAACAAATTCCACTTACAAGACAACACATTCCAGTTACATTACAACAAATTCCACTTACATTACAACAAACTCCACTTGCATTACAACCCAGTCCAGTTACATTACAACATACTCCAATTACATTACAACACACTCCAGTTATATTACAACACACTCAAGTTATATTGCAACACACTCCTGTTACATTACAACACACTCCAGTTAGTTTACAACACACTCCAGTTACATTTCAACACACTCCAGTTACATTATAATGCACTACAGTTACATTGTAACAGAATCCAGGTAAATTACAACACACTCCAGTTAGAGTACAACAAACTCCAGTAACATTACAAGACAGTCCAGTTACATTACAACACACTCCAGTTACATTACAACAAATTCCCGTTAAATTACTACACACTCCAGTTACATTACAGCGCATTCCAATTACATTACAACATACTCCAGTTTCATTACTACACACTGCAGTTACATTACAACACACTAGCGTTACATTACAACACACACCAGATATTTTACAAGACACTCCAGTTACATTACAACACACTCTAGTTACATTTCAACAAACACCAGTTACATTACAACAAACTCCATTTACATTACAACATACACCAGTTACATTACAACACACTCCAGTTACATTACAATATACAGCAGTTACAATGCAACACACTCCAGCTACATTCCAAAAGACTCCAGTTACATTACAAGAAATTCCATTTACAATGCTTACACACTCCATTTACATTACGACATACACCAGTTACATTACAACACACTCCAGTTACATTACAACACACTCCAGTTACATTACAACAAACTCCAGATACATTACAAGACACTCCAGTTACATTACAAAATACAGCAGTTACATTACAACAAATTCCAGTTACATTGGAACAAACTCCAGTTACATTACAATAACTTCCACTTACACTCAACACACTCCAATTATTTTACAAGAAATTCCAATTACACGACAACACACTCCAGTTACACTACATCAAATTCCATTTACATTAGAACAAACTCCAATTACATTACAACACACTGCATTTACATTACAACACACTCCAGTTACGTTACAACACACTCCAGATACAGTACAACGCTCTCCAGTTACATTACAACATACACCAGTTACTTTACAACCCCATGCAGTTACTTTACTACACACTCCAGTTACATTACAACACACTGCATTTACATTACAACACACACCAGTTAAATTACAACACACTCCAATTATATTACAACAAATTCCAGTTACATTACAACAAACTCCAGTTATATTACAACGCACTCCAGTTACATTACAACATACTCCAGTTACTTTACAACACACTCCAGTTACATTACAACACACTGCAGTTACATTACAACACACTCCAGTTAAATTACAACACACTCCAATTACATTACAACAAATTCCAGTTATATTACAGCACACTCCAGTTATATTACTACACAGTCCAGTTACAATACAACACACTCCAGTTACATTACAACAAATTCCAGTTCAATTACTACATACTCCAGTTACATTACAGCGCACTCCAATTACATTACAACACACTCCAGTTTCATTACAACACACTGCAGTTACATTACAACACACTCCAGTTACTTTACAACACACACCAGTTACATTGCAACAGAATCCAGATATATAGAAACAAACTCCAGTTACATTACAACACACTCCAGTTACATTACAACACACTCCAGTTACATTACAACAAACTCCAGATACATTACAAGACACTCCAGTTACATTACAACACACTCCATTTACATTCCAACATACTCCATTTACATTACATCAAATTCCATTTACAATACAACACACTCCATTTACATTACAATATACACCAGTTACAATACAACACACTCCAGTTACATTCCAACACACTCCAGTTACATTACAACAAATTCCATTTACAATACTACACACTCCATTTACATTACAAGTTACACCACTTACATTACAACACTCGCCAGTTAAACTACAACACGCTCCAATTATATTACAACAAATTCCAGTTACATTACAACAAACTCCAGTTATATTACAACACATTCCAGTTACATTACAACATAATCCAGTTACTTTACAACACACTCCAGTTACATTACAATAACTTCCACTTCCACTCAACACACTCCAATTACTTTACAAGAAATTCCAGTTACATTGCAACAAACTCCAGTTACATTACAATAACTTCGACTTACACTCAACACACTCCAATTACTTTACAAGAAATTCCAATTACACGACAACACACTCCAGTTACACTACATCAAATTCCATTTACATTACAACAAACTCCAATTACATTACAACACACTGCATATACATTACAACACACTCCAGTTACGTTACAACACACTCCAGATACAGTACAACGCTCTCCAGTTACATTACAACATACACCAGTTACTTTACAACACCATGCAGTTACTTTACAACACACTCCAGTTACATTACAACACACTGCAGTTACATTACAACACACTCCAGTTAAATTACAACACACTCCAATTATATTACAACAAATTCCAGTTACATTACAACAAACTCCAGTTATATTACAACATACTCCAGTTACATTACAACATACTCCAGTTACTTTACAACGCACTCCAGTTACATTACAACACACTCCAGTTACGTTACAACACACTCCAGTTACAGTACAACGCTCTCCAGTTACATTACAACACACACCAGTTACTTTACAACACCATGCAGTTACTTTACAACACACTCCAGTTACATTACAACACACTGCAGTTACATTACAACATACTCCAGTTAAATTACAAAAGACTCCAATTACATTACAACAAATTCCAGTTACATTACAACACACTCCAGTTATATTACAACACATTCCAGTTACAATACAACACACTCCAATTACATTACAACAAATTCCAGTTACATTACAACACACTCCAGTTATATTACAACACAGTCCAGTTACATTACAACATACTCCAGTTACATTCCAACAAACTCCAGTTACATTTTAACAAATTCCATTTACAATACAATACACTCCATTTACATTACAACATACACGAGTTACATTACAACAAACTCCAGTTACATTACAACACACTCCAGTTACATTACAACAAACTCCAGATACATTACAAGACACTCCAGTTACATTACAACATACAGCAGTTACTTTACAACACACTCCAGTTACATTACAACACACTGCAGTTACATTACTACACAGTCCAGTTAAATTACAACAAACTCCACTTGCATTACAACCCAGTCCAGTTACATTACAACATACTCCAATTACATTACAACACACTCCAGTTATATTACAACACACTCAAGTTATATTGCAACACACTCCTGTTACATTACAACACACTCCAGTTAGTTTACAACACACTCCAGTTACATTTCAACACACCCCAGTTACATTATAATGCACTACAGTTACATTGTAACAGAATCCAGGTAAATGACAACACACTCCAGTTAGAGTACAACAAACTCCAGTAACATTACAAGACAGTCCAGTTACATTACAACATCGTGCAGTTGCATTGCAACACACTCCATTTAAATTACAACATACTGCAATTACATTACAAATTATTCCAGTTATATTGCAACAAATTCCAGTTACATTACAAGACACTCCAGATACATTACAACTCACTCCAATTACTTTACAACACACTGCAGTTACTTTACAACACATTGCAGTTACATTACAACACACTGCAGTTACATTACAACACACTCCAGTTAAATTACAACACACTCCACTTACATTACAACACACTCCAGTTACTTGACAACACACTTCAGTTACATTGCAACAGATTCCAGATAAAAAGAAACACACTCCAGTTACATTACAACACACTCCAGTTACATTACAATAAATTCCAGATACATTACAACATACTCCAGTTACATTACAACAAATTCCACTTACACTACAACACACTCCAATTACATTACAACAAATTCCACTTACACTACAACACACTCCAGTTACATTGCAGCAAATTTCATTTATATTACAACAAACTTCAATTACATTACAGCACACTCCGGTTACATTACAACATACTCCAATTACTTTACAACACACTGCAGATACTTTACAACACACTCCAGTTAAATTACAACGTACTGCAGTTACATTGTAACAGAATCCAGGTAAATTACAACACACTCCAGTTACATTACAACACACTCCAATTACATTACAACACACTCCAGTTACATTACAACACACTCCAATTACTTTACAACACAATCCAGTTACATTACAACACACTCCAGTTAAATTGCAACAAATTCCAGTTACATTCCAACACACTACAGTTACATTCCAACTCACTCCAGTTACATTACAACAAATTCCATTTAAATTACAACACACTCCAGTTACATTACAGCACACGCCAATTACTTTACAACACACTCCAGTTTCATTACAACACACTGCAGTTACATTATAACACACTCCAGTTACATTACAATACACGCCAGTTATATTATAACACACTCCAATTACTTTACAACAAACTCCAGTTAAATTACAACATTGTGCAGTAACATTGCAACACACTCCAGTTACATTACAATACAGTCCAATTACATTACAGCACACTCCAGTTACATTGCAACACACTCCAGTTACTTTACAACATTTTGCAGTTACATTACGACAGACTCCAGTAACATTACAACACAATCCTGTTACATTACAAAACACTCGAATGACTTTACAACACACTCCAATTAAATTACAACACACTCCAGTTACAATACAACACACTCCAGTTACATGACAACAAACTCCAGTTACATTTCAATAAAATCCAGATACATCACAACATATTCCACTTAAATTGCAACACACTCCAGTTATATTACAGCAAACTCCAATTACATTACCACACACTCCAGTTACATTACAACTCACACCAGTTACATTACAACACACTCCAGTTACATTACAACATACTTCAATTACATTACAACAAATACCATTTACAATACAACACACTCAATTTACATTACAACACGCTCCAGTTACATTACAACACACACCTGTTACATTACAACACACTCCAGTTACATTACAACATACTTCAATTACATTACAACAAATTCCATTTACAATACAACACACTCCATTTACATTGCAACATACACCAGTTACAATACAACACACTCCAGTTACATTACAGAACACTCACGTTACATTCCAACACACTCCAGTTACATTACAACACACTCCAGTTACATTACAACACACTCCAGATACATTACAAGACACTCCAGTTACATTACAACAAACTCCAATTACATTACATCACACTCCAGTTACATTACAACACACTCCAGATACATTACAAGGCACTCCAGTTACATTACAACACACTCCAGTTACATTACAACACACTCCAGTTACATTACAACAAATTCCATTAACAATACAACACACTCCATTTACATTACAACATACACCAGTTACAATACAACACACTCCAGCGACATTACAAAACACTCACGTTACATTCCAAAACACTCCAGTTACATTACAACAAATTCCATTTACAATACAACACACTCCATTTACATTACAACGTACACCAGTTACATTACAACACACTGCAGTTACATTACAACGTACTGCAGTTACATTAGAACACACTCCAGTTACGTTACTACACACTCCAGTTACAGTACAACACTCTCCAGTTACATTACAACATACACCAGTTACATTACAACACCCTGCAGTTACATTACAACACACTCCATTTAAATTACAGCATACTGCAATTACATTACAAAAAATTCCAGTTTAATTGCAAGAAATTCCATTTATATGACAACACACTCCAATTAAATTACAACACACTCCAGATACATTACAACTCACTCCAATTACTTTACAACAGACTGCTGTTACATTACAACAAACTCCAGTTAAATTACAACACACTCCAATTACATTACAACAAATTCCAGTTACTTTACAACACACTCCAGTTATATTACAAATCACTCCAGTTACATTACAACACACTCCAGTTACTTTACAACACACTCCAGTTACAATTCAACAGACTACAGATATATAGCAACAAACTCCAGTTACATTACAGCACACTCCAGTTACATTATAACAAATTCTAGTTACATTACAACAAACTCCAGTTACATTACAACAAATTCCACTTATACTGCAACACACTCCAATTACATTAAAACAAATTCCATTAACTTTACAACAACCTCCAATTACTTTACAACACACTCCCGTTACATTACAACATACTACAATTACATGGCAACACATACCAGTTACATTACAACACACTCCAGTTATATTACAACACTCTCCAGTTACTTTGCAACAAACTCCAGTTACATTACAACACACTCCAGTTACATTACAATGCACTACAGTCACATTGTAACAGAATCCAGGTAAATTACAACACACTCCAGTTAGAGCACAACACACTCCAGTTAGAGCACAACACACTCCAGTTACATTACAACACACTCCAGTTACATTACAACAAATCCCTGTTAAATTACTACGCACTCCAGTTACATTACAGCACACTCCAATTACATTACAACATACTCCAGCTTCATTACAACAAACGGCAGTTACATTACAACATACTACAGTTACATTACAGCACACTCCAGATACATTACAAGACACTCCAGTTACATTACAAGACACTCGAGTTACATTTCAACACACTCCAGTAACATTACAACAAATTCCATTTACATTACAACATACACCAATTACATTACAACACACTCCAGTTACATTAAACACACTCCAGTTACATTACAACACACTCCAGTTACATTGCAACAGACTCCAGATGTATAGAAACAAACTCCAGTTACATTACAACACACTCCAGTTACATTACAACAAATTCCAGTTACGTTACAACAAATCCAGTTACATTACAACAACTTCCACTTACACTACAACACACTCCAGTTATATGACTACAAATTCCAGTTACATTACAACACACTCCAGATACATTACAACACACTCCAGTTACATTCAAACACACTCCAGTTACATTACAACACACTCCAGTTACGTTACTACACACTCCAGTTACAGTACAACACTCTCCTGTTACATTACAACAAACACCAGTTACTTTACAACATCCTGCAGTTGCATTGCAACACACTCCATTTAAATTACAACATACTGCAATTACATTACAAATTATTCCAGTTATATTGCAACAAATTCCAGTTACATTACAACACACTCCAGATACATTACAACTCACTCCAATTACTTTACAACACACTGCAGTTACTTTACAACACATTCCAGTTACATTACAACACACTGCAGTTACATTACAACACACTCCAGTTAAATTACAACACACTCCACTTACATTACAACACACTCCAGTTACTTTACAACACACTTCAGTTACATTGCAACAGATTCCAGTTATAAAGAAACACAATCCAGTTACATTACAACACACTCCAGTTACATTACAATAAATTCCAGATACATTACAACACACTCCAGTTACATTACAACAAATTCCACTTACACTACAACACACTCCAATTACATTACAACAAATTCCACTTACACTACAACACACTCCAGTTACATTGCAACAAATTCCATTTATATTACAACAAACTTCAATTACATTACAGCACACTCCGGTTACATTACAACATACTCCAATTACTTTACAACACACTCCAGTTAAATTACAACGCACTGCAGTTACATTGTAACAGAATCCAGGTAAATTACAACACACTCCAGTTACATTACAACACACTCCAGTTACATTACAACACACTCCAGTTACATTACAACAAACTCCAGTTACATTACAACGCACTCCAGTTATATTACAACACACTCCAGTGACAATACAACACACTCCAGTTACTTTACAGCAAACTCCAGTTACATTGCAACAGACTCCAGATATATAGAAACAAATTCCAGTTACATTACAACACACGCCAGTTACATTACAACAAATTGCACTTACACAACAACACACTCCAATTACATTACAACAAATTCCACTAACACGACGATACACTCCAGTTACATTAAAACAAATTCCATGTACATTACAACAAACTCCAATTACATTACAACACACACCAGTTACATTACAACATACTCCAATTACATGACAACACACTCCAGTTACATTACAACACACTCCAGTTACATTACTACACACTCCTGTTACATTACAACACACTCCAGTTAACTTTACAACACACTCCAGTTACATTACAACACACTCCAGTTACATTACAATGCGCTACAGTTACATTGTAACAGAATCCAGGTAAATTACAGCACACTCCAGTTAGAACACAACACACTCCAGTTACATTACAACACACTCCAGTTACGTTACAACACACTCCAGTTACATTACAACAAATTCCTGTTAAATTACAACACACTCCAGATACATTACAAGACACTCCAGTTACATTACAACACACTCCAGTTACATTACCACATACTCATGCTACATTACAACACACTCCAGTTACATTAAAACACACTCCAATTACATTACAACAAACTTCAGTTACTTTACAACAAACTCCAGATACATTACAACACACTCCAATTACATTACAACACACTCCAATTACATTACAACACACTCCAGATACATTACAAGACACTCCAGTTACATTACTACACACTCCAGTTACATTCCAACACACTCCAGTTACATTACAACAAATTCCATTTACAATACAACACACTCCATTTACATTTCAACATACACCAGTTACATTACAACACACTCCAGTTACATTACAGCACACTCCAGTTACATTACAACCCACTCCAGTTACATTACCGCAAACTTCAATTACATTACAGCACACTCCAGTTACTTTACAACACACTGCAGTTACATTGCAACACACTCCAGTTAAATTACAAGATACTGCAAATAAATTACAAAAAATTCCAGTTACATTGCAACAAATTCCACTTACTTTACAACACAGTCCAATTACATTACAACACACTCCAGTTACATTACAACTCACTCCAATTACGTTACAATACACTGCAGTTTCTTTACAACACACTCCAGTTACATTACAGCACACAGCAGTTACAATACAACACACTCCAGTTAAATTACAGCACACTCCAATTACATTACAGCAAATTCCAGTTACATTACAACACACTCCAGTTATATTACAGCACAATCCAGTTGCATTACAACCCACTCCAGTTACTTTACAACACACTCCTGTTACATTACAACAAACTTCTGTTACATTACAACAAATTCCAGTTAAATTACAACACACTCCAATTACATTGCAACAAATTCCAGTTACATTACAACACACTCCAGTTATATTACAACGCACTCCAATTATATTACTACAAATTCAAGTTACATTACAACACACTCCAGTTATATTACAACACACTCCAGTTCCATTACAACATACACCAGTTACTTTACAACATAATACAATTAAATGACAACACACTCCAGTTACATTACAACACACTCCAGTTATATTACAACAGACTCCTGTTACATTACAACACACTCCAGTTACTTTACAACACACTCCAGTTACATTACAACACACTCCATTTACATTACAATGCACTACAGTTACATTGTAACAGAATCCAGATAAATTACAACACACTCCAGTTAGAACACAACACACTCCAGTTACATTACAACACACTCCAGTTACATTACAACACTCTCCAGTTACAATACAACACACTCCAGTTACATTACAACAAATCCCAGTTATATTACAACACACTCCAGTTACAATACAGCAAACTCCAATTACATTACAACTTACTCCAGTTACTTTACAACACACTGCAGTTACATTACAGCACACTCCATTTGCATTACAACACACTCCAGTTACATTACAACACACTCCAGTTACATTACAGCCCACTCCAATTACATTACTGCACACTCCAATTACATTTCAACACTCCTGTTACATTACAACACACTCCAGTTACATTGCAACACACTCCAATTACATTACAACACACTCCAGTTACATTACAACGCACTCCAGATAAATTACAACACACTCCAATTACATTACAACACACTCCAGTTATATTACAACACACTCCAGATACATTACAAGACACTCCAGTTACAATACAACACACTCCAGTTACTTTCGAACATACTTCAGTTACATTACAACAAATTCCATTTACAGCACAACACGCTCCATTTACATTACAACATACACCAGTTACATTGCAACACACTCCAATTACATTACAACACAATCCAGTTGCATTACAACCCACTCCAGTTACTTTACAACACACTCCTGTTACATTACAACAAACTTCTGTTACATTACAACAAATTCCAGTTAAATTACAACACACTCCAGTTACATTACAACACACTCCAGTTACATTACAACAAATTCCAGTTAAATTACAACACACTCCAGATACATTACAAGACACTCCAGTTACATTACAACACACTCCAGTTACATTACCACATACTCATGCTACATTACAACACACTCCAGTTACATTAAAACACACTCCAATTACATTACAACAAACTTCAGTTACTTTACAACAAACTCCAGATACATTACAACACACTCCAATTACATGACAACACACTCCAATTACATTACAACACACTCCAGATACATTACAAGACACTCCAGTTACATTACAACAAATTCCATTTACAATACAACAAACTCCATTTACATTTCAACATACACCAGTTACATTACAACACACTCCAGTTACATTACAGCACACTCCAGTTACATTGCAACAAATTCCATTTACAATACAACACACTCCATTTACATTTCAACATACACCACTTACATTACAACACACTCCAGTTACATTACAGCACACTCCAGTTACATTACAACATACTCCAGTTACATTACAACAAATTCCACTTACACTACAACACACTCCAATTACATTACAACAAATTCCACTTACACTACAACACACTCCAGTTACATTGCAACAAATTTCATTTATATTACAACAAACTTCAATTACATTACAGCACACTCCGGTTACATTACAACATACTCCAATTACTTTACAACACACTGCAGATACTTTACAACACACTCCAGTTAAATTACAACGTACTGCAGTTACATTGTAACAGAATCCAGATAAATTACAACACACTCCAGTTACATTACAACACACTCCAATTACATTACAACACACTCCAGTTACATTACAACACACTCCAATTACTTTACAACACAATCCAGTTACATTACAACACACTCCAGTTAAATTGCAACAAATTCCAGTTACATTCCAACACACTGCAGTTACATTCCAACACACTCCAGTTACATTACAACAAATTCCATTTAAATTACAACACACTCCAGTTACATTACAGCACACGCCAATTACTTTACAACACACTCCAGTTTCATTACAACACACTGCAGTTACATTATAACACACTCCAGTTACATTACAATACACGCCAGTTATATTATAACACACTCCAATTACTTTACAACAAACTCCAGTTAAATTACAACATTGTGCAGTAACATTGCAACACACTCCAGTTACATTACAATACAGTCCAATTACATTACAGCACACTCCAGTTACATTGCAACACACTCCAGTTACTTTACAACATTTTGCAGTTACATTACGACAGACTCCAGTAACATTACAACACAATCCTGTTACATTACAAAACACTCGAATGACTTTACAACACACTCCAATTAAATTACAACACACTCCAGTTACAATACAACACACTCCAGTTACATGACAACAAACTCCAGTTACATTTCAATAAAATCCAGATACATCACAACATATTCCACTTAAATTGCAACACACTCCAGTTATATTACAGCAAACTCCAATTACATTACCACACACTCCAGTTACATTACAACTCACACCAGTTACATTACAACACACTCCAGTTACATTACAACATACTTCAATTACATTACAACAAATTCCATTTACAATACAACACACTCAATTTACATTACAACACGCTCCAGTTACATTACAACACACACCTGTTACATTACAACACACTCCAGTTACATTACAACATACTTCAACTACATTACAACAAATTCCATTTACAATACAACACACTCCATTTACATTGCAACATACACCAGTTACAATACAACACACTCCAGTTACATTACAGAACACTCACGTTACATTCCAACACACTCCAGTTACATTACAACACACTCCAGTTACATTACAACACACTCCAGATACATTACAAGACACTCCAGTTACATTACAACAAACTCCAATTACATTACATCACACTCCAGTTACATTACAACACACTCCAGATACATTACAAGGCACTCCAGTTACATTACAACACACTCCAGTTACATTACAACACACTCCAGTTACATTACAACAAATTCCATTAACAATACAACACACTCCATTTACATTACAACATACACCAGTTACAATACAACACACTCCAGCGACATTACAAAACACTCACGTTACATTCCAAAACACTCCAGTTACATTACAACAAATTCCATTTACAATACAACACACTCCATTTACATTACAACGTACACCAGTTACATTACAACACACTGCAGTTACATTACAACGTACTGCAGTTACATTAGAACACACTCCAGTTACGTTACTACACACTCCAGTTACAGTACAACACTCTCCAGTTACATTACAACATACACCAGTTACATTACAACACCCTGCAGTTACATTACAACACACTCCATTTAAATTACAGCATACTGCAATTACATTACAAAAAATTCCAGTTTAATTGCAAGAAATTCCATTTATATGACAACACACTCCAATTAAATTACAACACACTCCAGATACATTACAACTCACTCCAATTACTTTACAACAGACTGCTGTTACATTACAACAAACTCCAGTTAAATTACAACACACTCCAATTACATTACAACAAATTCCAGTTACTTTACAACACACTCCAGTTATATTACAAATCACTCCAGTTACATTACAACACACTCCAGTTACTTTACAACACACTCCAGTTACAATTCAACAGACTACAGATATATAGCAACAAACTCCAGTTCCATTACAGCACACTCCAGTTACATTATAACAAATTCTAGTTACATTACAACAAACTCCAGTTACATTACAACAAATTCCACTTATACTGCAACACACTCCAATTACATTAAAACAAATTCCATTAACTTTACAACAACCTCCAATTACTTTACAACACACTCCCGTTACATTACAACATACTACAATTACATGGCAACACATACCAGTTACATTACAACACACTCCAGTTATATTACAACACTCTCCAGTTACTTTGCAACAAACTCCAGTTACATTACAACACACTCCAGTTACATTACAATGCACTACAGTCACATTGTAACAGAATCCAGGTAAATTACAACACACTCCAGTTAGAGCACAACACACTCCAGTTAGAGCACAACACACTCCAGTTACATTACAACACACTCCAGTTACATTACAACAAATCCCTGTTAAATTACTACGCACTCCAGTTACATTACAGCACACTCCAATTACATTACAACATACTCCAGCTTCATTACAACAAACGGCAGTTACATTACAACATACTACAGTTACATTACAGCACACTCCAGATACATTACAAGACACTCCAGTTACATTACAAGACACTAGAGTTACATTTCAACACACTCCAGTAACATTACAACAAATTCCATTTACATTACAACATACACCAATTACATTACAACACACTCCAGTTACATTAAACACACTCCAGTTACATTGCAACAGACTCCAGATATATAGAAACAAACTCCAGTTACATTACAACACACTCCAGTTACATTACAACAAATTCCAGTTACGTTACAACAAATCCAGTTACATTACAACAACTTCCACTTACACTACAACACACTCCAGTTATATGACTACAAATTCCAGTTACATTACAACACACTCCAGATACATTACAACACACTCCAGTTACATTCAAACACACTCCAGTTACATTACAACACACTCCAGTTACGTTACTACACACTCCAGTTACAGTACAACACTCACCTGTTACATTACAACAAACACCAGTTACTTTACAACATCCTGCAGTTGCATTGCAAATTATACCAGTTATATTGCAACAAATTCCAGTTACATTACAACACACTCCAGATACATTACAACTCACTCCAATTACTTTACAACACGCTGCAGTTACTTTACAACACATTCCAGTTACATTACAACACACTGCAGTTACATTACAACACACTCCAGTTAAATTACAACACACTCCACTTACATTACAACACACTCCAGTTACTTTACAACACACTTCAGTTACATTGCAACAGATTCCAGTTATAAAGAAACACAATCCAGTTACATTACAACACACTCCAGTTACATTACAATAAATTCCAGATACATTACAACACACTCCAGTTACATTACAACAAATTCCACTTACACTACAACACACTCCAATTACATTACAACAAATTCCACTTACACTACAACACACTCCAGTTACATTGCAACAAATTCCATTTATATTACAACAAACTTCAATTACATTACAGCACACTCCGGTTACATTACAACATACTCCAATTACTTTACAACACACTCCAGTTAAATTACAACGCACTGCAGTTACATTGTAACAGAATCCAGGTAAATTACAACACACTCCAGTTACATTACAACACACTCCAGTTACATTACAACACACTCCAGTTACATTACAACAAACTCCAGTTACATTACAACGCACTCCAGTTATATTACAACACACTCCAGTGACAATACAACACACTCCAGTTACTTTACAGCAAACTCCAGTTACATTGCAACAGACTCCAGATATATAGAAACAAATTCCAGTTACATTACAACACACGCCAGTTACATTACAACAAATTGCACTGACACAACAACACACTCCAATTACATTACAACAAATTCCACTAACACGACGATACACTCCAGTTACATTAAAACAAATTCCATGTACTTTACAACAAACTCCAATTACATTACAACACACACCAGTTACATTACAACATACTCCAATTACATGACAACACACTCCAGTTACATTACAACACACTCCAGTTACATTACTACACACTCCTGTTACATTACAACACACTCCAGTTAACTTTACAACACACTCCAGTTACATTACAACACACTCCAGTTACATTACAATGCGCTACAGTTACATTGTAACAGAATCCAGGTAAATTACAGCACACTCCAGTTAGAACACAACACACTCCAGTTACATTACAACACACTCCAGTTACGTTACAACACACTCCAGTTACATTACAACAAATTCCTGTTAAATTACAACACACTCCAGATACATTACAAGACACTCCAGTTACATTACAACACACTCCAGTTACATTACCACATACTCATGCTACATTACAACACACTCCAGTTACATTAAAACACACTCCAATTACATTACAACAAACTTCAGTTACTTTACAACAAACTCCAGATACATTACAACACACTCCAATTACATTACAACACACTCCAATTACATTACAACACACTCCAGATACATTACAAGACACTCCAGTTACATTACTACACACTCCAGTTACATTCCAACACACTCCAGTTACATTACAACAAATTCCATTTACAATACAACACACTCCATTTACATTTCAACATACACCAGTTACATTACAACACACTCCAGTTACATTACAGCACACTCCAGTTACATTACAACCCACTCCAGTTACATTACCGCAAACTTCAATTACATTACAGCACACTCCAGTTACTTTACAACACACTGCAGTTACATTGCAACACACTCCAGTTAAATTACAAGATACTGCAAATAAATTACAAAAAATTCCAGTTACATTGCAACAAATTCCACTTACTTTACAACACAGTCCAATTACATTACAACACACTCCAGTTACATTACAACTCACTCCAATTACGTTACAATACACTGCAGTTTCTTTACAACACACTCCAGTTACATTACAGCACACAGCAGTTACAATACAACACACTCCAGTTAAATTACAGCACACTCCAATTACATTACAACAAATTCCAGTTACATTACAACACACTCCAGTTATATTACAGCACAATCCAGTTGCATTACAACCCACTCCAGTTACTTTGCAACACACTCCTGTTACATTACAACAAACTTCTGTTACATTACAACAAATTCCAGTTAAATTACAACACACTCCAATTACATTGCAACAAATTCCAGTTACATTACAACACACTCCAGTTATATTACAACGCACTCCAATTATATTACTACAAATTCAAGTTACATTACAACACACTCCAGTTATATTACAACACACTCCAGTTCCATTACAACATACACCAGTTACTTTACAACATAATACAATTACATGACAACACACTCCAGTTACATTACAACACACTCCAGTTATATTACAACAGACTCCTGTTACATTACAACACACTCCAGTTACTTTACAACACACTCCAGTTACATTACAACACACTCCATTTACATTACAATGCACTACAGTTACATTGTAACAGAATCCAGATAAATTACAACACACTCCAGTTAGAACACAACACACTCCAGTTACATTACAACACACTCCAGTTACATTACAACACTCTCCAGTTACAATACAACACACTCCAGTTACATTACAACAAATCCCAGTTATATTACAACACACTCCAGTTACAATACAGCAAACTCCAATTACATTACAACATACTCCAGTTACTTTACAACACACTGCAGTTACATTACAGCACACTCCATTTGCATTACAACACACTCCAGTTACATTACAACACACTCCAGTTACATTACAGCCCACTCCAATTACATTACTGCACACTCCAATTACATTTCAACACTCCTGTTACATTACAACACACTCCAGTTACATTGCAACACACTCCAATTACATTACAACACACTCCAGTTACATTACAACGCACTCCAGATAAATTACAACACACTCCAATTACATTACAACACACTCCAGTTATATTACAACACACTCCAGATACATTACAAGACACTCCAGTTACAATACAACACACTCCAGTTACTTTCGAACATACTTCAGTTACATTACAACAAATTCCATTTACAGCACAACACGCTCCATTTACATTACAACATACACCAGTTACATTGCAACACACTCCAATTACATTACAACACACTCCAGTTACATTACAACGCACTCCAGATAAATTACAACACACTCCAATTACATTACAACACACTCCAGTTATATTACAACACACTCCAGATACATTACAAGACACTCCAGTTACATTACAACACACTCCAGTTACTTTCGAACATACTTCAGTTACATTACAACAAATTCCATTTACAGCACAATACACTCCAGTTACATTACAACACACTGCAGTTACATTACAACACACTCCAGTTACATTACAACTCACTGCAATTACGTTACAATACACTGCAGTTTCTTTACAACAAACTCCAGTTACATTACAGCACACAGCAGTTACAATACAACACACTCCAGTTAAATTACAGCAAACTCCAATTACATTACAACAAATTCCAGTTACATTACAACACACTCCAGGTATATTACAGCACAATCCAGTTGCATTACAACCCACTCCAGTTACTTTACAACACACTCCTGTTACATTACAACAAACTTCTGTTACATTACAACAAATTCCAGTTAAATTACAACACACTCCAGTTACATTACAACACACTCCAGTTACATTACAACAAATTCCAGTTAAATTACAACACACTCCAGATACATTACAAGACACTCCAGTTACATTACAACACACTCCAGTTACATTACCACATACTCATGCTACATTACAACACACTCCAGTTACATTAAAACACACTCCAATTACATTACAACAAACTTCAGTTACTTTACAACAAACTCCAGATACATTACAACACACTCCAATTACATGACAACACACTCCAATTACATTACAACACACTCCAGATACATTACAAGACACTCCAGTTACATTACAACAAATTCCATTTACAATACAACAAACTCCATTTACATTTCAACATACACCAGTTACATTACAACACACTCCAGTTACATTACAGCACACTCCAGTTACATTGCAACAAATTCCATTTACAATACAACACACTCCATTTACATTTCAACATACACCACTTACATTACAACACACTCCAGTTACATTACAGCACACTCCAGTTACATTACAACATACTCCAGTTACATTACAACAAATTCCACTTACACTACAACACACTCCAATTACATTACAACAAATTCCACTTACACTACAACACACTCCAGTTACATTGCAACAAATTTCATTTATATTACAACAAACTTCAATTACATTACAGCACACTCCGGTTACATTACAACATACTCCAATTACTTTACAACACACTGCAGATACTTTACAACACACTCCAGTTAAATTACAACGTACTGCAGTTACATTGTAACAGAATCCAGATAAATTACAACACACTCCAGTTACATTACAACACACTCCAATTACATTACAACACACTCCAGTTACATTACAACACACTCCAATTACTTTACAACACAATCCAGTTACATTACAACACACTCCAGTTAAATTGCAACAAATTCCAGTTACATTCCAACACACTGCAGTTACATTCCAACACACTCCAGTTACATTACAACAAATTCCATTTAAATTACAACACACTCCAGTTACATTACAGCACACGCCAATTACTTTACAACACACTCCAGTTTCATTACAACACACTGCAGTTACATTATAACACACTCCAGTTTCATTACAATACACGCCAGTTATATTATAACACACTCCAATTACTTTACAACAAACTCCAGTTAAATTACAACATTGTGCAGTAACATTGCAACACACTCCAGTTACATTACAATACAGTCCAATTACATTACAGCACACTCCAGTTACATTGCAACACACTCCAGTTACTTTACAACATTTTGCAGTTACATTACGACAGACTCCAGTAACATTACAACACAATCCTGTTACATTACAAAACACTCGAATGACTTTACAACACACTCCAATTAAATTACAACACACTCCAGTTACAATACAACACACTCCAGTTACATGACAACAAACTCCAGTTACATTTCAATAAAATCCAGATACATCACAACATATTCCACTTAAATTGCAACACACTCCAGTTATATTACAGCAAACTCCAATTACATTACCACACACTCCAGTTACATTACAACTCACACCAGTTACATTACAACACACTCCAGTTACATTACAACATACTTCAATTACATTACAACAAATTCCATTTACAATACAACACACTCCATTTACATTACAACACACTCCAGTTACATTACAACACACACCTGTTACATTACAACACACTCCAGTTACATTACAACACACTTCAATTACATTACAACAAATTCCATTTACAATACAACACACTCCATTTACATTGCAACATACACCAGTTACAATACAACACACTCCAGTTACATTACAGAACACTCACGTTACATTCCAACACACTCCAGTTACATTACAACACACTCCAGTTACATTACAACACACTCCAGATTCATTACAAGACACTCCAGTTACATTACAACAAACTGCAATTACATTACATCACACTCCAGTTACATTACAACACACTCCAGATACATTACAAGGCACTCCAGTGACATTACAACACACTCCAGTTACATTACAACACACTCCAGTTACATTACAACAAATTCCATTAACAATACAACACACTCCATTTACATTACAACATACACCAGTTACAATACAACACACTCCAGCGACATTACAAAACACTCACGTTACATTCCAAAACACTCCAGTTACATTACAACAAATTCCATTTACAATACAACACACTCCATTTACATTACAACGTACACCAGTTACATTACAACACACTGCAGTTACATTACAACGTACTGCAGTTACATTAGAACACACTCCAGTTACGTTACTACACACTCCAGTTACAGTACAACACTCTCCAGTTACATTACAACATACACCAGTTACATTACAACACCCTGCAGTTACATTACAACACACTCCATTTAAATTACAGCATACTGCAATTACATTACAAAAAATTCCAGTTTAATTGCAAGAAATTCCATTTATATTACAACACACTCCAATTAAATTACAACACACTCCAGATACATTACAACTCACTCCAATTACTTTACAACAGACTGCTGTTACATTACAACAAACTCCAGTTAAATTACAACACACTCCAATTACATTACAACAAATTCCAGTTACTTTACAACACACTCCAGTTATATTACAAATCACTCCAGTTACATTACAACACACTCCAGTTACTTTACAACACACTCCAGTTACAATTCAACAGACTACAGATATATAGCAACAAACTCCAGTTACATTACAGCACACTCCAGTTACATTATAACAAACTCTAGTTACATTACAACAAACTCCAGTTACATTACAACAAATTCCACTTATACTGCAACACACTCCAATTACATTACAACAAATTCCACTTACACGACAATACACTCCCGTTACATTATAACAAATTCCATTAACTTTACAACAACCTCCAATTACATTACAACACACTCCCGTTACATTACAACATACTACAATTACATGGCAACACATACCAGTTACATTACAACACACTCCAGTTATATTACAACACTCTCCAGTTACTTTGCAACAAACTCCAGTTACATTACAACACACTCCAGTTACATTACAATGCACTACAGTCACATTGTAACAGAATCCAGTTAAATTACAACACACTCCAGTTAGAGCACAACACACTCCAGTTAGAGCACAACACACTCCAGTTACATTACAACACACTCCAGTTACATTACAACAAATCCCTGTTAAATTACTACGCACTCCAGTTACATTACAGCAAACTCCAATTACATTACAACATACTCCAGCTTCATTACAACAAACGGCAGTTACATTACAACATACTACAGTTACATTACAGCACACTCCAGATACATTACAAGACACTCCAGTTACATTACAAGACACTCGAGTTACATTTCAACACACTCCAGTAACATTACAACAAATTCCATTTACATTACAACATACACCAATTACATTACAACACACTCCAGTTACATTAAACACACTCCAGTTACATTACAACACACTCCAGTTACATTACAACAAATTCCAGTTACGTTACAACAAACTCCAGTTACATTACAACAACTTCCACTTACACTACAACACGCTCCAGTTATATGACAAAAAATTGCAGTTACATTACAACACACTCCAGATACATTACAACACACTCCAGTTACATTCAAACACACTCCAGTTACATTACAACACACTCCAGTTACGTTACTACACACTCCAGTTACAGTACAACACTCTCCTGTTACATTACAACAAACACCAGTTACTTTACAACATCCTGCAGTTGCATTGCAACACACTCCATTTAAATTACAACATACTGCAATTACATTACAAATTATTCCAGTTATATTGCAACAAATTCCAGTTACATTACAACACACTCCAGATACATTACAACTCACTCCAATTACTTTACAACACACTGCAGTTACTTTACAACACATTCCAGTTACATTACAACACACTGCAGTTACATTACAACACACTCCAGTTAAATTACAACACACTCCACTTACATTACAACACACTCCAGTTACTTTACAACACACTTCAGTTACATTGCAACAGATTCCAGTTATAAGGAAACACAATCCAGTTACATTACAACACACTCCAGTTACATTACAATAAATTCCAGATACATTACAACACACTCCAGTTACATTACAACAAATTCCACTTACACTACAACATACTCCAATTACATTACAACAAATTCCACTTACACTACAACACACTCCAGTTACATTGCAACAAATTCCATTTATATTACAACAAACTTCAATTACATTACAGCACACTCCGGTTACATTACAACATACTCGAATTACTTTACAACACACTCCAGTTAAATTACAACGCACTGCAGTTACGTTGTAACAGAATCCAGGTAAATTACAACACACTCCAGTTACATTACAACACACTCCAGTTACATTACAACACACTCCAGTTACATTACAACAAACTCCAGTTACATTACAACACACTCCAGTTATATTACAACACACTCCAGTGACAATACAACACACTCCAGTTACTTTACAACAAACTCCAGTTACATTGCAACAGACTCCAGATATATAGAAACAAATTCCAGTTACATTACAACACACGCCAGTTACATTACAACAAATTGCACTAACACGACGATACACTCCAGTTACATTAAAACAAATTCCATGTACTTTACAACAAACTCCAATTACATTACAACACACACCAGTTACATTACAACATACTCCAATTACATGACAACACACTCCAGTTACATTACAACACACTCCAGTTACATTACTACACACTCCTGTTACATTACAACACACTCCAGTTAACTTTACAACACACTCCAGTTACATGACAACACACTCCAGTTACATTACAATGCGCTACAGTTACATTGTAACAGAATCCAGGTAAATTACAGCACACTCCAGTTAGAACACAACACACTCCAGTTACATTACAACACACTCCAGTTACATTACAACACACTCCAGTTACATTACAACAAATTCCAGTTAAATTACAACACACTCCAGATACATTACAAGACACTCCAGTTACATTACAACACACTCCAGTTACATTAAAACACACTCCAATTACATTACAACAAACTTCAGTTACTTTACAACAAACTCCAGATACATTACAACACACTCCAATTACATTACAACACACTCCAATTACATTACAACACACTCCAGATACATTACAAGACACTCCAGTTACATTACTACACACTCCAGTTACATTCCAACACACTCCAGTTACATTACAACAAATTCCATTTACAATACAACACACTCCATTTACATTTCAACATACACCAGTTACATTACAACACACTCCAGTTACATTACAGCACACTCCAGTTACATTACAACACACTCCAGTTACATTACCGCAAACTTCAATTACATTACAGCACACTCCAGTTACTTTACAACACACTGCCGTTACATTACAACACACTCCAGTTAAATTACAAGATACTGCAAATAAATTACAAAAAATTCCAGTTACATTGCAACAAATTCCCCTTACTTTACAACACAGTCCAATTACATTACAACACACTCCAGTTACATTACAACTCACTCCAATTACGTTACAATACACTGCAGTTTCTTTACAACACACTCCAGTTACATTACAGCACACAGCAGTTACAATACAACACACTCCAGTTAAATTACAGCACACTCCAGTTGCATTACAACCCACTCCAGTTATATAACAGCACAATCCAGTTGCATTACAACCCACTCCAGTTACTTTACAACACACTCCTGTTACATTACAACAAACTTCTGTTACATTACAACAAATTCCAGTTAAATTACAACACACTCCAATTACATTACAACAAATTCCAGTTACATTACAACACACTCCAGTTATATTACAACGCACTCCAATTATATTACTACAAATTCAAGTTACATTACAACACACTCCAGTTATATTACAACACACTCCAGTTCCATTACAACATACACCAGTTACTTTACAACATAATACAATTACATGACAACACACTCCAGTTACATTACAACACACTCCAGTTACATTACAACACACCCCAGTAACATTACAATACACTCCAGTTACATTACAAGGCAATGCAGTTATATTTTAACAGAATACAGAGAAATTACAAGAAACTCCAGTTACAATACATCACACTCCAGTTACATTACAACACACTCCAGTTACATTTCAACAAATTCCAGTTAAATTATAACACGCTCCAGTTTCATTACAGCAAACTCCAATTACATTACAGCACACTGCAGTTACTTTACAACACACTCCAGTTACTTTACAACACACTGCAGTTACATTACAACACACTCCAGTTAAATTACAAGATACTGCAAATAAATTACAAAAAATTCCAGTTACATTGCAACAAATTCCACTTACTTTACAACACAGTCCAATTACATTACAACACACTCCAGTTACATTACAACTCACTCCAATTACGTTACAATACACTGCAGTTTCTTTACAACACACTCCAGTTACATTACAGCACACAGCAGTTACAATACAACACACTCCAGTTAAATTACAGCACACTCCAATTACATTCCAACAAATTCCAGTTACATTACAACAAACTCCAGTTATATTACAGCACAATCCAGTTGCATTACAACCCACTCCAGTTACTTTACAACACTCTCCTGTTACATTACAACAAACTTCTGTTACATTACAACAAATTCCAGTTAAATTACAACACACTCCAATTACATTACAACAAATTCCAGTTACATTACAACACACTCCAGTTATATTACAACGCACTCCAATTATATTACTACAAATTCAAGTTACATTACAACACACTCCAGTTATATTACAACACACTCCAGTTCCATTACAACATACACCAGTTACTTTACAACATAATACAATTACATGACAACACACTCCAGTTACATTACAACACACTCCAGTTATATTACAACAGACTCCTGTTACATTACAACACACTCCAGTTACTTTACAACACACTCCAGTTACATTACAACACACTCCATTTACATTACAATGCACTACAGTTACATTGTAACAGAATCCAGATAAATTACAACACACTCCAGTTAGAACACAACACACTCCAGTTACATTACAACACACTGCAGTTACATTACAACACTCTCCAGTTACAATACAACATACTCCAGTTACATTACAACAAATCCCAGTTATATTACAAAACACTCCAGTTACAATACAGCAAACTCCAATTACATTACAACATACTCCAGTTACTTTACAACACACTGCAGTTACATTACAGCACACTCCATTTGCATTACAACACACTCCAGTTACATTACAACACACTCCAGTTACATTACAGCCCACTCCAATTGCATTACTGCACACTCCAATTACATTTCAACACTCCTGTTACATTACAACACACTCCAGTTACATTGCAACACACTCCAATTACATTACAACACACTCCAGTTACATTACAACGCACTCCAGATAAATTACAACACACTCCAATTACATTACAACACACTCCAGTTATATTACAACACACTCCAGATACATTACAAGACACTCCAGTTACATTACAACACACTCCAGTTACTTTCGAACATACTTCAGTTACATTACAACAATTCCATTTACAGCACAACACGCTCCATTTACATTACAACATACTCCAGTTACATTACAACACACTCCAGTTACATTACAACACACTGCAGTTACATTACAACACACTCCAGTTACATTACAACTCACTGCAATTACTTCACAACACACTCCAATTAAATTACAACACACTCCAGTTACATTACAACAAATTCCAGTTATATTACAATACAGTCCAATTAGATTGCAACACACTCCAGTTACATTACAACATTTTGCAGTTACATTACGACACACTCCAGTTACATTACAACACAATCCTGTTACATTACAACACACTCGAATTACTTTACAACACACTCCAATTAAATTACAACACACTCCAGTTACATTACAACGCACTGCAGTTACATTGTAACAGAATCCAGATATGTTACAATACTCTCCAGTTACAATACAACACACTCCAGTTACATTACAACAAACTCCAGTTACATTACAACACAATCAAGATACATCACAACAAATTCCAGTTAAATTGCAACACACTCCAGTTACATTACAGCAAACTCCAATTACATTACCACACACTCCAGTTACATTACAACGCACAACAATTACATTACAACACACACCAGTTGCATTACAACACACTCCAGTTACATTACAAGGCACTCCAGTTACATTACAGCACACTTCAATTACATTACAACACACTCCAGTTACATTACAACACACACCTGTTACATTACAACAAACTCCAGTTACATTACAACATACTTCAATTACATTACAACACACCCCAGTTATATTACAACACACTCCAGATACATTACAACACACTCCAATTACATTACAACACACTCCAGTTACATTACAACACACTCCAAATACATTACAACATACACCACTTACAATACAACTCACTCCAGTTAAATTACAACACACTCCAGTTACATTACAAGAAACTCCAGTTACATTACAACAAATTCCATTTACAATACAACACACTCCATTTACATTACAACATACACCAGTTACAGTACAACACACTCCAGTTACATTAAAAAAACACTCACGCTACATTCCAACACACTCCAGTTACATTACAACAAACCCCATTTACAATACAACACACTCCATTTAGATTACAACCTACACCAGTTACATTACAACACACTCCAGTTACATTACAACCCACTCCAGTTACATTACAACATACTGCAGTTACATTACAACACACTCCAGATACATTACAACTCACTCCAATTAATTTACAACACACTGCTGTTACATTACAACAAACTCCAGTTAAATTACAACACTCTGCAATTATATTACAACAAATTCCAGTTCCATTTCAACAAACTCCAGTTACATTACAACAAATTCCACTTACACTACAACACAGTCCAATTACATTACAACAAATTGCATTTAAATTGCAACACACTCCGGTTACATTACAACACACTCCAATTACTTTACAACACACTGCAGTTACATTACAACACACTCCAGTTAAATTACAAGATACTGCAAATAAATTACAAAAAATTCCAGTTACATTGCAACAAATTCCACTTACTTTACAACACAGTCCAATTACATTATAACACACTCCAGTTACATTACAACTCACTCCAATTACGTTACAGTACACTGCAGTTTCTTTACAACACACTCCAGTTACATTACAGCACACAGCAGTTACAATACAACACACTCCAGTTAAATTACAGCACACTCCAATTACATTCCAACAAATTCCAGTTACATTACAACAAACTCCAGTTATATTACAGCACAATCCAGTTGCATTACAACCCACTCCAGTTACTTTACAACACTCTCCTGTTACATTACAACAAACTTCTGTTACATTACAACAAATTCCAGTTAAATTACAACACACTCCAATTACATTACAACAAATTCCAGTTACATTACAACACACTCCAGTTATATTACAACGCACTCCAATTATATTACTACAAATTCAAGTTACATTACAACACACTCCAGTTATATTACAACACACTCCAGTTCCATTACAACATACACCAGTTACTTTACAACATAATACAATTACATGACAACACACTCCAGTTACATTACAACACACTCCAGTTATATTACAACAGACTCCTGTTACATTACAACACACTCCAGTTACTTTACAACACACTCCAGTTACATTACAACACACTCCATTTACATTACAATGCACTACAGTTACATTGTAACAGAATCCAGATAAATTACAACACACTCCAGTTAGAACACAACACACTCCAGTTACATTACAACACACTGCAGTTACATTACAACACTCTCCAGTTACAATACAACACACTCCAGTTACATTACAACAAATCCCAGTTATATTACAAAACACTCCAGTTACAATACAGCAAACTCCAATTACATTACAACATACTCCAGTTACTTTACAACACACTGCAGTTACATTACAGCACACTCCATTTGCATTACAACACACTCCAGTTACATTACAACACACTCCAGTTACATTACAGCCCACTCCAATTGCATTACTGCACACTCCAATTACATTTCAACACTCCTGTTACATTACAACACTCTCCAGTTACATTGCAACACACTCCACTTACATTACAACACACTCCAGTTACATTACAACGCACTCCAGATAAATTACAACACACTCCAATTACATTACAACACACTCCAGTTATATTACAACACACTCCAGATACATTACAAGACACTCCAGTTACATTACAACACACTCCAGTTACTTTCGAACATACTTCAGTTACATTACAACAATTCCATTTACAGCACAACACGCTCCATTTACATTACAACATACACCAGTTACATTACAACACACTCCAGTTACATTACAACACACTGCAGTTACATTACAACACACTCCAGTTACATTACAACTCACTGCAATTACTTCACAACACACTCCAATTAAATTACAACACACTCCAGTTACATTACAACAAATTCCAGTTATATTACAACACAGTCCAATTAGATTGCAACAGACTCCAGTTACATTACAACATTTTGCAGTTACATTACGACACACTCCAGTTACATTACAACACAATCCTGTTACATTACAACACACTCGAATTACTTTACAACACACTCCAATTAAATTACAACACACTCCAGTTACATTACAACGCACTGCAGTTACATTGTAACAGAATCCAGATATGTTACAATACTCTCCAGTTACAATACAACACACTCCAGTTACATTACAACAAACTCCAGTTACATTACAACACAATCAAGATACATCACAACAAATTCCAGTTAAATTGCAACACACTCCAGTTACATTACAGCAAACTCCAATTACATTACCACACACTCCAGTTACATTACAACGCACAACAATTACATTACAACACACACCAGTTGCATTACAACACACTCCAGTTACATTACAAGGCACTCCAGTTACATTACAGCACACTTCAATTACATTACAACACACTCCAGTTACATTACAACACACACCTGTTACATTACAACAAACTCCAGTTACATTACAACATACTTCAATTACATTACAACACACCCCAGTTATATTACAACACACTCCAGATACATTACAACACACTCCAATTACATTACAACACACTCCAGTTACATTACAACTCACTCCAAATACATTACAAGACACTCCAGTTAAATTACAACACACTCCAGTTACATTACAAGAAACTCCAGTTACATTACAACAAATTCCATTTACAATACAACACACTCCATTTACATTACAACATACACCAGTTACAGTACAACACACTCCAGTTACATTAAAAAAACACTCACGCTACATTCCAACACACTCCAGTTACATTACAACAAACCCCATTTACAATACAACACACTCCATTTAGATTACAACCTACACCAGTTACATTACAACACACTCCAGTTACATTACAACCCACTCCAGTTACATTACAACATACTGCAGTTACATTACAACACACTCCAGATACATTACAACTCACTCCAATTAATTTACAACACACTGCTGTTACATTACAACAAACTCCAGTTAAATTACAACACTCTGCAATTATATTACAACAAATTCCAGTTCCATTTCAACAAACTCCAGTTACATTACAACAAATTCCACTTACACTACAACACAGTCCAATTACATTACAACAAATTGCATTTACATTGCAACACACTCCGGTTACATTACAACACACTCCAATTACTTTACAACACACTCCAGTTACATTTCAACAAATTCCAGTTCCATTACAACAAACTCCAGTTACAAAACAACAAGTTCCACTTACACTACAACACACTCCAATTACATTAGAACAAGTTCCACTTACACGACAACACATTACAGTTACATTACAACAAATTCCATTTACATTACAAAAACTCCAATTACATTGTAACACACTCCAGTTACATTACAACATACTGCAATTACATTACAACACACTCCAGTTACTTTACAACACACTCCAGTTACATTACAACACACTCCAGTTAGATTACTACACACTACAGTTACATTGTAACAGAATCCAGTTAAAATACAACACACTCCAGTTGGACACAACACACTCCAGTTACATTCCAACACACTCCAGTTACATTACAACACACTCCAGTGAAATTACAACAAATTCCAGTTAAATTACTAAATACTCCAGTTACATTACAGCACACTCCAATGACATTACAACATACCCCAGTTTCATTACAACACACTGCAGTTACATTACAACACACTACAGTTACATTACAACACACTGCAGATACATTACAAGACACTCCAGTTACATTACAACACACTCTAGTTACATTTCAACACACTCCAGTTACATTCCAACAAATTCCATTAACATTACAACATACACAAGTTACATTACAACACACTCCAGTTACATTACAACACAATCCTTTTACATTCCAACACACTCAAGTTACATTAAAACAAATTCCATTTACAATACAACCCACTCCATTTACATTGCAACATACACCAGTTACATTACAACACACTCCAATTACATTAAAACAAACTCCAGTTACATTACAACACACTCCAGATACATTACAAGACACTCCAGTTACATTGCAACACACTCCAGTTACAATACAACACACTCCAATTGCATTACAACACACGCCAATTACATTACAACACACTGCAGTTACATTACAACACACTCCAGTTACATTACAACACACTGCAGTTACATTACAACATACACCAGTTACATTACAACACACTCCAGTTACATTACAACACACTCCAGTTACATTGCAACACACTGCAGTTACATTACAACACACTCCAGTTACTTTACAACACACTGCAGTTACTTTACAACACACTCCTGTTATATTACAACATACTGCAGTTAAATTACAACACACTCGAATTACATTACAACAAATTCCAGTTATATTACAACACACTCCAGTTATATTACAACATGCTCCAGTTACTTTACAACACACACCAGTTACATTGCAACTGACTCCAGTAATATAGAAACAAACTCCAGTGACATTAAAACACACTCCAGTTACATTACAACAAATTCCAGTTACATTACAATGAACTCCAGTTACATTACAACAAATTCCACTTACACTTCAACACACTCCATTTGCTTGACAACAAATTCCACTTACACGACAACACATTCCAGTTACATTACAAATTCCATTTACATTACAACAAACTCCAATTACATTACAACACACTCCAGTTACATTACAACATACTCCAATTACATTACAACACACTCCAGTTACATTACAACACACTCCAGTTACTTTACAACACACTCCAGTTACATTACAACACACTCCAGTTACATTATAATGCACTACAGTTACATTGTAACAGAATCCAGTTAGATTACAACACACTCCAGTTACATTACAACAAATTCCAGTTAAATTACTACACACTCCAGTTACATTACAGCGCACTTCAATTACATTACAACATACTCCAGTTTCATTACAACACACTGCAGTTACATTACAACACACTAGAGTTACATTACAACACGCTCCAGATATATTACAAGACACTGCAGTTACATTACAACAAACTCTAGTTACATTTCAACACACACCAGTTACATTACAACACACTTCAGATACATTACAAGAAACTCCAGTTACATTACAACACACTCCATTTACATTCCAACACACTCCAGTTACATTACATCAAATTCCATTTACAATACAACACACTCCATTTACATTACACAACATACACCACTTACAATACAACACACTCCAGTTACATTCCAACACACTCCAGTTACATTACAACAAATTCCACTTACACGACAACATACTCCAGTTACATGACATCAAATTCCAATTACATTACAACAAACTCCAATTACATTACATCACACTCCAGTTACATTACAACACAATGCAGTTACATTACAACACACTCCAGTTACATTACAACACACTGCATTTACATTACAACACACTCCAGTTACGTTACAACGCACTCCAGTTACAGTACAACGCTCTCCAGTTACATGACAACACACACCAGTTACTTTACAGCACCATGCACTTACTTTACAACACACTCCAGTTACATTACAACATACTGCAGTTACATTACTACACACTGCAGTTACATTACAGCACATTCCAATTACATTACAACATACTCCAGTTTCATTACAACACACTGCAGTTACATTGCTACACACTACAGTTACATTACAACACACTCCAGTTACATTAGAACACACTCCAGATACATTACAAGACACTCCAATGACATTATTACACACTCCAGTTACATTCCAACACACTCCAGTTACATTACAACAAATTCCATTTACAATACAATGTAATATACATTGTAAAATACACTCCATTTACATTTCAACTTACACCAGTTACATTACAACACACTCCAGTTACATTACAACACACTCCAGTTACATTAGAACACACTCCAGATACATTACAAGACACTCCAGTTACATTACAACACACTCCAGGTACATTCCAACACACTGCAGTTACATTACATCAAATTCCAGTGAAATTACAAAACACTCCAGTTATATTAGAACACACTCCAGTTTCATTACAACACACTGCAGTTACATTACAACACACTCCAGTTACATTACAATACACTCCAGTTATATTATAACACACTCCAGTTTCATTACAGCACATTCCAGTTACTTTACAGCGCACTCCAGTAACATTGCAACACCCTCCAGTTACATTGCAACTTTGTGCAGTTACATTACAAAACACTCCAGTTCCTATACAACACACTCCAGTTACAATACAACACTCTCCAGTTACATTAAAACAAACACCAGTTACATTACAACATACTCCAAAATACATTACAACACACTCCAGTTACATTACAACACACTCCAGATACATTACAAGAAACTCCAGTTACATTACAACACACTCCATTTTCATTCCAACACACTCCAGTTACATTACATCAAATTCCATTTACAATACAACACACTCCATTTACATTACAACATACAACACTTACAATACAACACACTCCAGTTACATTCCAACACACTCCAGTTACAATACAACACTCTCCAGTTACATTAAAACAAACACCAGTTACATTACAACATACTCCAAAATACATTACAACACACTCCAGTTACATTACAACACACTCCAGTTACATTACAACAAATTCCTGTTACATTACATCACACTCCATTTACATTACAGCCTACTCCAGTTACATTAGAACACACTCCAGATACATTACAAGACACTCCAATTACATTATTACACACTCCAGTTACATTCCAACACACTCCAGTTACATTTCAACAAATTCCATTTACAATACAATGTAATATACATTGTAAAATACACTCCATTTACATTTCAACATACACCAGTTACATTACAACACACTCCAGTTACATTACAACACACTCCAGATACATTACAAGACACTCCAGTTACATTACAACACAATCCAGGTACATTCCAACACACTCCAGTTACATTACATCAAATTCCTGTTACATTACAACACACTCCAGTTACATTACAACACACCCCAGTAACATTACAATAAACTCCAGTTACATTACAAGGCAATGCAGGTTTATTTTAACAGAATACTGAGAAATTACAAGAAACTCCAGTTACAATACATCACACTCCAGTTACATTACAACACACTCCAGTTACATTTCAACAAATTCCAGTTAAATTATAACACGCTCCAGTTTCATTACAGCAAACTCCAATTACATTACAGCACACTGCAGTTACATTACAACACACTCCAGTTACATTACAACACACTCCAGTTGCATTACAACACTCTCCAGTTACGTTACAATGCACTCCAGTTACAATACAACGCACTCCAGTTATATTACAACACACTCCAGTTATATTACAACACACTCCAGTTAAATTACAACAAACTGCAATTACATTACAAAATATTTCAGTTACATTGCAACAAATGCAATTACTTTACAATACACTGCAGTTACTTTACAACACACTCCAGTTAGATTACAACACACTGCAGTTACAATACAACACAATCCAGTTAAATTACAACACACTCCAATTACATTACAACAAATACCAGTTACATTACAACACACGCCAGTTATATTACAGCACACTCCAGTTACATTACAACACACTCCAGTATCATTACAATACACTCCAGTTACATTACAACACACTCCAGTTACATTACAACACACTCCAGTTACATTACAACTCGCTCCAATTACTTTACAATACACTGCAGTTACTTTACAACACACCCCAGTAACATTACAATACACTCCAGTTACATTACAAGGCAATGCAGTTATATTTTAACAGAATACAGAGAAATTACAAGAAACTCCAGTTACAATACATCACACTCGTTTCATTACAACACACTCCAGTTACATTTCAACAAATTCCAGTTAAATTATAACACGCTCCAGTTTCGTTACAGCAAACTCCAATTACATTACAGCACACTGCAGTTACATTACAACTCACTCCAGTTACATTACAACACACTCCAGTTGCATTACCACACACTCCAGTTTCATTCCAACACACTCCAGTTACATTACAACAAATTCCATTTTCAATACAACACACTCCATCTACATTTCAACATACACCAGTTACATGACAAAACACTCCAGATACATTACAAGACACTCCAGTGTTGTAATTTAACTGGAATTTGTTGTAATGTAAATGGAGTGTGTTGTAATGTAACTGGAGTGTGTTGTATTGTAACTGGAGTGTCTTGTAATGTAACTGGATTACAACACACTCCAGTTTCATTACAACACTCTCCAGTTACGTTACAATGCACTCCAGTTACAATACAACGCACTCCAGTTATATTACAACACACTCCAGTTCTATTACAACACACTCCAGTTAAATTACAACAAACTGCAATTACATTACAAAATATTTCAGTTACATTGCAACAAATGCAATTACTTTACAACACACTCCAATTACATTACAACACACTCCAGTTACATTACAACTCGCTCCAATTACTTTACAATACACTGCAGTTCCTTTACAACACACTCCAGTTAGATTACAACACACTGCAGTTACAATACAACACAATCCAGTTAAATTACAACACACTCCAATTACATTACAACAAATACCAGTTACATTACAACACACGCCAGTTATATTACAGCACACTCCAGTTACATTACAACACACTCCAGTTTCATTACAACACACTCCAGTTACATTACAACACACTCCAGTTACATTACAACACACTCCTGTTACATTACAACACACTTCAGTTACTTTACAACATACTCCAGTTACCATACAACACACTCCAGTTACATTAAAACGCACTGCAGCTACATTGTAACAGAATCCAGTTACATTACAACACACTCCAATTACATTACAGCGCACTCCAGTTAAAATGCAACACACTCCAGTTACATTACAACATTGTGCAGTTACATTACAACACAGTACTGTTACTTTACAACACACTCCAGTTACATTACAACACACACCAGTAACATTACAACTTAATCCAAAATAAATTACAACACACTCCAGTTACATTACAACATACTCCAGTTACATTACAGCAGACCCGTGTTACGTTACATCATACTCCAATTGCATTACCACACACTCCAGTTACATTACAACACACTCCAGTTACATTAGAACACACTCTAGTTACAGTACAACACTCTCCAGTTACATTACAACACACTCCAGTTACTTTACAACACACACCAGTCACATTACAATCCACTCCAGTTATATTATAACACACTCCAGTTTCATTACAGCACATTCCAGTTACATTACAGCGCACTCCAGTAACATTGCAACACCCTCCAGTTACATTACAACATTGTGCAGTTACATTACAAAACACTCCAGTTACTATACAACACACTCCAGTTACAATACAACACTCTCCAGTTACATTAAAACACACACCAGTTACATTACAACATACTCCAAAATACATTACAACTCACTCCAGTTACAATACAACACACTCCATTTACATTACAACATACACCACTTACAATACAACACACTCCAGTTACATTCCAACACACTCCAGTTACATTACAACAAATTCCACTTACATGACAACACACTCCAGTTACATGACATCAAATTCCATTTACATTACAACAAACTCCAATTACATTACAACACACCCCAGTTACATTACAACACAATGCAGTTACATTACAACACACTCCAGTTACATTACAACACACTGCATTTACATTACAACACACTCCAGTTACGTTACAACACACTCCAGTTACAGTACAACGCTCTCCAGTTACATGACAACACACACCAGTTACTTTACAACACCATGCACTTACTTTACAACACACTCCAGTTACATTACAACACACTGCAGTTACATTACTACACACTGCAGTTACATTACAGCACATTCCAATTACATTGCAACATACTCCAGTTGCATTACAACACACTGCAGTTACATTACTACACACTCCAGTTACATTACAACACACTCCAGTTACAATACAACACTCTCCAGTTACATTAAAACAAACACCAGTTACATTACAACATAAACCAAAATACATTGCAACACACTCCAGTTACATTACAACACACTGCAGTTACATTACAACAAATTCCTGTTACATTACAACACACTCCATTTACATTACAGCCTACTCCAGTTACATTAGAACACACTCCAGATACATTACAAGACACTCCAATTACATTATTACACACTCCAGTTATATTCCAACACACTCCAGTTACATTTCTACAAATTCCATTTACAATACAATGTAATATACATTGTAAAATACACTCCATTTACATTTCAACATACACCAGTTACATTACAAGACACTCCAGTTACATTACAACACAATCCAGGTACATTCCAACACACTCCGGTTACATTACATCAAATTCCTGTTACATTACAACACACTCCAGTTACATTACAACACACCCCAGTAACATTACAATACACTCCAGTTACATTACAAGGCAATGCAGTTATATTTTAACAGAATACAGAGAAATTACAAGAAACTCCAGTTACAATACATCACACTCCAGTTACATTACAACACACTCCAGTTACATTTCAACAAATTCCAGTTAAATTATAACACGCTCCAGTTTCATTACAGCAAACTCCAATTACATTACAGCACACTGCAGTTACTTTACAACACACTCCAGTTACATTACAACACACTCCAGTTGCATTACAACACACTCCAGTTACATTACAACACACTCCAGTTACATTGCAGCACACTCCAATTACATTACAACACACTCCAGTTACATTACAACATACTCGTGTTACATTACAACACACTCCAGTTACATTAAAACTCACTCCAATTACATTACAACATACTCCAGTTACTTTACAACAAACTCCAGATACATTACAACACACTCCAATTACATTGCAACACACTCCAGTTACATTAGAACACACCCCAGATACATTACAAGACACTCCAGTTACATTACCACACACTCCAGTTTCATTCCAACACACTCCAGTTACATTACAACAAATTCCATTTTCAATACAACACACTCCATCTACATTTCAACATACACCAGTTACATTACAAAACACTCCAGTTACATTACAACACACTCCAGATACATTACAAGACACTCCAGTGTTGTAATTTAACTGGAATTTGTTGTAATGTAAATGGAGTGTGTTGTAATGTAACTGGAGTGTGTTTATTGTAACTGGAGTGTCTTGTAATGTAACTGGATTACAACACACTCCAGTTTCATTACAACACTCTCCAGTTACGTTACAATACAACGCACTCCAGTTATATTACAACACACTCCAGTTATATTACAACACACTCCAGTTAAATTACAACAAACTGCAATTACATTACAAAATATTTCAGTTACATTGCAACAAATGCAATTACTTTACAACACACTCCAATTACATTACAACACACTCCAGTTACATTACAACTCGCTCCAAATACTTTACAATACACTGCAGTTACTTTACAACACACTCCAGTTACATTACAACACACTCCAGTTTCATTACAACACACTCCAGTTACATTACAACACACTCCAGTTACATTACAACACACTCCAGTTACATTACAACTCGCTCCAATTACTTTACAACACACTCCAGTTACATTACAACACACTCCAGTTACATTACAACACACTCCAGTTACATTACAACTCGCTCCAATTACTTTACAACACACTGCAGTTACTTTACAACACACCCCAGTAACATTACAATACACTCCATTTACATTACAAGGCAATGCAGTTGTATTTTAACAGAATACAGAGAAATTACAAGAAACTCCAATTACAATACATCACACTCCAGTTACATTACAACACACTCCAGTTACATTTCAACAAATTCCAGTTAAATTATAACACGCTCCAGTTTCATTACAGCAAACTCCAATTACATTACAGCACACTGCAGTTACATTACAACACACTCCAGTTACATTACAACACACTCCAGTTGCATTACAACACACTCCAGTTACATTACAACACACTCCAGTTACATTGCAGCACACTCCAATTACATTACAACACACTCCAGTTACATTACAACATACTCGTGTTACATTACAACACACTCCAGTTACATTAAAACTCACTCCAATTACATTACCACACACTCCAGTTACTTTACAACAAACTCCA
Organism: Somniosus microcephalus; assembly: GCF_052327205.1. Lineage (NCBI taxonomy): Eukaryota > Metazoa > Chordata > Chondrichthyes > Squaliformes > Somniosidae > Somniosus > Somniosus microcephalus. The sequence continues at coordinate 76,244,600 of NC_141004.1, forward strand.
GATACATTACAACACACTCCAATTACATTGCAACACACTCCAGTTACATTAGAACACACCCCAGATACATTACAAGACACTCCAGTTACATTACCACACACTCCAGTTTCATTCCAACACACTCCAGTTACATTACAACAAATTCCATTTTCAATCCGACACACTCCATCTACATTTCAACATACACCAGTTACATTACAAAACACTCCAGTTACATTACAACACACTCCAGATACATTACAAGACACTCCAGTGTTGTAATTTAACTGGAATTTGTTGTTATGTAAATGGAGTGTGTTGTAATGTAACTGGAGTGTCTTGTATTGTAACTGGAGTGTCTTGTAATGTAACTGGATTACAACACACTCCAATTACATTCAGCGCACTCCAGTTAAATTGCAACACACTCCAGTTACATTACAACATTGTGCAGTTACATTACAACACAGTCCTGTTACTTTACAACACACTCCAGTTACATTACAACACACACCAGTAACATTACAACTTAATCCAAAATAAATTACAACACACTCCAGTTACATTACAACATACTCCAGTTACATTACAGCAGACCCGTGTTACGTTACATCATACTCCAATTGCATTACCACACACTCCAGTTACATTACAACACACTCCAGTTACATTACAACACACTCTAGTTACAGTACAACACTCTCCAGTTACATTACAACACACTCCAGTTACTTTACAACACACTCCAGTCACATTACAATCCACTCCAGTTCTATTATAACACACTCCAGTTTCATTACAGCACATTCCAGTTACATTACAGCGCACTCCAGTAACATTGCAACACCCTCCAGTTACATTACAACATTGTGCAGTTACATTACAACACAGTCCTGTTACTTTACAACACACTCCAGTTACATTACAACACACACCAGTAACATTACAACTTAATCCAAAATAAATTACAACACACTCCAGTTACATTACAACATACTCCAGTTACATTACAGCAGACCCGTGTTACGTTACATCATACTCCAATTGCATTACCACACACTCCAGTTACATTACAACACACTCCAGTTACATTACAACACACTCTAGTTACAGTACAACACTCTCCAGTTACATTACAACACACTCCAGTTACTTTACAACACACTCCAGTCACATTACAATCCACTCCAGTTCTATTATAACACACTCCAGTTTCATTACAGCACATTCCAGTTACATTACAGCGCACTCCAGTAACATTGCAACACCCTCCAGTTACATTACAACATTGTGCAGTTACATTACAAAACACTCCAGTTACTATACAACACACTCCAGTTACAATACAACACTCTCCAGTTACATTAAAACACACACCAGTTACATTACAACATACTCCAAAATACATTACAACTCACTCCAGTTACAATACAACACACTCCATTTACATTACAACATACACCACTTACAATACAACACACTCCAGTTACATTCCAACACACTCCAGTTACATTACAACAAATTCCACTTACATGATAACACACTCCAGTTACATGACATCAAATTCCATTTACATTACAACAAACTCCAATTACATTGCAACACACTCCAGTTACATTACAACACAATGCAGTTACATTACAACACACTCCAGTTACATTACAACACACTGCATTTACATTACAACACACTCCAGTTACGTTACAACACACTCAATTTACAGTACAACGCTCTCCAGTTACATGACAACACACACCAGTTACTTTACAACACCATGCCCTTACTTTACAACACACTCCAGTTACATTACAACACACTGCAGTTACATTACTACACACTGCAGTTACATTAAAGCACATTCCAATTACATTACAACATACTCCAGTTGCATTACAACACACTGCAGTTACATTACTACACACTCCAGTTACATTACAACACACTCCAGTTACAATACAACACTCTCCAGTTACATTAAAACAAACACCAGTTACATTACAACATAAACCAAAATACATTGCAACACACTCCAGTTACATTACAACACACTGCAGTTACATTACAACAAATTCCTGTTACATTACAACACACTCCATTTACATTACAGCCTACTCCAGTTACATTAGAACACACTCCAGATACATTACAAGACACTCCAATTACATTATTACACACTCCAGTTATATTCCAACACACTCCAGTTACATTTCTACAAATTCCATTTACAATACAATGTAATATACATTGTAAAATACACTCCATTTACATTTCAACATACACCAGTTACATTACAAGACACTCCAGTTACATTACAACACAATCCAGGTACATTCCAACACACTCCGGTTACATTACATCAAATTCCTGTTACATTACAACACACTCCAGTTACATTACAACACACCCCAGTAACATTACAATACACTCCAGTTACATTACAAGGCAATGCAGTTATATTTTAACAGAATACAGAGAAATTACAAGAAACTCCAGTTACAATACATCACACTCCAGTTACATTACAACACACTCCAGTTACATTTCAACAAATTCCAGTTAAATTATAACACGCTCCAGTTTCATTACAGCAAACTCCAATTACATTACAGCACACTGCAGTTACTTTACAACACACTCCAGTTACATTACAACACACTCCAGTTGCATTACAACACACTCCAGTTACATTACAACACACTCCAGTTACATTGCAGCACACTCCAATTACATTACAACACACTCCAGTTACATTACAACATACTCGTGTTACATTACAACACACTCCAGTTACATTAAAACTCACTCCAATTACATTACAACATACTCCAGTTACTTTACAACAAACTCCAGATACATTACAACACACTCCAATTACATTGCAACACACTCCAGTTACATTAGAACACACCCCAGATACATTACAAGACACTCCAGTTACATTACCACACACTCCAGTTTCATTCCAACACACTCCAGTTACATTACAACAAATTCCATTTTCAATACAACACACTCCATCTACATTTCAACATACACCAGTTACATTACAAAACACTCCAGTTACATTACAACACACTCCAGATACATTACAAGACACTCCAGTGTTGTAATTTAACTGGAATTTGTTGTAATGTAAATGGAGTGTGTTGTAATGTAACTGGAGTGTGTTTATTGTAACTGGAGTGTCTTGTAATGTAACTGGATTACAACACACTCCAGTTTCATTACAACACTCTCCAGTTACGTTACAATACAACGCACTCCAGTTATATTACAACACACTCCAGTTATATTACAACACACTCCAGTTAAATTACAACAAACTGCAATTACATTACAAAATATTTCAGTTACATTGCAACAAATGCAATTACTTTACAACACACTCCAATTACATTACAACACACTCCAGTTACATTACAACTCGCTCCAAATACTTTACAATACACTGCAGTTACTTTACAACACACTCCAGTTACATTACAACACACTCCAGTTTCATTACAACACACTCCAGTTACATTACAACACACTCCAGTTACATTACAACACACTCCAGTTACATTACAACTCGCTCCAATTACTTTACAACACACTGCAGTTACTTTACAACACACCCCAGTAACATTACAATACACTCCATTTACATTACAAGGCAATGCAGTTGTATTTTAACAGAATACAGAGAAATTACAAGAAACTCCAATTACAATACATCACACTCCAGTTACATTACAACACACTCCAGTTACATTTCAACAAATTCCAGTTAAATTATAACACGCTCCAGTTTCATTACAGCAAACTCCAATTACATTACAGCACACTGCAGTTACATTACAACACACTCCAGTTACATTACAACACACTCCAGTTGCATTACAACACACTCCAGTTACATTACAACACACTCCAGTTACATTGCAGCACACTCCAATTACATTACAACACACTCCAGTTACATTACAACATACTCGTGTTACATTACAACACACTCCAGTTACATTAAAACTCACTCCAATTACATTACCACACACTCCAGTTACTTTACAACAAACTCCAGATACATTACAACACACTCCAATTACATTGCAACACACTCCAGTTACATTAGAACACACCCCAGATACATTACAAGACACTCCAGTTACATTACCACACACTCCAGTTTCATTCCAACACACTCCAGTTACATTACAACAAATTCCATTTTCAATCCGACACACTCCATCTACATTTCAACATACACCAGTTACATTACAAAACACTCCAGTTACATTACAACACACTCCAGATACATTACAAGACACTCCAGTGTTGTAATTTAACTGGAATTTGTTGTTATGTAAATGGAGTGTGTTGTAATGTAACTGGAGTGTCTTGTATTGTAACTGGAGTGTCTTGTAATGTAACTGGATTACAACACACTCCAATTACATTCAGCGCACTCCAGTTAAATTGCAACACACTCCAGTTACATTACAACATTGTGCAGTTACATTACAACACAGTCCTGTTACTTTACAACACACTCCAGTTACATTACAACACACACCAGTAACATTACAACTTAATCCAAAATAAATTACAACACACTCCAGTTACATTACAACATACTCCAGTTACATTACAGCAGACCCGTGTTACGTTACATCATACTCCAATTGCATTACCACACACTCCAGTTACATTACAACACACTCCAGTTACATTACAACACACTCTAGTTACAGTACAACACTCTCCAGTTACATTACAACACACTCCAGTTACTTTACAACACACTCCAGTCACATTACAATCCACTCCAGTTCTATTATAACACACTCCAGTTTCATTACAGCACATTCCAGTTACATTACAGCGCACTCCAGTAACATTGCAACACCCTCCAGTTACATTACAACATTGTGCAGTTACATTACAAAACACTCCAGTTACTATACAACACACTCCAGTTACAATACAACACTCTCCAGTTACATTAAAACACACACCAGTTACATTACAACATACTCCAAAATACATTACAACTCACTCCAGTTACAATACAACACACTCCATTTACATTACAACATACACCACTTACAATACAACACACTCCAGTTACATTCCAACACACTCCAGTTACATTACAACAAATTCCACTTACATGATAACACACTCCAGTTACATGACATCAAATTCCATTTACATTACAACAAACTCCAATTACATTGCAACACACTCCAGTTACATTACAACACAATGCAGTTACATTACAACACACTCCAGTTACATTACAACACACTGCATTTACATTACAACACACTCCAGTTACGTTACAACACACTCAATTTACAGTACAACGCTCTCCAGTTACATGACAACACACACCAGTTACTTTACAACACCATGCCCTTACTTTACAACACACTCCAGTTACATTACAACACACTGCAGTTACATTACTACACACTGCAGTTACATTAAAGCACATTCCAATTACATTACAACATACTCCAGTTGCATTACAACACACTGCAGTTACATTACTACACACTCCAGTTACATTACAACACACTCCAGTTACAATACAACACTCTCCAGTTACATTAAAACAAACACCAGTTACATTACAACATAAACCAAAATACATTGCAACACACTCCAGTTACATTACAACACACTGCAGTTACATTACAACAAATTCCTGTTACATTACAACACACTCCATTTACATTACAGCCTACTCCAGTTACATTAGAACACACTCCAGATACATTACAAGACACTCCAATTACATTATTACACACTCCAGTTATATTCCAACACACTCCAGTTACATTTCTACAAATTCCATTTACAATACAATGTAATATACATTGTAAAATACACTCCATTTACATTTCAACATACACCAGTTACATTACAAGACACTCCAGTTACATTACAACACAATCCAGGTACATTCCAACACACTCCGGTTACATTACATCAAATTCCTGTTACATTACAACACACTCCAGTTACATTACAACACACCCCAGTAACATTACAATACACTCCAGTTACATTACAAGGCAATGCAGTTATATTTTAACAGAATACAGAGAAATTACAAGAAACTCCAGTGTTGTAATTTAACTGGAATTTGTTGTAATGTAAATGGAGTGTGTTGTAATGTAACTGGAGTGTGTTTATTGTAACTGGAGTGTCTTGTAATGTAACTGGATTACAACACACTCCAGTTTCATTACAACACTCTCCAGTTACGTTACAATACAACGCACTCCAGTTATATTACAACACACTCCAGTTATATTACAACACACTCCAGTTAAATTACAACAAACTGCAATTACATTACAAAATATTTCAGTTACATTGCAACAAATGCAATTACTTTACAACACACTCCAATTACATTACAACACACTCCAGTTACATTACAACTCGCTCCAAATACTTTACAATACACTGCAGTTACTTTACAACACACTCCAGTTACATTACAACACACTCCAGTTTCATTACAACACACTCCAGTTACATTACAACACACTCCAGTTACATTACAACACACTCCAGTTACATTACAACTCGCTCCAATTACTTTACAACACACTGCAGTTACTTTACAACACACCCCAGTAACATTACAATACACTCCATTTACATTACAAGGCAATGCAGTTGTATTTTAACAGAATACAGAGAAATTACAAGAAACTCCAATTACAATACATCACACTCCAGTTACATTACAACACACTCCAGTTACATTTCAACAAATTCCAGTTAAATTATAACACGCTCCAGTTTCATTACAGCAAACTCCAATTACATTACAGCACACTGCAGTTACATTACAACACACTCCAGTTACATTACAACACACTCCAGTTGCATTACAACACACTCCAGTTACATTACAACACACTCCAGTTACATTGCAGCACACTCCAATTACATTACAACACACTCCAGTTACATTACAACATACTCGTGTTACATTACAACACACTCCAGTTACATTAAAACTCACTCCAATTACATTACCACACACTCCAGTTACTTTACAACAAACTCCAGATACATTACAACACACTCCAATTACATTGCAACACACTCCAGTTACATTAGAACACACCCCAGATACATTACAAGACACTCCAGTTACATTACCACACACTCCAGTTTCATTCCAACACACTCCAGTTACATTACAACAAATTCCATTTTCAATCCGACACACTCCATCTACATTTCAACATACACCAGTTACATTACAAAACACTCCAGTTACATTACAACACACTCCAGATACATTACAAGACACTCCAGTGTTGTAATTTAACTGGAATTTGTTGTTATGTAAATGGAGTGTGTTGTAATGTAACTGGAGTGTCTTGTATTGTAACTGGAGTGTCTTGTAATGTAACTGGATTACAACACACTCCAATTACATTCAGCGCACTCCAGTTAAATTGCAACACACTCCAGTTACATTACAACATTGTGCAGTTACATTACAACACAGTCCTGTTACTTTACAACACACTCCAGTTACATTACAACACACACCAGTAACATTACAACTTAATCCAAAATAAATTAGAACACACTCCAGTTACATTACAACATACTCCAGTTACATTACAGCAGACCCGTGTTACGTTACATCATACTCCAATTGCATTACCACACACTCCAGTTACATTACAACACACTCCAGTTACATTACAACACACTCTAGTTACAGTACAACACTCTCCAGTTACATTACAACACACTCCAGTTACTTTACAACACACTCCAGTCACATTACAATCCACTCCAGTTCTATTATAACACACTCCAGTTTCATTACAGCACATTCCAGTTACATTACAGCGCACTCCAGTAACATTGCAACACCCTCCAGTTACATTACAACATTGTGCAGTTACATTACAAAACACTCCAGTTACTATACAACACACTCCAGTTACAATACAACACTCTCCAGTTACATTAAAACACACACCAGTTACATTACAACATACTCCAAAATACATTACAACTCACTCCAGTTACAATACAACACACTCCATTTACATTACAACATACACCACTTACAATACAACACACTCCAGTTACATTCCAACACACTCCAGTTACATTACAACAAATTCCACTTACATGATAACACACTCCAGTTACATGACATCAAATTCCATTTACATTACAACAAACTCCAATTACATTGCAACACACTCCAGTTACATTACAACACAATGCAGTTACATTACAACACACTCCAGTTACATTACAACACACTGCATTTACATTACAACACACTCCAGTTACGTTACAACACACTCAATTTACAGTACAACGCTCTCCAGTTACATGACAACACACACCAGTTACTTTACAACACCATGCCCTTACTTTACAACACACTCCAGTTACATTACAACACACTGCAGTTACATTACTACACACTGCAGTTACATTAAAGCACATTCCAATTACATTACAACATACTCCAGTTGCATTACAACACACTGCAGTTACATTACTACACACTCCAGTTACATTACAACACACTCCAGTTACAATACAACACTCTCCAGTTACATTAAAACAAACACCAGTTACATTACAACATAAACCAAAATACATTACAACACACTCCAGTTACATTACAACACACTGCAGTTACATTACAACAAATTCCTGTTACATTACAACACACTCCATTTACATTACAGCCTACTCCAGTTACATTAGAACACACTCCAGATACATTACAAGACACTCCAATTACATTATTACACACTCCAGTTATATTCCAACACACTCCAGTTACATTTCTACAAATTCCATTTACAATACAATGTAATATACATTGTAAAATACACTCCATTTACATTTCAACATACACCAGTTACATTACAACACACTCCAGTTACATTGCAACACACTCCAGATACATTACAAGACACTCCAGTTACATTACAACACAATCCAGGTACATTCCAACACACTCCAGTTCCATTACATCAAATTCCTGTTA